>NW_018743292.1:8225189-8825189 GCF_001683475.1 Chenopodium quinoa
TCTCTCTCTTAACCCTTATACTAATATTAGGGAGGTTTTATATTAATCCCTAAAATAAAAGATACTTGGGCAAAAAGATAACATAAAAGATAACTTTAAATCGTAAAATCCGCGTCTCCGCATTTTTCCTTCTCCGCCCGGTCAGACCGGGCAAGGTCTGCCCCGATCGGGCGCGAGAAGAAAACTCCATACGAATGCTTCAACGTATCCAACCCCCACCGCCCGGTCAGACCGGGCAATGTCCGCCCGATCGGGCGGACAAAGCTACGAAGTACGAGTCACCTAATACTTATCAACACAATGGGAGTTATTAGCAGGTTTATGTCAAATCCACGAAAAACATTGGGAAGCAGTGAAGTGGATTTTGAGGTATCTACGAGGTACTACAGAAAAGTGCTAATACTTTGGTAAAGGTGATTTAACAGTACAAGGTTATGTCGATGCAGACTTTGGAGGAGAAGTCGATCGTTGTAAAAGCACCACAGGATATATATTCACGGTTGGAAATACAACGGTTAGTTGGATGTTGCAACTACAAAAGATTGTTGCTCTATCCACTACGGAGGCTGAATATGTAGCGGTAACCGAAGCTAGTAAGGAGATGATATGGCTTCAGGGTTTGGGATTCAAGCAAGAGAATAATGTATTGTACAGTGACAGTCAAAGTGCAATACACTTGGCAAAGAATTTAGCATTTCATTCTAGAACTAAGCATATTGGACTTCGCTATCATTTCATAAGATCTCTATTAGAAGATGAAGTGTTAAAACTAGAGAAAATTAAAGGAACTGAGAATCCGGCAGATATGTTAACAAAGACGGTGACTATTGACAAACTGAAGTTGTGTTCAGCTTTAGTTGGCCTACATAAGTAACATACGAGAAAGTTGAGCTGCATGAAGTAAGGTGTGAAGACAAATTAAAAAATTAGTCTTCACGTGGGAGATTGTTAAGATCACCACAATTTTAAAAAAGGAAAACAAATATAAGCCTTAAAATTTCTTAGCAATACGTGAATGATTTCCTACGAAATGTGAAGGAGAAAATAGTTTTCTAAATTTAAGAAGTCATATTTAGAAATATTAGGATCTATATAAACTTAAGTTATGATTTGTTATATTCATCCCAAAAACAAAAGAAAATATAAAGCAGAGAGAGAAGCTTTAAGAGAATTTTTAGAGAAAATTCTCGGGTGTGATTGGGTGCATATGTTGTGAGTTATAATAAGTGTTCTGAACACTTGTGTATTATTTATTTTTTTTCAATAAATTTTGCAGCATAACTAGAGACACAAATATTTGTTCATTTATTTGTATTATTCCTATATATTTTTTTATTCCACTAATCTGTATTCTAAAGGGAATTTGCATAGTATTTTTAAACATTTAGGAGTAGCTAACTAACTAGGTTCATAGGTGTTTTCAATACCATTGACATACTGCCAGACCACCAAATACATGAGTAAAGTAACCCCCTCACCCCTCCCCCCTCCTTCGCACACACATATCGAAAAGTGAGGAGAGCAAGGCACATTAATATAGAAGGTGGGTTACAATATACTTTCTAATCATTAGTTCAGACTAGAGATCACCAATAAACTTGACAGGTGATAATTTTTCAGAGACCATTGGCTGCCAGATTTTATCTACTTGGAACTAGTCAAATACTAAGCCTTTTATTCCCTCCCAGTCAACATTTTTGGAATTGGATCCAACTCAGGATTTTTAAGAATAAGAGAGATTATTGACATTGTGGTTCCTCAACATAATACCAATGCCTCTAAAAAATAGCAATTTTTTGGCAATCGGCATTGTGATCACAACAATAATAACATAATCCCAATGCCTTAAAAGAACCTCCTCCTTAGGCCGTATTGTTAGCCAATGTTTTAATCGACCTCTGAATGCAAATAACCTATTCCCACATCCAATAAACTGCATAATGGGAAACAAAACTACTTCTTAGATCCAATATGTAGGCTTATACTTGGCAATTGGTAATGTGATTACAAGTTTACAACAGCAATTGCATAATCCCAATGCCTTGAAAGAACGTGTTCCCTAGGCCGTATATACAACCTTATTTTTGCAACAATAAAGACCCTATGCCCACATCCAATAAGCTATTACAGGGGGGAAATAATACTTGAATCCAACAGCAGCTCTAATTGTCTAGCCATATTGATTATGAGGATGGCAATGATCATAATATAACCGGGTTCAACGCGATTCGTAACCAAATGGATCCCTTACTAATTGCAACATCTACATTTAGCAAAAATCAATCTAATGCTTTGAATTCGACAATAGAAAATAATCTAATCCCTAACCCCACAAATGTTTTGGACATGTATGAAGTTCCTCGGTTGTCATCAAATTATACAATAACAAATCCATTATTTCTTCTATCATACATCATTAAATCATCAAGAAGAATATACAGACTGATGAAAGTATTCAACTTTATATAATAGAGCAACAAAACCCAAGAAATTACTAAACATATGATCAATTTGTTTGAAAATGTAAGTATTTTACCTAAATTAAAAGTACCATGATGATTAACTAAGCTAATTTTAATAATGTTGACCAAAAATGAATAATACCCATCAATTATAATAACCCATTAAATGGAAAGAGAGATAGAAAGTACCAGAGAGAGATTGAAGAAGAAGATTGGAGAGGAGAAGCAGTAATAAAACAAAGAAGTGATCTTGTTTCATCTTTTACTCTTTGAGGGGAATAATCAATCGTCAAATTTTGGGAGACATGTTTAGATGTTCAGTATTCCAGTAGACTTTTCTTGCCAATTTTGGGGATTTTGATTGAAGGGCTTTTCTGAGTAATGTAGAAGAACAGGAGAGGGAATTCTATGGCAAAACTTTGTTCGATTGGTCTATTGTCGAAAGTGTAACGTCTAAAGACGGGTATGCGAAATTCGAGTGTAAGTTGAATTGGATTTAGGTTATGGGTAGTTCACCTTATTTTTACATATTTTAAATTAGATCAGAAAAAATAGACATATTTATTTGTTTTGTGTGTCCTTTTTTAACATTATATTACTCTGTAGGTATCTTTAATTTTATAATGAAAAAAAATTATAAAAATTACTTATTGATAAAATACTCATTATTACGAATAAGGTCAAAGTTGAGTCAAATCAGACAATCTAATCAGATCAAATAAAATAAGTTTAGATAAAATCAGAGAAAAAAAATTCAGATCAAATTAGATAAACAAAAATAAGGTGAACTAAACAGACCCTTTTCCTTATTTTTGTCTAAACTCATCCCATTTTTATTTGGTTTTAATTAAGAATTAGAAATGTGGAGTAAAGATTAACAAATTTTTTTACTTGTATATGGTTACATGATGTGACGATTTCACATATAAGCTAATTATTATAATAAATTATAGGGGTTACGTCTTACGTCTTACGGTCATTGGCAAATGGAGTAAGTTTACTTATGTGAATTACTTATATGAGAAAATGGAGTGAATCAAGTGGAAAATAAGTAAATAAAAGTAGTAGAAGGTTAGAAATAGCTTCAAGTAGTGAGTTTAGAACCAATTTAATGAACGAAATATCAAGATTTTTTTTTATTTTTATTTTATGTAGAGAGAGTCACAAAAGACAATGATGTTATGTAGACATAATTTGATCCCAAGTTTAATGTACTACCCTAGAGGCTTTAGCCAACTATAGTTGTGAAACTACAATAACAAAGATAATTGGGTAAATGGAAGGAAACCAGGAAAACAGAGTTAATAAGAAGACATTAGGAAACTAAGACAAGGTTTTGACATTGGTCTTTGAAGAAACCTCAAAGAGAAGGGGCATGACCGCATGAGTATTGGCAGCTTAAGAGGGCATCATCAAAGTTATGTCAATATAAACATGAAATTAATCAAAGTTATTCTGAAATATGAATTTGCTCATTGTATTTTCTTCACCGATTTTCTTCATAACAATGTACCTACCTTTTCAAGCAACCAAACGACAAGATATGGGCTAGTTTGGCTTTTGGAGAAGGGGTAATTGGTATTATTTGTAGCATCTGTATTAGCTTATTTGCCACCATTTGTTGTTAAGGTTCTTAACACAAACAAATACTACCAAACTAGCTATGGAATTGAACCAAAGGACCACTTATTCAGGAAATCTTTGGTAAAGATGGAATGACTTAGCACAGAAGGAAAGTATGAAACCCTTGACGAGACTTGAAAAATAGAATGAGTATTTTAAGTCAAGACACTCCAAAATTAATCGATAGAATATGGTCTATCCTAACTTTACTGATTTAACGAAATTAGCAAATTCGTTGCCAAAGGATCGATATTCTGGTGTCTATTTGTATGACAACAAAAGATAGTCCATAGCTTGATTGCAATCATGATATAAGTATACCTAGTATTAATTAACGATGTCAAAATCACAACGTTGAGCATGTATATTTGTTAAAAGCTAGAAAAAGTTTGCCTAGAGGAGTAGAAGACCAAGCATCAAAGAAGGCTTCGAAGGGGTCTTACAGAAGAGAGACTACTACACTACATAAGAGTTTAATTCGATACAAAAAAGCTTTTCTTTATTAATTTTATAATAAGCCTTTGAATAAATTTTATTAATGACCATATTTCTAATCCATCTTGTATTCTTGTTTCGTAATGAGATCTAACCAGTTTATTACATTATTAGATCAAATTCTATTTGTAAGTGTTGTAACTATATAACTACATTCATTCTCCGGGCTTATTATAATTTATAAATACTAACAAACTCAACGACAAGTTGACAATAACCTAATCTACAACACGAATGTGTTTGCCTTTAGACAGGAAATGGGAGACGAAGGACACTACTATCATATTCATATGTATGTCTACATCACAGCATAGGATCGGATGATGTCCAAAAATGCAGTAATCCACAATTTGTATTACAAATAATAATGTTAATTAGACTACCTTATTGGATCTTGCAACAAAAATGTGACATATGACCTAACTCACTGTGTAGTACGGACCATATACCCTAAGAAAAAACCACTCCTTAGAATTCGTTTCTTACTAATCATAAAATTTCGCCATGTTAATTCATCAGGCAAATCACAAATGACTTGCAATGTCGTTCTAAATCTTAGTGTAAAGAATGTTTCTGTCTAAATTAATTGTATTATTACTTAGTGAAAGTACACTATGTCGATGTGAATTGATTCAGGCAGGAGAATATTGCACAAATTTGCGACAAGGCAAAGGCAAGACAAGGCAGTACAAAAACGAAACTCTGCTGATCATTGCTTCATTCGGAAGAGCAAACATTACAAAAGGAAGAGCGGAACTGCAAAGCAGATCGAAAACGTCGTGTTACATCACCATAATCACGACTCATACTACAAACTATTTGACATTGCATATTTTACAAGGTGTAAACACTATATTTCACATGAAAGCTTAGAAGAAACTCTAAGAACAAAAGGTCCATACACCAAATATTTACATACCACAAGCAAGCTGCTAGTCACAGTTTACAAGTGATACTTATATGATACATGGACATAAGGCTGGTATTAGTGAAGCCTCAACGACACCCTTAGCAAAGCAGGGTCGGGTGGGAGATTAGTCGAGCATCGTTGCTTCGACCTTAGATATCAGACATCTTAAGAAGAAGGAGCGCTTCCGCAGGTTCTGTCCTCGTTCGTTGCCTTCTCATTCGAGTCCGACGTAGATCTCCTCCGAAACCTGAACGCTCCTGATCTGTTTCCTAACCAAGCAATTAGAATTGCCAATTTGTTAGCTAACTAGGTCATTATCAATCAAAGTACAAAGAGATTAAAATTACTTAAAAAAGAATGCTACACTGCTAAATATAGTAGCCTAACTAGAAAAGAGTATCACATTGCTTGCCATAACTTTGTAACTTCTAACTACCTTGACAGTTAGCACCTAACATTATTTTCTCCAATTAATTGATAATTGATCTATCTACAATGATAGATTTGTTCTTTCTTACAACACTATAAAGAGGTCACCTAATTCGATATATTGACACTTAAATCTACAGCGTCATACATATCTATAACTATAACATGAAAAAATTCGACCCTTTTTTTTTTTTTTTTTTTTTGGGTTACATGAACAATCAAACACATGTATGTTAAATTTGACTAGACACGTCAAACAAAAATCGAAGTCTCAACCTCGTAGCTGAAAGATCGGCGACATTCTGCATTAAGAAATTATGATCATATAAACGTCTACATCATAAATTAGGATAACCAACCTTAAGCAATTGATTTAGTATTAATGTATTACTAATAACGTCAATGAGACTAATGCCGTATTGGAAAAGATCTTAGACTTTAAATGAAAGTAACACTTTACCTAACTTTCTTGGTACCATCATCTACCCAAAATTAAATCAGAAAAATACAACCTTATTAATCATCAATATTTTAATTAATTATAAAAATTAAGCAGTATAATATAAAGCCAAAAAATGGGCGGAATTTTCAATGGATAATACTATAATTGGTCCTACTAATATAATAACAAAATAATAAAATTATGAAACAAAAAGAAAAATTAACCACTCTACGACAAGTCATAATCAGAGTATCAGACCACCAAATATTATAAAATGACCAAAATACCCTCCCTAGACTTTTCCAGATCCCAACCTCACTTCACAGTTCACTCTAGTCACTCTTCCAACTTTACTGGAAAAAAAACACATGCAAAGGGTATTTAAGTAAAAAATCAGTACGAGTAAGAAAAGTCACCGGAAAACGGCGAAGACGGCGGCGTAGATCCGGCGGGACTCGCCGGAGCTGATCCAGCTCCCTGAGTATACCCCGGTGGCTTCACTATCATTATTTTCCTTGAAACTTTCACTTCTTCCGGATTATCCGCTCCTGATATCACTTCTCCACCGTACGATCTTCCAACACTACTCCCTCCCTCCATCTCTGTTAATCAACAAAAATTTAGCATTATTACTTTGGCGGACAAGATTAGTCGAGTATTAGTACTTTTAATAAATTAATCATCAGTTATGTTTTCGCTTTGGCGGAACTTGATTTGCAATAATATATGATAATAGTCGAAATGACGGGGTGTCGGGGTATACCCTTGGAAGGGGTGGAGCGGGAATGGAAAGTATTGAATTTGCGAAGACGTCCAAGGCCGGAATCCGGTTGAGGTCCGGCGAGAGTGTCATCCCAAAGCTTCTCCAAAAGACCCATTAATTAAAAAAAACGGCGTTTTTTCGAAATAGGAAAAGAAACGGTATTACCAGACTTGCGAAACGTTAGTGCGAAACGGTGGCTCTGTTATTGGGGAAGAGAATCGTGATGTGGGAAGAGTGGTATTTATAGATGGAGTGAGAAGATCGTGGCCGTTGATTTAGGAGATGGTGACGTAAGAGAGAGAAATGAGTAGATAAGGTTTGGAGGAGAGAGAAAGGGTGAGTGAGGGATTGGTGTGGTAGTCACGTGAGTTTGGGCCGGGTTTGTTGGAGGTGGAATGACGGATTTGCCCTTGGATTTGATTGGGTTTATTGCTTTGGGGTTGGGTTTGTGGATAATTACGGTGGTTGCCACTGTCAGAAGTTGAGATTTTTATACAGTGATTAATTTTGCCGCTTTTTGAATGATTTTTTTTGGGATTTTTTTTTTTTTTGCAGAGGATTGGGATTTGAGAATATTACAAACGTGATGGCATAGATCGTACAACACTTGTAATGGAAAATTCGAGAGTCTCTGAATCCTATATATGGTGATGTGCTAAAGTTGCAGATTGTTTGGTAAAAAGAGTTTTTTAAAAAAAAACTCCATAATACTATTCAGGGGGTGTAGCCAGTAATTAAAAGCTAACGGGCCAAGGCTATTATCTTTTCAAGGGCTAAAATACTTTCGTGTTAGCATTAACAATGAAAATTTTTCTATACAAAATTCAAAGTTAATAATTTTACCTTTTTTTTTTTTTTTTTTTTTACAGAGTTCATCATTTTACCTTAATATTATAACAAATCACAAGACAAATATAAAGTACTTCACAGAAAAAGTTAAAAACTACTCTAAATCGGTAACAAATAATTAAAATAAAGAGAAACATAAACTAATAATATACAACATGTAAAATGTAGAAACTTATGTATTTTGTTTTAGTCACGACATCATATCAAGGCAAACTCTACTCCAAATAATTTGAAATTAAAAAAAAAAAAAAAAAAAGAACAAAAAACAAAAAAAAAAAAAGATAAACTAGCAATATACAACATTTAGATTTTAAAAAGTTATGCGTTTTTTTAATATATGTCACAACATCATATAAAGGCAAAATCATGATGGTCATCAATTAATCAAAATTAGACAAAGTATTTTGAATTTGAAGCATTGAATCTTCATTTAACAACTTATACAAGAAAAAAAAAATAACAAAGAAAGAAAGAAGTGGGATCATAAAAAGATAAATAAAAGATTAAAAAAAACAACAAACAAAGTGGGAGAGTTAGAAGAATAGAACTTGTGACCTTGTGGTATCATGTAACACCTTTTCACCACTAAAGCAAGACTATTTATGTGTTATTAATTTTTACTTAATAATACATATACAATAAATCTGCAGGGGTCAAGTTAAAAAAGTTATGGGCCGCGGGCTAGGCTACGGGGGCCAGGCCCCTGCCAGCCCCCCTTGCAGCTCTGCCCCTGATACTACTCCTAATTTAAGATGACTATATGTTCACTATTTTAAATTCTACTCGTATATGATAATGAGCCAAGTGTGTTTAACTGGTCTAAAATTAGGAATTTTAACCTTTACATTAATTGGTAATGAAAGTTAGCTAAATACCAACTTTGTCCAGAAGTTACTAATCTCTGTATTTCTAAATGTTTTTTTTTTTTTTTTTTTTAATTTTATATATATATATATATATATATATATATATATATATATATATATATATATATATATATATATATATATATATAACTAATTTTGATGAGAGAACTGCCATCAAAGCAAGAAGATCATTTGAAAACAGGAGTTTTACTCTTTAAAAATAACTTACATTTCTACCATTTTAGTTTACTGTCACCTTCTAGTGTGCATTTCTACAAACAACTAATACAACCAAGTAGTCATATTGTACATCTAATGTACCGATTAGTCAAACCAATGGATCAATACAACACGTCATCTCTTAGTAACCCAAATAAGTAATACAAAATTATCTTTCCTTTCTTTTCTCATAAATCTAATACTTGCACTATTACTTTTACGTTACATTCCAAATTAATTGCAATATCACTCACAAGATGGAATTTACACTCATTTTGTTTCTACCTTTTTTCTTTAAAGTGAATTGTTAAATTTCTTAAAATGTTACAAATCATATTGTTGTGTGTATTATGAAACGGAACTACAAAAGTATGTATTACTTTAACTACCCTACATGCTTATACAACCAATAAAGCAATAATTGACTTGAAACATTTTCACACATAAAAGAAGAGTTGTGTAGTGCATGTGTTGTGCGACAGCGGAAGCAAAGATCGAAAACAATAAAGAAAACAACAAAGAAATTCAATGCAAACAATAAGAGCAACACACCAAGAATTAACGTGGTTCACTATCAATGTGATAGCTACGTCCACGGGCACCGAGATCAATGATTTCACTATAAACTGCAAAGAATTACAAAGATGAATCAAGTCTTTCTCAAGAATGGCTCTCTCTCTGTCTCTCGTAACCCTAGCACTAATATCAGGAAGTTTTTATATTATCCCCAATTAAAAGATACTTGGGCTTCAAAATAATAAAAGATAACTCTAAAAACCACCGCAAAAAAACGCGTCTCTATCGTACTCCTCTTCCGCCAGGTCAGACCGGACATGTCATGCCCGGTCGGGCGCGAGAAGTAACATCCATACGAGACACTTTACAATGCTTACCCTCACCGCCCGGTCTGACCGAGCCAGGCATGTCCGATTGGGCAGTGGGGATTGCAAGATCCTGTGCCACACCTATCACCGCCCGGTCTGACCGGGCAAGGCATGCCCGATCGAGCAGTGGAAGGCTGCACTAGTACGAGTCACCTATTCATCAACAGCATGTGTACGAGTATATGTAGCTATATACGTGTAAACATAAAAAGACATTATCTTCCATTTTTGAAGGAAGACTTTTCACTCAATTTTCGATAGTGAAATATCCAACAAAATCCAATTACACTAATTAATAAAAGGCCAAAATACCCCTAGATCGATAAGAGGCTTGATGAGGATACAGCTAGAATGAAAGAAAATACTACTTACGTATGAAATTGAGGATATGTTTTTATTGGGTATACACTGTAATTGATTGGTGTCTTTGGATTGGTATTGCATAGTAATTTATGCTTCAATTACCCAATGAGATAAAAATACAAATTATTTTATCAATGTAAAATAGTTTATTATTCCATGTTAAGTAATTGAATTTTCGTAATTCGTAGGTGTACCTTCCATAGTCCATGCAATTTACAACTCCCACAAAAGGTCAATAAGAAAAGCACCAAATTAAGGTGGCACCTTTGACATGAATCACATGACAATCAAAGATTCAAGGGCAATAATTATTGGTGATAATTGCTTACCATGAACTCTATTGATGATTTCATAGGACAAAATTTATAAGCTTACTAAAAAAAAAACCTTATTAATTAATTAATATAATAAACTGAACAAGCTAGAATATAATATTTTTATTGTAAATAACGTACTTCGTATTAATATGATATACATACAAGCCGATAAGTGATCAATTTATATATTTTTCACCTTTTATGAGCCACGTCAGCTCAAATTGATAACTAAATGTTCAATGGATAGGTGAAAATTTTATCATGACAGTACATCTCGAAACTAACAGGAGAGATATATACGAAGTAGTAATTAACTTTGTTGACAAAGCCACCTAGTAACATTATGACTCTTTCAACACTTCTAACAAAAAGAAAGAAAAGACAACCCCCATGGACAAACCTTTATGAAGAACATCGATCATTAGTTCAATTCAATCCTCTTTATGAGTCTTTATCACCCACTTGTTTGTTGTTCCTTTATTATAGCATGTTCTTCCCATGATTTGAAATCAATAATTGACCTCCACAATTTAAACTAATCAAATCAATTATCAAATCGACACTACTACTGTCCATGTCGTAATGAGGGGGGCGAACTAGGGAATTACAAAAATAAAATGTATGACTAGTACAAACTACAAAGTAAGATCATCAAATGTCCGAAATAAAACAATAAAATAATAAAGGGAAGATTGTGATTTATGAGATGTTATAACCTACTGTTGTGAAGGGAATAGATTATTAATTTTACGTGTCCCCTTATAAATATACTAATCTTGCAAAATCTGCCCCATGTTTTAGATTCTCTTACACTTACTTAGCTGGCCAGCAAATCGTCTAGATTCATCTACCCCTTAAAACAATTACTAAAAATTAGCTCTTTAAATCTAAAAATTAACAATATCTCACTACAAGAAATAGGCCAATTTTCGACGGACACGAAAATCCGTCGGAAAATACTAAATTTCCGACGGATTTAAAATCCGTAGGAAATTTCCGACAAATTTAGAAATTCCGTTGGAAATTTTCCGACGGAATTTAAATCCATCGGAAAAAGCTTAATTTTTGACAAATTTTATTCCGTAGGAAATTTCCTACGGATTTGTCCGTCGAAAAATAAATAATTTCTGACGGAATTTTTATTTTTAAAAAAATAAAATAAAACCCACAAAACCCTAATAGAGTATCAGCCGCCCCCTTCTTTTCACTATCTCTTCTTTCTCTCTCTTCTCCTCATTTCCTCTCTTCTCTCTCCTTTCTCCCCTTCTCTGTCCTCCTCTGTTCTTCCTTCTTCTTCTTCTCTTTTTCTCCTTCGCCCATTCTCTTCTTTCTCGTCCTCTCTTCTCTTTTTCCGCCGATTTTCCCAACACCCAAAGATACGGTGTTCCTCTCTACGGAGCTTCCTGGGTTCCGATCCATTGTTTCCACGAATTTTAACCCCGATGACGACGATAAACACGCCGACAAGTCCCTTACCGCTTAATGCCGGCCCGATTCTACATGATTTTGATTTTTTTTTTTTAAGGTTTTTAGGTCAAATTCAACCTTGAAAAGTCTAGATCTAGACTTTTAATGATCGAATTTGGCCTTATTAAACCAAATTGAGGTTAAATTCGTAGCCTATTTCAATTTTAAGGTATGTTTTCGTGTTTTAATTTTTTCTTTTGTTTTTGTTGTGTTTTTTTTAAAAAAAAATTTGGGTTGTGGTCGTGGTGGGTCTGGTGTTGGGTGGAAGGGATGAGGGGTGGTGAAATAAGGTGGGTTGTGGGTCGTTGTGGGTTGTGGTGGGTGCGGATCTGGGTTAGGATTTTCGGTGGTGGTGGGTGTGGTTAATGTGTGTGTGTGTGTGATGTGTGTCCGTGTGGTGGGTGGCGCAGGTTTGTGGTGGCTGTGGACTTAGGTGGGTTTAGGGTTAGGGTGGGTATAGTTTAGATCTGGGCTTAGGGTTAGTTTGGGGGGAGTGGCGATCTAGGCTTTGGGTTAGGGTTAGTTAGGGGTTGGTGGTGGTCTGATGTGGGGGGTAGTGGCGGTGGTGGTCTAATGTTGGGGTTAGGGTTAGTTAGGGGTTGGAGGTGGTGATACGCCGTGCCGGTGGTGGTGCGGCGTGTTGTTTTTTAATTTCATTGAAGCATTTTCCGACAGACTTTTCCGGGGTCGGAAAATCTCTTCCGACGAAGGAATTTCGTCGGAATGTCGTTTTTCTTACAAAATCTTTTCCGACAACCAGTTTCGACGGAATTTCCGTTGGAAACAGGTTTTCCGACGGAATTCAGGGTATTTCCGGTGGAATTTTTTCGTCGAAAATGGCCTATTTTCTAGTAGTGTCTTTTTTTAGGGAAATTCTCAATGGTACTTATCAATTTTTTATTTTTTCAATGGTGAACAACAAATTTTTTTATTATCTTTAGTACTTATGTATTATTAGTATATATTAACAATAGCATTAATAATATATTTTGATTAAAATATTTAACTAGGGTTGGTTTTATTATTATTTTTTAATAATTAATTAATTTTAAAAATAATTAAAAAGAAAAACCACCTCATCCCCACCAACTACCCCCGCCCTTCACGCGACCCTCCCTTGCCCCCCGGCGCCGGCCATCCACTATCCCCCTGCCGCATCTCCCTTCCCCCATAACCACCCAACCCCTTCCCCAAAACTCCCAACTGGAGCTCCCACTTCTTCACTGCTAATCAAAATACAGAAGGGCGGGGGTGACTGGTGGGGATGAGGTGATTTTTCTTTTTAATTAAAATTATTTAATTATTAAAAAATAATAATGAAACCAATCATAGTAAATATATTTACCAAAATATATTATTAATGTTATTGTTAATATATACTAATAATATATGAGTACCAAACATAATCGAAATTTTCGCTGTTCACCATTGAGAAAAATAAAAAACTGATGAGCACCATTGAGAATTTCCCTTTTTTTGTTAAATGTATAATTGTATTCATGTTAATGCACAGGATATATGCAGAGTATTTATTCAAAAAGAAAGTTATATTTTATTTTATGATCGAGATTTGGAGCGTTATGGTTAAACAGTTTAAAACTAAGGTAGGTTTGTTTACCTTTCACTAATTTTAGGAAAATAAATGGAAATAAGGGTTAATAACTTCAGGAAAATATATTTGAAAAAATGGAAACTAATAATCCTACCTTTAGTGGGTCTTCCATAAACAATCCCACCTTTTGAAATTCCATAAACAATCCTACCTTTGACATGGATCTTCCATTAACGATCCCTGGCCGGTTGGTTTGTTTTGGTAACCGATTTCTTAGGTTATAAGACACGTGTCGGAATTCAATAGGTTTATTCTAATTTTTAATTATTAAAAAATACAAAACTAATAAATAAAAAATTAAATAGAAAACCAAAACCCCCAGCCCCGCCACTGCATTCCCCTCCCCGTCCCCGTCCCCGTCCCCGCCCTTGCTTTTCCCCGTAAACTACCTCTCCTTGGCAACTACCTCTCCTCGGCAACCCAACAACAATAGCCGCCGGGTGTTCTAGAAAACCGCCGTCGTCACTGCCCTATATTGTCGTCAAGCTCTCTCCTCTTCCCGGCGACACCTTCAATTACAGAAATTCCGGTGTTATTCAAAGTGTATTGGTGAAATACTGCAGATTCCGAACGTACGACGTCGTTTACGAGTGGAAATAGTCGTTAATTCTTCTGTATTTTGATTCTGGGAGTCGCTTTTCAATGGCGAGCATAATTTGACCCCAATTTTGATTTGAAACGTCGTCGTTCTGTCTATGGGTTGAGTTTTCAGGGCTAGCCAGCTAGGTGGGGGTTTTTCGGGATTAGGGTGGAGTATTTGGGGCCGAGGGTTGAGTTTTCAGAGACGGGAGGATTTTTCAGGACTGTGGGTGGAGTTTTTAGGGTTGTGGACTGTGGTGGAGCATGGCGGGCTGAGGGTTGAGTTTTCAGGCTGGGTGGTTGGGGGTTGGGTTTTGGGGGTGGTTATAGGGTTTTCTGGCGTGGTTGGAGAGTTCGGTGGTGGAGGTAAAGGGTGAGAATGGGGTGGCCATGATGGTGGATTGGTGGTCGGAGAAGAGATTTAGTTAAAAAAAGGAAAAAAAAAAAAAAACCTGTTTAACTGGTTGTAGGTCAAAGGGATCGTTAGTGGAAGATCCTTGTCAAAGGTGGAATTGTTTCTGGAATTTAAAAATGTGGGACTGTTTATGGAAGACCCACTAAAAGTGAGATTATTAGTTTCCATTTTTTCAATATATTTTAATAAGTTCTAATAAAATTTAATAAAGAATATTCAAGTTGAATTTTCAAATTAATTAGGTTCTATTTACACTATAAAATCTATAGTATTGTAATATATTTACTTAAGTGAAAATCAGGTGTAATAAATATATCGTAACTTCTATATGTCCCATTACCACCATAGTACTTTTAGGCATAATGGACTGCACTAGATTAGGCAAGTAAACGTTCCGACCCTTTTCCCTTAAATAATCTTCGGAAATTAGACTATTTTCGACCCTTTTCCCTTAATTTTCTTTAGTTTTGCAATTTAGATTTCAATAAATCTACATGAGTAGTGTAGATATTCGTCCGTCTCCCAATGGTGGAGTCGTTAGTTTTTGTTAGTTTATGTTTAGGGTTTGTTTGTGTGTTAGGGTTTATGAATAAGGTAATCATCATTTTTTCCTCTATTATCAGTTCGTTGGTAAAGATTTGTTCGGGATCACAACGGTTGTCAAGTTTTCAACTGCGTCCAAGTGAATAAGATGAAAATCATCCTTATGGCTACAACAAATAGTGAGACCGTCTTTCCGAAAAAGCTGTATATTCCAGCGATGTGTGCGAGAGATGTACCACAATGCAATATCTATTCAACGATCGTAACTTTGATGAAGGAAACCCTAATTTGATTCAATTTTATGTATTTGTTAATTTAGATTTTATTTGTAGATGTCGTATGACTTTTTATTAATAAATTGTTTTGTTTAAAAAAAAAAAAAAAAAAAAAGAAAAAAAAAGAGAGATTAGGCAAGTAAACGTTATGAGTATATTGGGCCAGATTAGTTTCAGAAGATTTAGGCTTAGTCCCAGTGCTTTCCAAAAAAAAAAAAAAAAAAAAAAAAGGCTTAGTCCCAGTGGGCCAAACACACCCATACACTTCCTGACATCCTGGTCCCTCCCAAAAAAAGTTTTCATCCAGTTTTTTTTTATCTCTCTGCGCGCAATTAGGGTGTTGATACTATTGAGCAATGATATAGTAAAACGGTGTTGGTAATTGGTATGCTTGCTTGCTTTATTTTGAAATGTTCATCCTTGTAGAATTAGCTGTCACATTTGCTAGTGTAACTTAAATCAACGAGGTAACATACTAAATTTGAACAGAAGCAAAGACCGCCTTTGAAAGAATTTATTCTAAGTGGAGTGATAGAGGTATTGGCGTGTAGCATATGTATTAGTGTATGATAAAGATCTTTGAAACTAGAAAAATATAGTTTAAAGTGGTAAGATCACTAAAGTGTATAAGCATGCATTGTCCTCTATGGCAAGAGTAACAAACATCTAGCTCTAGCTTGTACATCATATGTAAGTATCACATGTTTAGATCGAACTTTAGGTACGGTGTATTTAGTTCAGACTCTTCCTTACAGACTGTCTATATATTCGCCCCTGACGCCCCATGATGTTTAGATTTCCCTCTCAATGCAGGTACATGCACTGCACTTGGAGCTTCACAGGGGTTAATATGAAATGGACTGGTCCACTAAATCACTAATCCAGACCAAAGTTTACTGAAAAGAAGGCAAGAATTCATGCTTGTCTTTTGTAAAAATTACAGAGATGAGAACAATTTTTTCTCTCCATTGCACTTGGCCAATGTATGAGAGTTTATTATCCGATCGAATTTATCTTAAGAGTTGGATGTGTTGATCCTACAATGAGGCCGGACTGAGGAGGTTTAAGTTAATATTGGTAATTGTAAATAGTGTGATATGGTGAAATTTTGTGCGATGATTATTAGACATGAATGTTGGAGAGGTGTTTATAAGAGAAGTTTTAGTGGAAATATATCACTAATTTTGATGATTCATCCATAGTTTGTATTGCTAGAAAAATTGGTGATTTGAAATTAAATTTGTGGAATGGCAGTTCAAAACTAAAAATTAGGCGACAATTTTATAGCAGGCTACGAAGTTGCAATTGGTAAGGTAGATCTACTATCAGGCATGAAAGTGAGACTGATGAAAGACTCAAGTCCCTGACTCATTCAGCCAACGGCAAGTTCTGACCTGGTTTAACTGGCTTGTGTTTTCTACTCTATGGACCGCGAGATTCATCGCCCATCTCTCTGGACGCGAGAAAACTACAAAAACACTATTGGTTTTGAAAAAAAATGATGATTATAGACCAGCATGGCTTATATGGACCTGCACAATGATAGAACGAAATGGAAGAAACTTTTTTCCTATTTTCCCTTGCAGTTGAATTGCCGATAGCGATGTAACTTTGACTACTCCTAGTTAGCAAGAACAATGAGCTAGTTACACAAAGTTTCATACCTTTTCTTATTCAATAAAAAAGACAGGCAAGAAATTTTAAACTCGCCAATGAATACACAATACATAAGCCAGTGCATAACTGCATTTCAAATTTCACCCACAATATCTGAAAGAGAAAAAGTATGCTCGAATCAGATTCCTACACTTCATTACTGGGGATTAAGATGTTCTTTTCCATCATCACAATTGAAAAACAGCTTGAGACATTATATCAAATTTCTAGATACCTAATATCATAACTAAAGTTCTGCTTCAATTTATAGTAATTTCACACCAGCTTCTCTCATATTATCAACCACTGCTTTGATCTTACCATGATACTTCTGTTCTCTCTTTAAGAAGATTGAAACAGCAGGAATGTTCTTAACAAGCAAGCGCTCGCCAAGAATCTTCCCAATTTTAGCAGCAGCTGCCACATCTCGTGTGATTCCCATGGTTGGTCTCAAGGCCTTTTCCTGTGAGCTTGCAGAAGCAGCTACTGTGGCTGTTGGAGAGTGGATGACTTGAGCATGAACAAATTTGTTTGTGAAGTGCATTTTTAGCACATATGGCTTCAGAAATTCTGTGATTCTTGGAGCTCTGACTGGTGGTGGGATCACCATCTTGTCCTGCAATGAATTTTGCTACCATTACCAGTATGAATTTTACGTTCAATAAAATTTTTGGGGGTTCAATAGAGGATATGACATTCAATGGATAAGAGAAATTTCTTTCTGAATTAAACTTGAAAACTGAGTAATAGAGAAACAAAATGAAGAACTCTCAACCTCATCAGCCTCGACTTTCAACATCACAGAGTACTAACTACTAAGTATCATCTAAAAGACTAAACCTGAGGTTGCAATTTCAGATCAAGACACAAGACATTTCATGGCAGCCCATATACCTAGCTGCGTTAGGGGCTGGAGCATTGATTGGGTATCTAAACCAAAAAAACATATGTACTTTGGATTGTATCTGATATCCAGAAATTGCAAAATACACTATTGGTATATGATCTAAAAATTTATGTCACATCAACTAACCAGATTTTTGGTTGTAGCGATTTTTGTGGGGGTCATAAAAGAAATAACAAAGCATCAAAGCCCTCCAAATTACAATAAGATTTCCCATGAATGACCACTCTAAATAAACTATCGAAACTTGAATTTTGATTCTTTCTAAGTAAACCATCAATTTACTTTGAGCCTTAATCAACAAGTTTGTATAATAATATTTAACCATAACCTCAAACACCTCTCAAGTACAAGTATTTACATGAAATCAGCCCACATTCTAACCAAAACCCCAAGAATACACATTTCTTTTTGAAATTCATAGGAAAGCAATTTTTTTTTTTTGTGATTTCACTGAATTCTAGATCCAGAAAAGCAAACCAATCAGTTCACCAACACCATGTTGATCAATATGATCATTGCTATTGCATCAAAGAACAAACTCATACTACCACACTACCAATACAAGTTCCAGTAGCCTAAGAGGTGATACCAAATTACCAATACAAGTTTGGTGCAACTCGACTTGACTCAAAACAACATCAAAAATTGAGATTGCACCAAAATATGTTTACTATGAATAATCAATAATGTTATTAATCAAAATTCAAGTACTTCCTAGTAACAAATGGACTATACTTTGCCAAGTTTGGCACCACAGTTGGCCCAAATTAACCATTTTCAAATCAAATTTGCAATTCATTGCAAAATTTTATACAGCAGTTACAGCTTATGCTAAAATAATCAAGTCAAGCACAGAAATTCAAAAACATGAAGAACATCTTGAATTAAAAAAATACACAAACAAATTGTTGACATAATCACGCACATCAAAGTTAAGCTAGAAATTGCATTTCATCATCGTCTATTTCGCTAAATTACTTCTACAAAATTACTAAATTTCTATACGAAATCATAATGAAGTTAACAATTTTAACAAAATTCATATGAAATTATTAGCGATTGCAGCTTAAGATAGCAGGAAGAGAGAGAAAATCAATACCAGAAGATTAAGATGAGCAGCAGAAAGTCGATTGAAACTTAGATTTCCGTGGAGAAGAAGAAGGCGATTGCGACGGCGAGGGAAACCGGCGGCAGGGCGGAGAAAAGGGTGAGTGGTGAAACCGGGTGGGTTATAAGGCTAACCGGGCCTTGCTTTGTTTTGGGCTTTGACTTAGTTTTGATATGTCAAAACAATTCATTGTAACCCATATAAAAATTAATCTTTGTGTAGAGAGCTTGCTCTGAATTGGACTTTTATTTTTTATTTTTATTCATATATTTTTTAACATTGCTCTAAAATGATTAAGGTCTCGTTCAACAGCGTATTTGATGTGCGGCTGAAAAAAGCAATGTAACTCCTATAACAATAACCGAATAACCCTTGTAATAATCAACTAATAACCCATATAACACTGATCAAGTAACTCTTATAACACTAACGAAGTAACCCCTGTAACTCTGAATGAGTAACCACTATACCACTAATGAAATAAACCCCATGATGGCTGACCCCACTGTGTGACCAGTCACTATAAAAATGTGTGCTCATTCAATAGTTTTGTTCACATCAAAAAATTGAAGTTTATAAATTGAAGCTTTGATTAAGGCCGTGAATAAAAGTTGTCAATTTCTTATTCTAAAGGCAAGAATATTAGGGTCTGGAGATGAGGTTTAAAGGATAAACTAATCTTGATTTGGGGATTTTTACCCCAGCCACGTGGACCAATGAGAGTGTGACACGTGTCACCCTAGAAAGAATCCAAATAGACCTACCTGGACTTGACACGTGGCATACAAATATTCAAAGGGAATGACGGATTTCAAGGCCCATTTCCCGAGAAACCGCAAAAGCGGCACAACCCACCAAATCTAGGTCAAGTGACCTACGTAAGGGCACTATTCCCAATGGCCTATAAATAGGGACATTTACCCTATTTTGAAAACAACGTTCATTTATTACATCATAATCAATTCTCTCTCATCAGAGAAAACACCTGATTTCGAAATCCGAGAAGATTTACTTCCTTTCCGCATTTTGCTCTCCGTACACGTACTAACTTTATCATTGGAGGCGGAACTCCGAACAACCGGAGCTTCTGTTCGCGGCCGGTACAGCCGAGCGAGGAGCCAGTCTTGGTGACGTAACTCTCCCGTAGAGCATCTCGCAAAAAACCCGAAACATTTGGCGCCGTCTGTGGGGAGAGTACCTTTAAGATGGTTTCTCAAGAGACTGTACCGCCTCCTGAGGAAAAGCATCCGTCAGTTGAGGTCTATTCGAACCACGATACATAGTCGGATCCAGAGGTCGAAGTATTTGCGGCCTGTAGGGAATTTTTCAAACCCAACCTTGAGCCTCACTGTGATCATGCGTTTAGGCATGGTAGCGTCCAAAGGGAAAGAAGCTAGAGATAAAAGAGTCGCCAATAAGTTTTAAGAACATGTAAACCGTTCAAGGGTGTGAAGGTTACACCCCATTCACGATCACGGAGATCGCTAACTCCATAATGGTCCGGAACCATGACTGGATATTCGGGGATGATGGTACGAATCCAACCTAAAAGAGATTGAACCCGCCCTAAATCGGCCTCCACTTAATTCTTATGATATTCATGTATGCTTTGCGATCAACATACATACATCAAGTTAGCCCTAAATCTGTTTAATCTACGTTGGTTGATTATTAATGCACATATAAATCTATTATTTGCATAAAAAAAAATAAAAAAAATAAATAAATCTATTATTGGTGATCACTTAAATTAAAATCATATTAACCCTAAATCAAATTATTAATTATCTTATTAGGCGTGATTTCAAGTACAAATTCCCTTTAAACTTGCAAGAAGGGGCTTTATCAAGCAATAACAATAAATCATGAATAATCAAGCAACATAAAATTGACACAACAATCATCATCATTATCAAAACATTATTAAAACATGATTAGCAAGATCCTAGGCATGATACTAAACGGATTAATAACAAACCCTAGCATGTCACTAATAATAAAGATCAAAGCATTAACCTAAACATGATACTGGAAAGTATGATATTAGAAATATTAATTAACACCCTAAACATGATACTAGGAATCAAAATCAACATCCTAAGAATTAAAATCAACATCCTAACATGATTTCTATATCTAACGAATAATTAAGTAATCAAATTACTTACTTTGATGCCTCGTATCTCTCCTTCTATCAACACAATACACACGTTAGTAAACTCCAAGAAAGATTAAATCAAATAAATAAATAAATTAGATAATAATTGAAATAGATATTTGGGACCAAACTCTCAGAACTATTAACCTTTCACGTTGAGGTCGAAGGCAACTTTGAGATTGGCTAGGAGTATTCTAAGCTCGTGAGGGAGGTATGGTGTTTGCTTGGGAAAAGTATCAAGGATGTGTTAGGACGTGTTAAGGCTAGGCTAAGAAAAGAATCAAGAGAGAGAAAAAGTATTAGAGACGGGATTAGATGATGATTGTTATTGATCAAACTTGTTGATGATTGAAAACGAAGTAAACGACCTTTATAAGGAAAAAAGAGGGTCGAAGGATCAGAAAAGAGTCAGAATTCGAATCGGAATAAAACAGGTTCCATCGCGGCGCGACAAGATTGTCGTGGCGCGTCGGGACCATTGCGGTGTGTTAGGTTCACCGCGGCGCGACAGGGTCCATTGTGGCGTGATGTGACTATCGCGGAGCGATGGTTCTGCCGTTCTGCGACAGTTTTGAAAAGATAAGAATCCGTGCGAGTTTGATTCCCAATCGGATTAGGTTAACCAAATATCCGTACGTATTCTATTTTGACCGGGATTAGGATTATAAAAAAAGAGATGTTTTATTTAAAATCAAATTCTTAAATCGTTCTTTATCTTTTCGAAAACAGGATAAATTAGAATATTCTAGAGGATTCTAGAAGCTTTATAATAAATCCTAATGGATTTAGGATCGAAAACAACTTTTTAGAAACTTGTAATAAATCCTAATTGGTTTAGGAATGGGATTAAGGTAAATGGACCCTCCACATGATCATCGGGTCGCAGACAAGGCTAAGTTAGGGCTCGGTTTAGTATTTTGGCCATAACTTCTTCGTTATAAGTCGGATTTGGGCTTACAATATGTCGTTGGAAAGCCCTTTTCAAACCCCATCCAACTTCACAATAATTGGACCGGAATCATGGACCAAAATAAACTAGTTTGGACGTTTTTATAAAGAGGACACGAAATAAATGGTTTTGAGAGACACGAAATGAATGATTTTGGCTTAAAACATAACAGGGAACGAGGCGATAACCAGGCGGGTCCGAGCAAGTCAGTTGACCAGCCTCAGCTTACAAGACAGAATGCTCACATCACCCGTGAGGAGTTTTTCAAGTTCATGATGAATTTTAAAGGTGAGATGAGATATCTCATCAAGACCCAGACGGCTGGTTCAAGCAAAGGATAGTCGTCCAAGAAACCTTCTCACTTTGGGAAGACAATTCCGGTCAAGGACAGGCAGCCCACTCCGCATCTAAACAGAAGGAGGGGGACCGACCCTTAATTGACTAGACTAATATTCGTCTCCCAGGGGCGAATCAGAGAAAGCCCATCCGGCATGTACAACCGGATGGCAGCACGAAGACTTACGCTGATGCTCAGCATTTCATTGAGTAAAAGCGGAACAACCAACTGTCTGACACGACTTCAATGTCGACAATGCCAGACAGCTTCAGGAATACCTAGATGAGGTATTCCCCATCTGTACACGAGTATCTGTCAGGAGGCCAGTCTGTCCACACAGGTCCTCAAATGATAGGCTCGGTGTCGTATGTGCCCCATCAAACATACAGGCTGTTTGTCCAACCTTATCAGCAACCGGCCCTCTTTGGAGATCAGCCGGCATATCAAGTCCAGCCCCTGGACTAGCAGCTATGTCTGCTGAGACGTGGAGAACAACCCTCTGTATTCTCCAGGGAAATAACCGAGGCGACACAACCGACCAAGGTTAAGAATGCCTTGGTTGGTGCCTATGATGACACCACCAACCCCGAAGACCACCTGATGGCCTACACCAACCTCATGTATCTACAGGGGTTGGATGATGCCGCATGGTGTAGATGCTTTCCAGCTACACTGAAGGGCATTTGCCCAACAATGGTTCGGCAACCTGCCGCCTGGGTGCATAAACAATTTCAAGACGTTTGCGTTCCTGTTCGCCTCAAATTTTTCCATGAACATACCTGCCAAGAAGACAAGCATCAACTTGGGCACGGTTATTCAGGGAGACAGGGAGGGGTTCCGTTCTTCTGTCAGGCTGTTCAATTTCGTGAGAATCCAGATCCAAGGACTGTCTGACGAAGTGATGTATGTGTTTTATACCATGTTTTACCCCGGTTCTACAATGTATATTTGCATGGTTTTGGGCTCTTTGGAGCCATTTCTTGCTAACAATCTGTTCTCTAGTGTGTTCTATCTATTTTATTGAGTTTCATAGGAATACAAAGTTTCTTGGATGAATCGGACATGTTTTGGATAGTTAAAGAAGAGGTTAGTGTGTGAAGACGAAGATTTTCCCCATGCCCTGTTGACCATAGCTTGCCCGGTCAGACTTGGCAAAGAAGGAAAAAGCTAGCTATGAAGTATTGTTACAGACTCTACGCGCCCGGTTGGGCATAGCTCGCCCGGTGAGACCGGGCATTGAAGAGTTGATTTCACATCTCAGTTTTTGAAGTCGCCTTGCGCGCTCGATCGGGCGTGGCTTGCCCGGTGGGACCGGGCGCAGGAAGATAGAAGAACAACGAGGCAGGACGTCGCAGCACCCTCCACCGCCCGATCGGGCAACCCTTGCCCGGTTGGATCGGGCACTGTTTCGCGGAAGTTGTTTTGTGTAATTTCGTAATTTTATCTTTTTGGGGGTATAGATACCCTTTGTAATCACAATTAGAATACTTTTGATTATATCCTCTAGTATTAGTTTTCCCTAAGAACCCTAGTTTTACTCTCTTTTAAGCAATTAAATTCTTCTCTTAGTTTTGGTTTATTGTTCATCAACAATTCAAGTTCTTTCAATTGAAGCAATTGGTATTCATCTATTTCATTTCTCTTTTATTTCTTATTGCTTATTGATTATGTCTTGTCTATTGAATCTTGATTTTGATTTTGTTAATATGTGTGAGTAGATTCTTAATCCGGGATCTTAAAAAGCCCGAATATGATTGACATATGAATTGAATCTTTAATTTCTCCAATAATAATCCCAATTGACATGCTTAATTGATTGTGTTTATGCCAATGCTAGATTAGGAATAATTAGTATTATTATCAACCCTTTGTTCTTATTGCAACGGAAGTTGGGTATTAACGGGATTTGGGTATTTCAATCAAGGGTTTGAAGGTTATCACGGAAGTAGGTGATTGGATGATTAGGAAGCTAAGTATTGTGTTTAATGTCCCTTATTACTTGATTCCATGGAAATAGGCTTGATAGTTGATATGGGAAGCCATTGATAACTTGGAAGAGATCTTTGGTATTGTTTAGGGAATGCTTTTCCTCTTGTCAATTGACTTGTTATTGGGGGTAGATTCATTAGTGTTTTGATTATATTCGTGGTAAAGCTTGATCTTGGATGCTTTAATTCATTGATTATCTCATTCTTAGTTAATTGTGTTATTTAGTACTTTAGTTGTTAGTGTTCTTCATTCTTGATTTGGTTACTTGCTTAGTGATTTCTCGAGTCTATTTAATTAGGTAGACCTTAGTCTCTTGGGATTCGACCCTTACTTGCCCGACTACATAGTTAGGAGGAATAGTTAGGTTATTTTTGTTAGGTTCGCGACACGCCTATCACGAAGTTGCTTTTACTGACTTTTTCAAAGGTCTGAGGGATGGGTCGACTTTTAAGTTTGACCTCGTCCGGAAGAGAATCTTCACTCTTCAGGAAGTGCTGAGGGAGGCTGATAAGTTTCATTTATGACACATTTAAGGGTGTGTTTCTCCCTTTGTTTTAGGTTTAATTTTGTCTTTCTTGGTTAATTTTAGTCCTTTTAGTCTTGTTTTAGTTAATATTGTCTTAATTTATTTTTTTAGGCCTTAGTTGTGAATAATGCATTCTTTGCTCAGTTTCTAGCTTGATTTGCGTGTTTTTCTATGTGATCTTTCATTATTATCTCTTTTGGTCTATTTGTCTCGGTACTTGGCACATTCCTCAATTTTTATGACATGAGAAAAGGCCGAAAAATTACATTAGAAGTAGCCTTAAAGCTAAAAAGGAGCAAAGAACCAAGCAAGAGCAAAAGGAGCAAAGAATGAAACAAGCACAAGCAGCGGCACAGCCACCGCGGGCGCGGCTTTGTTTCCCGCGGGCGCGATGCTTTGGTTTTCCAGATTTTCATTTCAACCTGTAGATGCCCCGAAGATACTCCTCCTCGGGCGCGGCTCCGGCCACCGCGGGCGCGTCCTTTTCGAGCGCGGGCGCGGTGTTCTAGGTTTTGTTCGCGTTTCATCTCCGATTTTTCTCCCTTTTATTCTTGTAATATATATAGACGATTTCTTTAGACTTCAAGAAGCAAGTTTTTACATTTTCTCTCTCCTCTAATCAGGATTAGGCTTAGATTAGGATTTTCTTTCTTTAGTTTAGGGGTAGTTTTAGAGAGAGAAAGTTTGGGAATCCAATGGAGATTTGAGAGCTTGAAGAAGCAATTTTGTGGATTCTCTTCTCAATTATTCAATGAGCTTTTCTAACTTTCTCTCGCCTTTATTGCTTTGTTTAATTCTTGTTTTTGCTTAATTCTTTGTTGATTAGAGTAGAGAATTAGTTTACTTGTTTGATTCTTGTTTTTATTCTTGTTTTACCTTGATTTCCATGTTTTTCTTCATTATGTTTGCTTAGATTTTGTTCTAGGGAAATGGATGAAGGTTATATTGATGAATTGAGTGATTGATTGTGATTAGTCTGCAATTGATTCTTGATTATTGTGTATGGATGATGCTTATAATGATTAGAATCTTTTTAGCTAATTGATTTTAGGTTTTTAATTGTGCTTTTAATTAATTGTGCGAAAGTGAGTTGATTGAGATTCTAGATTCTTCCATGCCTATGCTAGGCTAGTTGCACGGGAGTGAATTAGCTTAGTAGGATAATTAGCATGCTTAATTGCGCAGGACTGAGTTGAGTGTGTTAATCATTCCTAATTGAGATCATGATCATCTAATTGCAATTTGTTATTGGATTCATTAATATAATTGGATTCCCCTTTCCCTTGTATCTTGTTGATTGCTTTAAGTAGTGTTTTATTTGTTCCACACTCTATCTCACAACCTTCCTACTAGTTTAATTAGCTCAAATTGATACACTTAGTCTTTGTGGTTTGACCATAGCTTGCCACTATCTTGTGTAACTTTGTAGAGTAAGATTAGGAATATAAATTGTTGATTTGATCTAGGATAGTAGACCATGACCTATTATCCAGTGATCAGAGGCAGAAGCCTATGTACAGGCGAATGAACTCTGCTCCTCTAGCAAGCAGTCGGACTCAAAGAAGTTTGACAAACAAAAAGGGAGTCGGCAAGATCAACCGGCTCAAAAAGCTGAAGAGAGAAAGAAGAGAAAAGAAGTTTGGGCGGTTGAGTACCCTAATTAGCTGTCAATGACCGCCCAAACTTCTTTTCTCTACGTTCTAAGGTACGAGTTTAACAATGACTGCTACACCATCCTCATGGAAATCAAAGACCGGGTGGTGCTTAAGAAGCCCACGGCGATGAAAGGTCCGGCCAAAAACCGGAACAAGGATAAGTACTATCACTTTCATGAGGACATTGGTCATGATACCAACGACTGGTATAGCCTCAAGCGGTTGCTAGATTGGCTGATAAGGGTGTGCTGAAATCTTACATCCTCAAGTCCAAGGTGACCCTGAAGACGGACCCCAAGCATCCGTTAAAAAAGTTAGCAAAGGATGATAGTGGTTCGGACACTGATCCGGATATGATCAGCACCATTGCAGGCGGCTTTGTCTATGTGGGCCCAACTATCAAAGGCACCAAGGACCATGTTAGACAAATGGATGTCAGCTCGGTCGATGAAGGCCAGACGTCTGTCGATACCTTTCTTGAGGTCGTCATCTCTGAAAAAGCTAGGGCGAAGTCTGCCGGCTGCATGGCGACCCCATTGTCATTGAATGTAAGGTGGCCGACCAAAAGGATGGTCGGATCCTTATTGGTACAGGCAGTTCGTCTGACATTATCAGCTGGCATTGTCTGTCCAAGTTGAAGTATAAGCTAGGCAGCATGCACAAGGTCACTCACCCCTTGGTTGGTTTTGGGGGTGGAATTGTGCACCCACTCGGCCGGATTGATCTACCAATCCGGATGGGGGACAGGGGACAAGGGCGCAATATGGTCGTCCGGTTCTTGGTCGTAAAAGAGCTGACCGCCTAAAACCTCATAATAGGTCGTCCGACTTTGAACAAATCCAAGGCCATCATTATCCCATCCCTTCCCTCATGCTGCTGAAATTTGAGAAAGATGATGGTTCTGTTGGCTCCTTGAATGGAGATCAGAAGGCCGACTAGATGGTGATTGTCAAGAAAGAGAAGCAATAGCAATCACTGACCGGGGAACGGTCAGATGAACTCTGTCCCAAGCCGGCTGGTGAGTACATTAACATCGCTCAGGATGACACACGTCCGGAGCGAACTGTTAAGGTGGGGGCGTTTGCCTTTGCAAAGTTGAGGGCAGACTTGCATGATCTGTTAAAGGAATTCAAATATATATTTGTGTTCAAAGTGGAAGAGATGTTTGGCATAAGCCCAAATCTTGCTGTCCACAAACTCGCCGTGGACCCAAAGAAGAAGCTTGTTAGGCAAAAGAAAAGAAATCACGGCGAGGAGAGAAGTCAGCCAACAGCCGCCGAGGTTAAGAAGTTTTTAGACGCTCGATTCATTCGGGAATGTCACTTCCCAAATTGGGTTGCGAATGTTGTTCTTGTAAAAAAGTCGAATGGGACTGGCGCATGTGTGTTGATTATACTGATCTGAAGAAGGCATGTCCGCTTCCAAATATCGACAGTGTGGTCGATTCTACAGCCGGACATGCCCTGATGAGTTTTATGGATGCCTACTTAGGCTTTCATCAGATATCCCTATGGAAGAAAGATCAAGAGAAGACGACAATTGTCACTGATCAAGGGTTATTGTATTACACTGTGATGCCGTTTGGCCTGAAAAATGCGCCTGCTACTTTCCAACGAATGATTAATACGGTTTCATCAACCAGATCGAAAGAAATGTAGAGGCGTACATTGACGATATGATAGTCAAATCCAAGCTACAGACAGATCATCTTGTTGACCTCCGAGAAACCTTCACCACACTCAGGAAGCACAAGGTCATGCTCAATCCTAAGAAGTGTGTCTTTGGTGTTGAGTCTGGGAAGTTTTTCAGATTTTTAATTGATCAAAGGGGGATAGAGGCAAACCCAGAGAAGATACACGCGGTCATTGACTTGAAGTCACCCCGCACCGTTAGAGAAGTTCAAAATTTAACCAGTTGCTTGGCGGTATTTGAGAGATTCCTCGGCCGGTCAGGTGACAAGTGCCTCTATTATTTCCAAGCAATCAGAAAGAAGACCATGTTTGAATAGGGGGATGATGCTGAGGTGACCTTCCAAAAATTGAAAGAACATTTGCACTCCTTGCCAAGGCTTGTTAGCCCTCTGCCCAAGGAAACGCTCTACATGTACCTAGCCGTCTCAGATCATGCTCTTAGCGCTGTTCTCCTTGCTGAGAGAGACGACAATCAACTCCCGGTCTATTTCGTGAGCCATGTTCTTCGAAACGCAAACTTTGGTATTCAATGGTTGAAAATTTGGCCTTGCTCTTTTTATGGCAGCCAAGAAGTTTAAACCATACTTCTTGGCACATCCGGTGGTAGTCTATACAAACCAACCACTTAAGCAACCAATGACAACCTTAGAATCATCCGGCCGAATGCTCAAATGGGCTATCAAAATGCAGAGCCTTGAAATCACTTTCGAACCAAGGAAGGCAGTGAAGGGTCAGGCGTTCACCGACTTCATTATTGAAATGACACGGCCGGCTGAGCCGGAAAACCTTAATCAGGTTTGGAAAATGTATGTAAATGGGAGCTCTACTATGAACGACTGTGGTGCAGGAATTATATGCCAATCTTCTGAAGGGGACAAATATGAATATGCACTACGGTTCAAGTTTCAAGCCTTAAACAACGAGGCCGAGTATGAACAGGCCCGTTTCTAAGATTTTGGTGGCCTAGGGCAAACATATAATTTGGGGCCCTATTAGTTTTATAATCGTAGTAGGGTATGCAAAACAAAAGATTAATTGCTTCAATTTTAACTCCACACGTCAAATTAGGAAGAAAAAAAAAACACAAAAATAACAAAGCTCTCGAAAAATGAATAAAGATTTTGGTGGCCTAGAGCAAACATATAAAAATATTTGTTTACTATTGCTCACTCCATCTAATATACGTGTATAATTTAAAAGTTAAAGCATAAAAAGTAACGCTCTTGATTTGTTAACATTTTTTCTTGCCAAAATCCTATCTTTACACAGGTGCATCAATTGCATTCAAATATTCAATCAGTTTATTAATTTAGGGAATTTTTGTTACTTTATTTTTATCTTAATTAAAATTCAAATTTCCCTAAAAAAAAAAAAATCAAATTCAAATTCAAATTGACAACAATTACAACATAGTTTATCTTAATGAAAAAAAAAGGGTACTGTAAAATTTATGTGTAAAATTTTAAAATGGAAAAAGAATAATTAAAAAAAAAAAAAAGCATAAACCTTACCATAACAGAAAGCGATTCAACGAAACTATGAAAGAGTGAAAACAGAAGACTTAGAAACTTTTCACCCAAATTTAGATAAACAAATGGAACCAATCAAACAAATCAAGAAATTAAGAAGTAAGAAGTAAAATTATACTGGAGAATCATGAACTTTAAAGGAGGATTAGATATAATTCAAGCTTTCTTGTAGAAAATTGAGACAATATATCACTGTTTATAATAATTTTCATCTCCAATATATAATTAGGGATAGAGATTTATATGAAAAGAAAAAAAAAAATGAATATGGTCAGAATTTGGAAATAGGGAAAGAAAGTGAGATATGGGGATTTGTTGCATGATTATTATAGGCATGAATAAATTCAGTTTTGGAAACTGAATATTATAGTATGTGCGAAATTAAGGGTGAATAAAACCAATGAGAAAAAGAAATGTTTGATGTATACTCCATATCTTGATAAAAATTAATATTTTAGTCTTTATAGTCTCTTTATAGCTTTGTATTTTTAGGGGCCTTGGCTTTAACTAAAATTGGGCTTCCTAACAACGGGCCCAGGGCAGGCGCCCCACCTGCCCTGCCCTTGCTACGGGCCTGAGTATGAAGCTCTGCTAGCCGGTATACGCATGTGTAAGGCGGTAGGGGCTAAGAAAATTGACACCTGCTCTTATTCATAATTGGTTGTTAGTCAATACCATGGTGACTATGAGGCCACCCATTCGGCTATGGTAAAATACTTGTAGGCGGCCAGAACAGAGGCTGGGACACTTAACGAATTTCACCTAAGTCAAGTGTCCAGGTCGCAGAACAATCAGGCGGATGCTCTGTCAAAACTGGCATCCTCCGCCTCCTGTGATACACCTCGGTAAGTCTTTTGGGAAGTGATGGAAAAAAGAAGTATCGAAGAAGATCCCATTGGAGTACTTGACTGAAGTTCAACCTGAATGGACGGCATCTTGGCCTATCTTCTAGACGGCACTTTGCCGGATACATATCCAGAAATGGTCGCAATGAAAAAATGTGCGGCCAACTTTGAGATTCACAATGGAGAACTTTTCAAAAAAGGTTTTATGTTCCTCCTTTGAAGTGTATCACCCCAGAAAGGGGGCATGAGATTCTGGAAGATCTACATTCGGGCTTCAGTGCCTCACACATAGGCGACAGAGCTCTAGCAGAAAGGGCCAGGCGGCAAGGATATTTCTGGCCGACTCTAGAAGCAAACGCCACAAAAACGGTGAAGAAATGTGACAAGTGCCAAAGATTTGGCTAGCTCATCCACTGTCCGGCCACTGATATAACGACAATTCATATCCCAGTACCATTCGCCAAATGGGGCGTGGATATCTTGAAAGGAATGGTGTCCTTCGAACAAGCAAGTGTATTATTCCGATAGAGGGTTCAGAATTAATTAGGAAAGCTAATTATTTAGTGAGGTCAAGTGATCGGAATGCCTAGCTGGAGGCCGCTTCCGATCAGTTTTATTAATGTATAGTTAATATTACAGCTTGCTCTTGACTGAACCCTTCATGTCACACCCAATCGTGTAACCAAATCAAAGTGACGAATTAATCCAAAGGATTAAATGAGTCGATAGAGATTTTACAAACTAAAACGTCGGATTCCGAGCTTAGAGTGTTGAAAGTCGAGTCAAATTTAGGGATCGACGAGACGGAAAAATCAGTCAAACAACACGTCACAACGTATAGCCCTAGCCTCGGAATGGCCTATCTATGCGAGAGCTAGGGGCATGCGGCTAGCAAGGGCAGTCGCGGCATGCCGAGCTAGCTTGCATCGCATGCTAGCAGCGCTAGCGCAGCAGGCTAGCATTACTAACGCGCCAGCATGCTAGCGTGCCAGCAAGCTAGCAGCGCTAACAAGGCCAGAAGCTAGCAAGCTCGTTGGGCCTAGCTAGCTGCTGCTAGCACCAGCCTCTCAGCAGCCCACAAGCGCGCAAGGCTCGCTGGGCATGCAAACAGCGCATGGGCCTAGCTGGTTGGCCCATCCGAGCACAAAGGCTGCCTGCGTGGCGCGCCTTATTGCTCAAGGATGAGCGGCCAGCTGACCGGTTCCTATTGGGGCCGGTCATTTGTGAAGGTTTGCTTGGGTAGCAAGGGAAAGGTAGTCCTCCCCTTGTGGTCCACACCTACCCCCATGCTCTCCTTGTGACACTTGTTGTTTGATGATTACCTTGACATTTTAATTTAATTTAGAATTAAATTAAATCTTTCTTTTGGCATTTTACCAACTATCCCACATTGAAAGATGATGGGAATTCTTGGGAACATTTCTCTACAAATACCAATCATTTGGTATTGGGAATTTCACTTGAGTTGGTGAGCTCTAAGAGATCTCCAAAAGCGAGAAAACCTTAGTTCGTAAACTCTAAGTTAATTTTGGTCTAGTCCCGTTTAAGCTACGGGGCAGGGGCCGGTTCCGGTTCGGTGAGCGAGGGTGTGAGCCGTCGGAGGTTTCGCACTTGCGGAGCTTGAAGCTTTCAAGTACGAGCTCATTGAGTGAGCGAAGCACGCATCTAGGGTGAGTTTCTTTCTTTCTCCTCTCTTTATGTGTTCGTGTTTTGTTTATTTGCATGCTTTTGTTTATGTTGTAATTATTATGCATGCGATCCAGTTTTCTGGTTTTGTTTCCGTGCGGTGTCGGACACTGCAAAACCCAACATATCTTGAGTCCATATACACCTGCGCTAGGCGAACGACGGTATATTCTAGTTGCTGTTGACTACTTCACCAAGTGGGTGGAGGCCGAGGATGTCAAAGGCATCAAGACAAAGGATGTCATCTCTTTCATCTGGAAGAACATCATCACCCACTACGGAGTACCTATGTCTATGGTCTTTGACAATGGCCCTCAATTTGAGACGCCAACCCTCAAGAATTGGCTGGGAGACCAATGGATCTCCCACTGCTTTGCATCAGTCGGTCGACCCCAAGCAAACGACCAGGTTAAGCCTTCAACAAGCTAATCTTAGACGACATTAAGAAGAAAATTGAAAGAGCTGGCGGCCTGTAGGGTGAAGAGCTAACTCATGTTCTATGGGCCATCAGAACACAGCAAAAGGTGTAACCGGCAAAACTTCATTCCTCAAGGTATGCGGCTCTGAAGCCGTCTTGCCTATTGAGCTTTATGAGCCGAATCTTCGAATCATGTTGTATGACGAAGAGGCTAATTGGGAGGTCATGCGACTGGCATTGGACTCACTCCCAGAACAACGGGGCAATGACTCCTTGCGCCATGAGATTTACCGTTTTTGAATGACAAGAGCCTGCAACAAGAGAGTACACAAGCGGCCCTTGAAAGTGGGGGACTTTTTGTTACGCAAGATGGAGGCAACAGTAGGGCCAATTAGCAAGGCAAGTTGACACCCAATTGGGAAGGTCCCTACCGGATCTATAAGGAAGTAAGAGGCGGCACCTACCACCTAGAAATACCAAACAGCAGACAGCTAGCCAGAACTTGGAACGTAGATAACTTGAAAAAGTACTACTTCTGAGACTTGTAAATTTTTGCAAATGAAAGGCTTATTAATGAAAAATGCTTTTTATTTTCAATTAGTTTATTTTTTTACTAGATATGTCTCCCTATGGGAACACCGCCTGTGCGATGTACGTGCGGCAAAATGTGAACCAACCGTCTACTCTGACAAGAGTGAGACATTCGGCGACGCCCATCCGGGTGAATTCGCTTACAGAGAGCATCTCCCATTTGGGTGGTACATTACTCTATAAACACATATAATAGACGACCCAACCGATTGCTTTATTTAGGCCTTAGTCGTAGTTGTTTACCTTGAAGAATCTAATATGGGACCTAAACGGCTCAAATAACTGCATGGCCTATGTGATAACAAGCGATATTCAACCATTATTCCACCTTGGGTCAAAATATTATCAAATTGATAATAACGCTATCAGGCGCCTGCTATTGCTTTGGGGCAATACAGACGGCACAAAAAACAGACTCCCAGACTCCCCTACGGGATAGCCAGCCTGCTCAACAGAAGCAGAGTCGGGCCTAATTGGAATTGAAAGCTAAGCCTAAAACTTAGCATTTACAACTAATGATTGAATTGATCAAAAAATCATTCGTCCAAGACGACTGAATATGGCCAATGGCCATCTGCTACCTAAAGTTTATCCATCTGCTTGATGGACGACTGACCGCTTGGTTTGGGGCAATCACCATAATGATTGATTGACTTGGAAATTAGTCATACCCTTTCAAGCACCAAAAATTTCTAAGTCAATCAGCCCACTTTTTGAAACCAAGCGCACAGCCGTCCAAGGACAAGAGCATCTGGTATAATGAGAGAGCCGCATGCATAAAACAAAAAGGCTATATACTTAGTCAAATTCATGCATAGAAAAAATTCAAGAACCAATAATCAAAAAAATAAAATCGGCCAGCTGATTCATATTAAAAAACTGACCCCATGGTCGGTCAAAAGAAATTATTAATCGATATTACAATCGGTGAAGAGAAGAGAAAATTGTTGATAAAACCCGACTCCACCGTCGGTAAAGACACATCAATACTCGGCACGCGGGCCGAAAAAATGACTTTCAGGCCATCAGGCCAAAGAAAAGAGCATAAGCTTAATCTGCTTGAGGGGAGAGCTCCTCTTCATTACCATCCGGCTGTCCATCTACATTATCGGGATGCTCCTCACGATGCTCGAGCCCCTCATTATCAGCCACATCCTTATCCCCGGACGCGTCCTCCATTTCCTACTGCATTTGCTGCTTGTTAAGTGCATCGGTGGACTCGTCAAAAAAATACTCCTTGACAGAGTAGTCGTCCTCAGGAAACGAAACTTTCCAGGCCATCTTCATCCGGGTGACATAATCAGCCTCATTGTCAGAGATCAACTGCTTCTTTTCTTCCTCGGCTCCGGCCTCAAACTTTTGCTTCAACTGCGTTTCTTGGTTGGACAACTTCCGCTTTAAGTTCTCATTTTGACGGCGAAGGTTGTCGGTCTCTCTGCCCGTATCAACAAGCGTCTCAAGCTCGAACTTAGCGGTCTTTAGTTGGGCCTCAAGCCCAGTCACCCTCTTTTGGGCCGCCTCTATTTTTTGCTTAACCTGCAGGTAGAAATCCGCTTTTGAATGCAGGATATCATGGGTCAATGCTTCATTTTTACATATGTTATACATGGCTCGGTCTAGAGCGGCCCTTTCTTTGGCACTCTTTACCTCTTTTTGTTTGTCTGAGAACGTCTTCTTGAGACCATTGACTCGCAGCATCGCCTGCATCCGTCAAAAGCTTTGTTAAAAAACAGACGATACAGAAAGAATACAAGAATTCTAACTTAGATATTATACCTCAGCCAGAAGAGCCAATATGGCGTCAAAATTGAGAGTGCCAACCCCTCTTACAGACTCCCATTACTCAGGAGAGACGACCTTAAGCATGTTCTTGGCGAATTGCTATATATCTAGCCTCTGGGTAACATCTGCACATTCAACACTTGGTGAGAAGTTGGCATAAGCTCGACCTATAGATCGGGTGTCTTCGGAGTTGTTGGGCGACTGCTGATAAGACTTTACCCTACAAGGGTAAGGTAAAGGGTAAAAGGCACTAATACCTTGAATGTCAACCTCCAAATCCTAGGGACGCCTGTCTTTACGTCCGCGTGGGGCAAGCCCGCCTGTAGCTGCTGAGCCGACAGCAGCAGTGAGTGGCTTGCCGCTCTTTGACGCTTTAGGGGCGTCCAGCTTTTTGAGAGCTTCAGGGGAAGCAGGAGACTTGCCTTTAGTGGTGGGGTGTGAGTCTTCTCCAGATTTGGCGGCTGAGGGATTCTTCTGCGCCACTGACTTCCTTGATTAGGAAGGCGTCCGGTCATCTCTCGTAAACGGGCACTTCGGCGGCCTCTCGCCAAAGTTGGGGGGAACAGGAGGCTTGTTTGGTCCCTCCTAAAAAAATTTAAAAGGATAAAGCTGTCAGTATAGGACAGCACAGTCCGCATGTCTACCAACAAATAGGGGTGGAAAAAACTAACCCGACCCGAAAACCCGACCCGAACGCGACCCGAAAATAGTGGGTTAGGGTTGAGAATTTCGACACAAAAACTTAAATGGGTTGACACGAACCCGACCCGAAATTAAATGGGTTAGGTTAAGGTTGAAAATTTCAACCCGAAAATGACCCACGTAACCCGAAATTATTTTCGGGTCAAAATCAGGTCGGGTCAACCCGAACCCGACCTTATAACCCGAAAAAAAGTCTTGTAAAAAAAAATAAAAAACTTCATTTTGATAATTTGATGGCCCAAGCCCAATTGAAAGTTTGAAACCTAAAAACAAAAACCCTAAAAACAACTATCAGCCGTTTTCATTTCACGCCTAATTTCACATTTTCTCTCTCTTAAAACTTCTTAGTGCTCTGGTTTTCATTTTCACTCTTTCGTTCTCAAGCTCTCAACTTCTCCCTCTTCTCACTGAGTAAAAACCCTAATTTCGTTCTCAATTTTTGTCCTCTAAGGCTCTAATCTTTCCTTCTCACTCCTCAACGTCTGAAAGGTAATGTTTATTAATTGTTTTTGTTTTCGTTTCATTTTTATTTTGGATTTGAAGTTCTAATTTCTGAATTTTTCATTCTCGTTTTTTTTTTCAAATCTTCAAATCTTCCTCCCCTTCAAGCCGTCAAACCTGAAAGGTAATTTTTTTGTTAATTTTTGTTGTTTTCGTTTCGATTTTTTCCGTTTTTATTTCGGTTTTTTCCGATCTCAAGTTCTAAAGTTCTACATTCTTGATTTTTGCTTTCGATCTCCAGTTCTCCATCTTCAAATCTTCCTCTCCTTCAAGCCGTCAACTTAAAGGTAATTACTTTTGTTTCCGTTTTGTTTTGTTTTTTTTTTAATACAGTTTTTGTATTTGATTATTGTTGTTGTTCTTGCTTGATAATAGTCTTAATATGCCTAAAATTTGTGTTGTTAATTTGTGTTGTTGATTGTATTTTTTTTTTTACGAGAAAAATTATTGTGCATGTCTTTTTAATTTTTGTTTTTCGCTGATTTGTTGTTCTTGATTCTTGCTGATTTGCTGATTGTTGTTGATTTTTTTGCTAATTTTTGTTGTTTTCTTACTGATTTGTTCTTGCTATTTTGGTTGTTTTTCCTGAGATGTTTCTGATTTGTTGTTCTTGAGTTGTCTTTTTAATCGTTTATTTTGTTATATTTTTTTGCAGACACCCATGGCCCATAATCTCATATACAACAGCTTTCTTCTGGGAGTGTGAGAAGAAGATTCGAGAGATTGTTACTTTAAATAAATTTGTCTCTTTTTAATTGTGATTTGTAATTTATTAAACTTTATTTTGGTATGTAATAATTAATTAGGCATTTAAACTTCTTAGAGTGCTAGACTTTATTTTGTTTTCTTGAAAATTTTAAGTTTGAAAACATTAAGTAAAAAAAAAAAAAAAAAAAAAAACAGGTTTTATTTACTTTTAAGTAATCAAAAACTAAAAATCAGGTTATTCAGGTAATAACAAAAATTAAAAAAAAAATTAAAAAAAAAAATCAGGTCAAATCAGGTCGTTTTCGGGTTGACCCAAACCTGAAAATATCAGGTTCCGGTTGGGGTTTTCAACCCGAAAACTTATATGGATCAGGTTCAGGTTGGGGGTTAGCTGACCCGAAACCCGAAAACCCGAACACGAACCCGACCTGATCCGATCCGTTTGCCACCCCTACCAACAAAGAGTTTGTGAAAAACTTACATGGTTAAGCTGATCTTTTTGAAGGTCTAGGACTTATGCTTTATCATCTGGCGGTAGGCGGCTGCACAGCTGGCAGGTTTCTTGCTTGGAGAGAGTTGCTCCATTGCTTCTTCTGCATAAAAGGTCGGATGCATGTTAGTAAAAAAAATAAATAATAAAAAATAAAAATTGCTAAGCAGACTCATCCGGCCCTCTACCTCTGGTTTTTTCTGTAATAAGGCCACAGGCGGCAAGATAAGTGTCATCCATCAGCCCCTCAAACCTAGGGATGTAATTGTGGAGAATTATCTCTCTCCTATTCCCTCCCTCTATGGTTTTGGTGGTGACCTTAAATAGACCAGGCATCAGAATTTGATCCTAGCCTTCCTCAGTTACAGGCAAGAGAATAGCTTTTGTGCCTAGAAGGTATGGGTTTTGGTTCCAGAAATTATACCTCTGGTTCCTCCGAGTGTCTGGTGAAGAGATAATATAAAATCTGTTTCGCCGGTCCTTCCACTTGTTTTCCTTGCCCACGGTCATCATGTACCCTTTGTGACAAGTCAGTGTATACCAACTAGGGCCGCTTGACTAAGGGGCTTTGCTCAGATAATGCATTGAGGCAAAGGCTTCGAAGGCCGGCTCTACCCCGAGCATATTATAGGCGGCGATATACCCTAGTATGTTCACCCACGAATTGGGGGCAAGTTGCCAAACCCCCAGGCGGTAACCATCCATAATCTTCTCCACATCTGGATTAAGGGGAAATCTTAGGCCCGCCTGTATTGCTGCTTCGTAACAACCGAAGCATTGGTCTCTATTAGGGGTGTTCAAAAATACCCGACTCGATTAACCCGTCCCGCTGACCCGTCGACCCGATAAATTTAAGCGGGTATTTTTCTGATTTTTTTCAAAATTGACGGGTCAAGTACCCAACCCGCTAAAAAAGAAGTGTAGCGGGTCGGGTCATGGGCCGACTTTTGTGTTAGGCGAGTACCCGCTGACCCGCTAACTTTTTTTTTTTTTTTAAATATTTGATTATGTGTATACTGTAGCTAGGCAATTAGGGTTTTATACTTTTATGTGTGTACAGCCGTCACACATTTTCTTCTTCCCCCTCTCTCTCCTTCACTCACAGTCACAACTCACGCACACCACACCTCCTTCTCTTTCTCTCTCCCCTTCACTCATAGATTCATAGTCACAATTTCACAAATCATGAAAACATCAACAGCAAAAATCAAGAGCAAACATCAACCCGCAAATCACGCAATTAGCATCAACAACAAATTAACATCAAGAGCAAGCATTCATTAGCCCAGTGAATCGAACCACGGTAGAGGTCTTCGGTCCCACCGTAGCGGCACAAGCACAACCACATGAGAGATCTCCCAAGTCCCATTGCAGCGACACAGCCACGCGAGACGGCAGAGATCTCCCACCGCTGCGGCAAGTCGGCAACCGCGCGAGTATGAGTTTTGATTGTCGTGTTCATATTTGAATTTGAAAGTTGGGTTGTTCATTTGTGAATGTTAATGGTGTTTTGTGACTTTTGTCTATGTTTATCTTTGATATTTTGTATATTATTTGTGGTTGCAAGCTTGCAACTATTATTTTTCTTATGATTCTTAGGTTGAATTTTAATTATCTTCAATTTGTGTATGAGTACTATTTTTTTTTTAATTCTTTCGAATGCAGCCATTAAACCATATGTATTTACATTTTTTTAAAAATTTTATTCAGGTACCCTCTGACTCGACCCGGGAATTTTGGGTACCCGGATTTCACGGGTCGGGACATGGGCCGGGTAATTAAGTACCCGAAAACTCGGGTACCCGCGTTTTCGGATACCTGAAATCGCGGGTACCCAGATCTGAACACCCCTAGTCTCTATAACTGGACCCAAACGGCCAGACGACCGTGTCATCCAAATCAGGAACATGAATTTCATATTTGGCCCCCATGACATGGGCGGCTCGGAAGTCGTTCAACTTCTTGCGCATATTTCTCTGGGTGCTAGCTGAGATATAGGTGAAGTAAGGAGTGAATTCTTCTTGGGCAGAGGAAGAAGCCTCCCCTCGCCCTCTCTTAGCAGAGGCGGCCTCCTCCGCAGACTCAGAATCAAAATCAGAGCTCTCGGGCTCCTTATGAGGCACAGGCGACTCTGTTCCAGCATTGGAACCGCCAGGAGCAGCATCCGACTGAGGCCTTGCTCAGAGCCGGATGCATTGTTGTCAAACCCAGGCCATCATCTGACTCATTCAAGATAAAATCACTCGGCGTACTTGGAGGGTCGGGTGGGTAATTATAAACTTCATTTCTTGGCACCTTAATAGTGTCGCCGTTCTCCTCACCATCTATAGGGCCTTGGGCCATCATTTTTGTTATGGCCATAGTAGCCTGCACAGACACAGAGACGGTCGGATTCGGGGATGTTTGCAGAGGGGAGTCCAAGTAGGGCAGGCGGCACTCCTAGTCCTAGATTCAGCTGTCCCGGGTGACCGGCTGACAGCTATCCTAGGTCGTGCCGTGTGTGTTTGTGAAACCATTTTGAAAACAAGGAAAAACAAATACAAACGGTAATTAAAAAGCAAAAAAGAGAGGGAAAATAGGCGATTACCTTTTGGATGAAGGTACTGTTGAAACTGCTTAGGACGGCTACGATGCAGGCGGATCAAACACAAGCGGCAATAATCAAATTCTCTTAAAAGTCAAAGATTCTCTCAAAGATTTTTCGTGAATATGCGAGAATGAGGGAGTGAAAGTATTTATAGAGGGGATTTTGAAATTTACTCCAGAAGGTAAACAGTTAAAATATTGTTCACCCGTGCATGCGTGACACTTGTCACAGGCGCCACGAGGCGCGTCACGTGACCCCTGTGAGGGGCAAATGATTTGGGGATTTTTACCCCGACCACGTGGACCAATGAGAATGTGACACGTGTCACCCTAGGAGGAATCCAAATGGACCTACCTGGATTTGACACGTGGCATACAGATATTCAAAGGGAATGACGGCTTTCAAGGCCCATTTCCCGAGAAACCGCAAAAGCGGCGTAACCCACCAAATCTAGGTCAAGTGACCTACATAAGAGCACTATTCCCAATGCCCTATAAATAGGGACATTTACCCCATTTTGAAAACAACGTTCATTTATTACATCACAATCAATTCTCTCACATCAGAGAAAATACCTGATCTCGGGATCCGAGAAGATTTACTTCCTTTCGGCATTTTACTCCCCGTACACGTAATAACTCGATCGTCGGAAGCGGAACTCCGAGCAACCAGTGCTTCCGTTCGTTACAGATACATCCGAGCAAGAAGCCAGTCTTAGTAACGTAACTCTCCCGTAGGACATCTTGCAAAAAAAACTCGGAAACAAATCTCAAACTTTGTAGAGTCTCCTCATCTTCAAACTCTATATTTGTGATTTTGTGGAGCAAAAGCCCACATGAACCAATTGGGAAAAAAGAAAATTGAAATGTTTTGCTTTTGTCAAACCAATAGTATGGTGACACATCACCAACAATTTCATACACATCTAATTACGACGGCAACTTAATTCACATACTCACGTGTTGACATGTACTTACTTCCTCAACAACGAAGTTGAAAGGCCTTAACCAAGAAGACAAGTAGGGCTTTCTTTAGAGTGTAAAAATTACGAAATGGATTAAACGCTCATATTGTAACAGCATAGTTTTCCTAAGACCAATTGTCCAATTTCCTAAGATACTAAAAACATAACGCAATTAAAAAGTCAATCAACATTTGAATCAAATCAACCTAGGGACAAGGGACTAACCTTGCCTTGCCTAAAAGAAGCACAAATTTCTTCGGCAACAATAATAGCACCTCCTCCTAAATCATCATAATCTTTGCTTTCACACGCAACATTCCGGTCCCTCCCAAGATCAAATTCCATGCATCATTATCCACCTCCACTCGTAACATTGCTACAAGATATTAATGGCTTTTTATCCATTAAATATCAAATATTGCGTAAAACATTTGTTAAGCTTAAAAAAGTACTCAATACTATCTCCATTATTATTCTCTAATAATTATGACAGTTAAAGCTTTTGTTTATCTTATTATTTAACGTTCTACACAATTTTTTAACGCATACATTTAAACATTTACAAAATATTTTATTTTCAAATACATATATTAAAAATAAAAAATTCAAATTATTTTGTGAAGCAACGTACCAGGACGAATAAAATAAATAACATGCTATGTGAGCATGTTTTTTTCCTTATGTATTTGTCAAACAACGATTAAATGTTATTTTCATTTGAATTAATAAATTATAATGATGATCGAAAACAAGAAATATGCGAAGTAGTTTTTCTTCTACTATATAATGCACATTCACAACTTAAGAATATATAATAAAAAACAGATGAGTGTTAGAAAGAAGTGAATTAAGTAAGAAAATTGAGTAAAAGATTGATAAATCATTGGGTAAACATAGAAGAGATGAAACAAGGTTATACATGATATTGTCCAATGAACAAAAATAATAAATCAAAACTATTTCTTTACCCATGAACTAAGTAATACTTCCACCACCCTAGTCCACCTTAATAACTAGATTGTGAAAGCAATCCCATCGTCCTTTTAACTCATTTATGTGAATTGTGAATTTGTGTTGGGTAGTTGATTGGTTACATCTTCTACTTGTAATATTTATGAAATATTTTTACCACATATACAATGTACAAATTGAATTTTCTAATATATGATCGTATGAGCCATTGAATTAAACAAAGTCTATATATATATGATGAGATGTAGGTTTTAGTTTTTGCTTCTTTCTCCAATGATTGACGATCACACGATTCACACCTCACATACATGTGCCACGAACACATGCAAAACAAAGAAATACATAGCCACATAGGGACGCACCTTCTAACCCAAAGTCCCAAATCATTACTTAGAGCACTTCAAACTTTTTTTTTTTTTTTTTTTTTTTTTTTTTTTTTTGTGTGTGTGTGTGTTTGGAGAGCCACAAGGACAAGTGATTTCATGATCTCTTGGAATCGGGAAGGAAGCTCTAACCACTGAGTTATCTCTCACTCTCACTTCAAACGTCATTTATAAAACCCACGTATGTAGTGTATAATGTAATATAGGCAAAATTGGCGTCAACACTCTGAACTATGGCTTGGGTGCGTCCAGCATCTTGTACTTTGCGTAATATCCAAAACACCACAAACTAATGACTTGGGTGCAAAACGTACCTTTAGTAAATTTTCAGGCTACCATACTCGCCAGAGCCAATGAATTAAATTTTTATTTTTCGATTTGCATGCCGAAAAAAGGTCTCGTTAAGGTTGCGGGGGGTCATTTTGGCCCTTAAGGGTCCAAATTGAGCTCGTAATAAGAAAAAAAAAATAACGTAAATGACTCAATTCGGCTTAAAAATAATGACACGCAAATTGAGATATTTTATAACATGCAAAACAAAGTATTTATGCTATTCTTTTGCTTATTTCGAGTTCAATTTGGACGCATAAGGGTCAAAATGACCCCCGAAATCTTAACGGGACATTTTTCAGCACGCAAATCAAAAAATAAAAATTTAATTTACCGGTTCCGGTGAAAATGGTGACCGAAAAACTCACTAAAGGTATGCTTCGCACCCAAGTCATTAGTTTGTGGTGTTTTGGCTACTATGCAAAGTATAGGGTGCTCGGTGCACTTAAGCAATAGTTCAGAGTATTGAGGCCAATTTTGCCTATAATATAATGCAATACAGAGCACTTTGTAAACTAGAGACAAATTAAAAGCCTTTTCTCTACTTACCTTTGCATTACATGATTTACATTCAATAATTTTTACATTCCCATAGTTGCATCGTGACTCCTTAATTAAATCATAGGCGATTATACAAACAACTTAAACTTTTTATTCATTAATATAATTACCATTTATGTAGCCATCAAAAAGTTTTTCAATAAAATAGCCATTACGTTTGTTCTAAACTTCTAAAAAAAATTACGTAGTAAAAAATCCTACTAGCAGGGTAGAACCGTTAAAGATGAATAAGAAAAGGGTAGCTAGGGTAGGCAGAATGCACACGCACCAAGCTGACAAAAAAAGGAGTCAAATCTAGCGGTGACTTGAGTCACGCGGAGTGCAAGCAAAGCTTAAAAATGTGATAATTTTGGGACATTTGAATTGACACTCACACTCCTTGTCTAACCAAATCTATCTTTTGCATTTAAAGTTGAAGTTTATGAGTGTTTACCACGCTATTTATGTAACACACTCAAATATCATATCCTCTATAGTAGTCATGCAAACCTAAGCTATATCATTAACCCTATTTTTTGAGTTAGTTCATGCAAACTAATTTTTATATTTATTAAGGCGATAGTTTAGTTAACCAAGGAAATAGAAAATCACATGAATTTGGAATTTATGGGAATTATTGCTTACTTTAAAATTTTAAATTCATGGGATTTTTTTTAAAGTTATTTGGTTTGCAATGTGGGAAATAATTTTCCATAGAAATTTATATTTATCTAGGGGGAGGTAGGTAATTAAATTCCTACATTTTGTGGGAAGTGAAAATTCCTAGGATTTTCTACTTCTCCCATTCCACTATTTTTTTGTCAACCAAACAACTCTCTATAATTACAATTCCTAGGAATTTTCAATTCTCACATTTTATTATGCCAACCAAACATCACCTAACTACTCCGATCCGTACCATTATTTAGTTTTACGAGGAAGTGATAGTATCGTTATCACTCCCTCTGTTACTAAGTAAAAGTCTCATTTAATTCAAAAATCTAATGCCTAATCACAAAAGTGAAAACTTCATATTTTCAGTATTTTTCATTTTAAGTTGTTTTTTTTTTTTTTTTTTTTTTTTTTTTTTTTTTTATCAATCAAGCTTCACAATTTTTTAAAATTCAACTCTAATAGAAGCACTCGTATCTTTATTAAATTCTTTTTTTTCTCTTTATTATAGCTTACCTAACATCTTTTTACTTGGTCGTTATTTGTTTTTGACCATTCACATTTATTTGCTCCATTTTCTTTTTATGAATTTTCTCAATACTTTCTTTTCTCTCGAGTTAGGTCTCAGTGTCTCACATTTGCCACCCTATTTTTTTCACTTATTTAATTTTTATTTATTTATTTACTTGTATAAAACTATATGCATGCTAAGACAAGGAAATATTATTATATATATATCCACATATTGCATTAAAGGATTGGCCATTCCAAGACTCCACCCATTTAACACACACACTCTCTCCTCCACCTTTGTATATAAATAGGCCGAGTAGTGAGGAAGGAATAAAACCAAGGAAGATATCACAACAATTAGCTATGAGTGAGTGGCTCGTGCTGGAGAAGCAGGGCACGTGCAAGCTAGCTCTCTTAGTTCACGAGCTTTGCACGTGCTCTCCTACTCCAACATGAGTTTCTCACTTCTCTTCTTCGATCTTCTGCATGGATGCTCTCAACTTAATCATGAGGTTTGTATTATAATTTTATGGATCTTAGGTAATTTTAATCTGTTTTACTACTCTACAGTAGTATGTACTGTAAATTTAGAGTCACAAAAAATAAATGACGTATACGAGTTCAATCTCGTGTCATTATTGTTCATAACGTCATAGATACTTATTGTCGTAGTCCTTCGTTGATAATTGTCCACATAATTAACAACTTTCAAATGTTTTTTACGTAGTATTTTATATGGAGTACTTATGTTCTTCCCTTGGTTAGTACGAGTATATCATAGAATTATAGAATTCAAAGTTCAATATTTGGCATGGAATTATTTGCAGTAATCTGCTTTCCAACATTTGACTTAGCTAATGAAAAAAATAAGCAGTATAACTTTAAAACTTTTACAGTATTTTACAATGTAAGGAGTATAACCAATTATCGTACTTGTTCATTTGCAAAAAATAATCAAATTAATGTTGTTCGTTTACAAATATGAGTAAATTTATTTTATTTCTCTCACATCGCTTAATTTTTTAAACCTGCAAAAAATGGTCAAATTTGTCAAGTGCGTGCAAGTCATGCATGGGTAACAAGAGCATAAACAGATCTTCTTTAATTAGTGCAAATGAGCAAAACCATATTGCTCTGTATATACTAGCAAGTAGCAACCGGTTGTATTGTGTAAATAATGTTGGACAAAGTTCGTTACATCATTAATTAAATTCTGGTCTAGTCATTATTAAAATTAACTTAATCAGCATAATGTATTTACAGACTTATATAGCTATATATATTAATGATAACTCAAGAACTGCATGCATTTAGAGTGATAGAGTATAAAACATATTTCTGGACATCAACCATCAGCTTAAAGTTAGTCCTCTAACAAAGAGAAGTAGAAAACTAAGCTAGAAAGATACTAGTCAGTATAGTCAGAGACGCATATAGTGTTGTAAATCGTAATTTATAATCAATTTATAATAATATGATGTGAAATTGGAGTAAGCACATCTTAGAACAGGAGACTTATTAGAGAAGATGTGAAGAACCGAGTAAATTCAATTAAATGTCTCACAATAAGTTATCGTAACTTAGCTTTCTCTACTTATATTGTACTCCGATATATTTTTATCCTTTCGAGCTTCATCATATTATTGCTAAAGAAACACAAATTAAAATCATCCATTCATATTCTATACAAGTAAACAATTGTACGTAGTAGAACAAACTAGAAAGAAAAAAGAGTTCAATTCCATGAAACCTTAACTCAAAATATTTGTTTTTGTTTTTTCAAATTTTTGTTTAGTGTTAATGTGAGCACGTACGGATCTGTAAATAAAGTCCTAGGCTCAGCTTGATAGAAGTACTTTCCAATTTTGTCCAATGGAATTAATTTTCAAGTCTTACAACTTTACTCAAACACACAAAATAAAGTCAATTCTTTCAATAATAAGGAAAAAAAGATGCATGCATTGCATAGTTGCATACATTGGACTTTATATCGGGGTAAAAAAAAATTCAAACAAACTACCAAAAGCAGAAGGAACAGAGGAAAAGGGTTAAAAAATAAAAAAAAACATGAAATTAGAAAATTGGATGGGAATGATGAGAGTGTCAGTGAACTTAGCTTGCAGAACAGATCAACTGGCAGATAACTTCGTCAAGTACGGGGGAAAACCTCAATATAATTAAATTATTTTATTTCCTTCGTTTTTTATAATCGCAACACATTTCTTTGACATACAGGTTAAAAAAAATTTAGAAAGGTAAATCGACAAATTAATTATTGTATAGTGTTTTCTCCTTTCTTCTAATATTGTAACAAGGGATATAATCATATAAGCATGGATTCTAACATGAGATAGATAGAGAGAAATAGAAACATAAACCCATGTGATGGAGAGAGATATGGAGAGAAAAACATATACGGAGTACAAATAAGAAAAAATTACAATATATATAAAATATTTTAGAATGATTATTGATTTATTGTTACAATATTAAGGGAAAGGAGGAAATATAAGTTAGACATTGCTATGAGGGAAGGCATAAGTGTGTTTACCTTTTTAAGCTCTTCGTTAAAATGTATGTTTAGAGGATGTTACATTTAAAAAAAAAATAAAGGGATGAAGTATTGAAGTGTGTATAAAGTTGGTCATCATGAGTTAGTTGTGCAGCCAACTATCGTATCAATATGTCTCATGCTCAAGCAAGTTGTGTTTGAAATGAGTTAAGAAAAATTCATATCTTACTAAATTCGTGCCAATCATTAATAAAAAATAAAAAATAAAAAAAGAAAACGAAAAAGAGCTCATGTATATATAGATATATGTACAGCTTGACTAAAATAAGTGTACCGACACGCAAACTAGCCCGTCGTATATTTGTATCAAATCTGTGCCAACTTTTAAAAATGATGTCTATACACCACTTAAACGGTTAAATCCACTAGTGTGACTCTCATGCCCTAGCCTCTATTTGATTAAATAATTTTATTTTTATTTTATTTTTTTTGGTTGTGTGCCTGATTGGTCCTCCACCTCCTTGTGCTTATCCGATCCATGCCATGATGCCCAATTCTAAACATATGTAATGTATAATAGAGTATTCGTATTACAAAGTTGAAAATTAACAAAATGAAAAAAAATAAAAATATAAAATAAAATAAATAAATCTGACATTAGAAAAATTTTGATTATGGTATGGAGTACGTAAGGTTGACGAGTTGCAATTGATAATGGGAGTCAGAAAAAAAGAGTAATGACAAAAAAAAAAAAAGCAGCTTGGAAATTGGTCTGGATTTTGCCTAAGATAGCGGGGGACTTCTTTCTCAGTTTCAGTCAGAGCTAGGTTCTACTTGTGTCAAAATAAGTTTCACTTTTATCACTCTACTTCACAAGCTTTTCTTCCATTTTTTTTAACCATAAATGGAAATTGATTAAGATAGGACTCTTATTATTAAAAATTACTCTTTCTATATCAACTTTTTTTTTTTCCCCCTAAGAAATTACTCTCATTTGTGTTTTTTTGAGCTACGGAGTTTATTGTTCAAAAAGTCTGTTCTACTTACGCGATTTTTACTTATCTGAATTAATTGAACTTACCTAATTAAGTTTGGTAAACTTTATTTTAATTATTGTATAATTTAAAATGGACTTAATTAGCCTTTATTAACCTTTATCAGTCCATAGTTTTTCAAAACTTAATTAATCTGAACTATATTTCATAATTTTTTTGTACAAAAAGGTATACATTCCTGACGAGGAGAAGTACTATATACGGAGTATTTCATAAGTATAGTTACTCACTTACTCCGGCTGATAAGGTGTTAAAAACATTTGTGTGATCACCACTTGATATTAATAGCTAAAATCATAAGCTAAGATTAATACACACAAACCCATCAATCTAATAAATGTGATTAATCAACACAAAACAACCCATATTGATGAAACTCATGAATTCAGACAGTATTTATGAAGAAGGAGAAGAAGAGAGGAAACCTTAAAATACAAGCAAAGGAGTAAAGATCGATGACAGTAAAAACAAGGAAACAGAGAGGGGAAAAAGGTAGGAATTGAAGTAAAAGGGGAAAATGAGGAATAATAAATCAGAAAGCTAAGAAGGAAGTTGATGAACACGCAATGCACAAATATCTAAGACTGAAATTAAAGAGATGAATGACAGCAAGAGTGTGAGTTTGTAATAAGACGTAGTAGTACTTGTGTATATGTAGGCTAGAGGCAAAAGGAACCATGGATAATAGTGACAATGATAGTAGTAGTAGTCCTACTCTACTTAGCTATAGCTTGAAAGAGGATCATTTAATCCACATCATACTTGCACTAACGTCATCCTCACTAAAAAAAATAAAAAAAATAAAAAAAAAAGAAGAAGAGGTTAAAGTTAAAGTAGTATAAATAAAAATGACCGAAAATTAAAGTGGAATGTGTGATGTTTACCTTAGTTTAAAACGTTGTTTTTGTTATAGTCAGAATTAGATCAAAACGATTCAAATAAGATCTTCATATTTATAAAACTGTTCCATATTGATCATGTATGTTTCTCGGTGCATATTTTGACTATTATTATCATTAATTGACAATTAGCTAATATTATGAAAGGTTGATGTTTCAAAGCTGTATAAACAAGATTTATCATGACTATGGTTTTATTTGTGTTCAATGTTCAATTATTTCAGGTACATCAACAGGATACCTATTTATCCTATCAGTCCATGCATTGGAAACATCCTTGCTAACCACTTTAGAAATACACTTCCAAACAGCACAATTGCACTTAAATCCACTCCCAAAACACAATTGGAATACCCTATCACCCTTCTTAACTCTCTTTTTAGCTTCAAGATAGCATAAAGAGTACCATGTAGAAGAGGATGAAGTGTTCCCAAACCTATAAAGTGTCATCTTAGATGCCTCGACGTCCCTATCACTTAAACTCAACCTATCCTTGATCGCATCTATCACGGCCTTACCTCCGGCATGGATGCAAAAATGATCAAACGCCTTCTTAAAATTCGGGACATAGGGAGCTTGCTTCTTCTTCCATGGCCTAAGCTTGTTCCACACGAAATAGAAGGCAAATCGTATTTGCTCCGAGTAGGGTAACACTAGAGGTCCTAGGATAGTCAAGTTGGTTTTCAACGCTTCCCCTGCTACATGGACCACCGTTCTTGAAAGGGATACCCCTACCTTGCCCTCATCATCGGCTTTTTGGAATACACACCTACAACAATTGCAAATTCAATCACTTTATGGATAAAATTTAGCGATTATAAAGAGTAAGGCTAAATGGCTAACATGTTAATCACCTAACACTCAATAAAACGATTAAAAGATATTGGACCCCACTTAACATTAACTTTGTTTACATCATTCGAGAACAATTATTACAATTGCTGTATTAATCATGCGTGTATGCGATACCAAAAATAAAAATAAAAATAAAAAGTATACGCACCCATAAGCATCATCCTTGGCACCAAGATGGGTTCGAACTATGTGTTCTAGCTCATACTTAGCCACGGCTCTATCACATTTCCGATTAGAGAGCAAAATGCCGGCACCCCCCATCCGAAACAAACAATTAGCAAGCAGCATAGACTTCTGCTTCCCCAGGTAAACATTAGAACAAATAGTCTCAGTACTAAGAACCAAAGCCAGAGAGTTTTTATGAACTTTAAGCAAGTCTTTAGCCAAGCTAATCGCGAGGATTCCAGCACTACACCCCATTCCTGAGAGATGAAAGCTCCTTACATTGCTTCTAAACCCGAATTTATTTATAACCATAGCAGATAATGAAGGTGTTGGACAATTAATACTGCAATTAGTCACAAGTATATCTATACTTTTAGGACTAATTTTGTGTTTTTTAAGGAGAGTTTCAACAACTGTGAAAAGTACATGTTGTACCTCTCCTATTGCTTGTTTTAAAGAGCCATCAGTAGGAATGATATCCATTCCTACTGATGAATAAGTCTCATTTCCCATCCCTGACCTCGTGATCACTTTCTTTTCGAACTCATTTACTTCTGATGTTCTGAACTCTTTCTCTCGCAGTGCTGAGTGTTCTATAAATGCACCTATGGAAACACGGTGGAACTCTGGAGGTTGAAAACACGCAAAATCGACAAGGTAGATGTTGGCACGCCTCCGAGTGATGTGGATAAAGGCAAGGATCAAAATAAAGGCAATGATGAATTTGAATTGAGAAAATGAACTAAGGGCTTCAATGATACAGTCGTAGAATTTGAAGTAATCATGTTTAATTAGTGCAACTACCTCCATTTTTCTTGTAAATTTATGGGTTTGTTTTGTAACTTTTACATTTATTCATTGTTAGCATGACTGCATGAGTTTTGAATTATTGATTTATACTAGTATGAAGAGCTTGCAAGCATGCACGACTCTGTTTAAGATGCATAACTGACGGACCAAATTAAGCACTCATGCAACTTACATTTTACAGGAAAAGAATTTGATGCGTATGTATGTGCAACTCACATTTATAACTGTGACATGCTTAAAATGTATGACACGAGTCCATGTAGATTGTTTGGGAATTTAGGGACTTATAGAGCGCAATGGCGCATGCATATTGAAAATCTTGAGGACTAATAGGCAAGTTTCAAGTTTTTTTGATAGATATAAACTCGGAGTTCTTACTTCTACACATATGAGCATGACTTTATATCTACTGAACTGGTCCGATTCAGGGTAGTACATCATCAGATCAATGTATAGACAATGACATTCATAGACACTTGCAATGCAAATCAAAATCATGGAATACTTCCATAACAGTCAAAAAAGAATGTATATAAATTGTCAAGATGAGTTAATTAAGGGAGAGATTGTACTTTGAAAGAACCATCTCGCCAAGATCCTATATGCTTTTTGAGTCAGATTAAAACCATCCCAAATTACATAGCCATCAGGGTTAGCACATACTGGAACCCCTCGAGCTCCACACATTTTATTCGGATTAAAACTAAATCGCCCTCCTGCTCCACAACAAGCTTTCCGAAGATCAGATGTGCCATTGAATCCTGAAGGAGATCAAGAAGCAATTTTGTTTCAATTATATGGCGAAAAACAAAATGTGCAAGCCTTTTAAATGTACAGAAACTCAATACACTTACCAACACGAGGAGCATTCTGCAAAAGCCGATTAAAAGCATTGTAGTAATCACCGTAGAAGATGGTAATATTCTTATAATCTTGCTTCAGCAATTGAAGTCTCTTTTTTAGCTCATCGTTGTGATAGAGTGACAAGTTGTTTAACAGACGCTGTTTTCTGTATGCTGCAGAGTTTTTGGCTTGACATGCTGTGATATAGGCAGGAAAATGCCCGAAAGAAAAGGTCCCCGGGACAATTATCTTGGTAGCACCATTTTGGATGACCCTCTTAACAACATTAACAACATAATACAAAATTAATACTTTGAAAGAGCACAATTACACCAACCTTAAGAATAGATGAAAGTGAGATGCTATAATTATAATTCAGTGTTTGGAGAACATACTCTGACGCCTTCAATAATCGCTTGGACAACATCAAAAACCATGCTATTGACATCCTCAATCGTCTTCCCTTGTGACAATGCATAGTAATAATCGTTGCTTCCTATTTCCCCAACAATAAATAGGGAATTCTTGAGTTTATCTGCACAGTCTGTTGAACAATTTCAATTAGATCATAAACATTAGATGCCAAGTCAAGTGTGTATGACAAGGGCACCATAAGAAAATAAACTGTACGTTCAACAAGTTTAGATAAGGATCAAAAAGTTTGTAAATGGCTACCAAGTTCAATTCATACCTAAAAAAAGTTCAAACAAGGGGTTTTAAGGTGAAAAGACCGAAACCTATTTGTATATTAGCTAGAATAGGCGAATTTGCAACGCAAATGACTGTGTTTACCTTGGTCATTATAGCAAATGGAATTGAAGTGTGACCACATCCAATCAAGCTGTACACTGAGAGAACTATTTGTGACAGGATTTACTATGTTTTTATCTGCAAGAGACTCTGTTGGCAATGCTGTGGCACCAGCAACCGCAAAATTTACTCCATGAGTGAAAACTGCATCCCTGCTTAAGTATGGATTCAAGTGCGGAATATCCAACGCCTTTGCTAATTAATCAGTCACCAAAAGAAGTGGAATTTAAGAAAATTAAAATATAAAACAAAAAAACGGTAGTACATTACATTCAAAAGTAAAGTTGTTATGTAAAAGCTAAATCTTGATAGAACATGATGTAAAAATTGAATTGATCAAACGTTTCCATATTATCGTATCGAATCTAACTTACTGAAAATGAGAGATTTCAGGGAAATACTTAAGCCATGACTCTTGCATTCAGGAAAAGGAAATCCTAATTGAGAATTATAGTTCAGCACAAACAAAAACCAATTACATGTGACTACATAGACTAACCAATTACATGTGACAGCTTTAACTAAAAATCTAAACAATTTTGATAATGTCAAGGGGAAAAAAAATATTATTAGTGATAAACTTTATAAAGTTTAGCAAAGTAAGAATGTTGCATTGACACATGATATTAATGATTCGAAACAGAAGCACATGCTTGTTGCTGCCCCAACATGAAGTTTCACCACTCACAAGCAACGAATCAATGAAAGAAATTAAGAGATTAAAGATGCATAACAGCATAAATGAAATCCAGAAAACAATGAAGAATTGTCAAAAATTACCCAAGAAATCAATCATTAGCAGCCCGTTTGAGCATCTACCAGTGGGATGCTTAAAGAAAGATTCACCATAAGGAAGCCGAGCAAAGGCTGAGGCAACTCCGTCTGGACTCTCAATGATTAAGTTTCCGGTATCAGATAAGGAATCGCCAAGCTGATAAATCGATGTGAGTTTGCTACCTCCTGTCCTGGCTGCAGGAAGATGTCCAATACCTCTAGCAGGGCATGGCAGAAGGAAGAGAAAGCTCAAATATAAGAAACACATTGTAAGATTGTAAGAAATGATTTGAGATTCATAAGAGGATAGTAACACCTAACACTCATACTCTGATAGTCTTGTAGTTTCTGGTGAAGATATTAATAGCAAAGAAAAGAGATGGAAAAGAACAGAAATGTAACAGAACTTATGTAAAGAAGATGGTAATTCCAGTTAGATCACATTACTAGGGGGTTAAAAAAAGTGGTTACAATAATTCCCACAGAATGTTTTATTTTTGTGTAACACACTTTTAGCAGAAATTATGCTTAGATAATCTGTTATAATAATTAATTACATATCTGTTGCTCATAATGTAAGATCTGAAACAAACTAATATTGATATTGTTATTAGTAATAGAAGAGATTTTAGAAAGGAATAACTGCAGTCAAAAAATGCAGAGATCTCATGCACAGGCAAGCAGCTTTAACAGTTCAGATCACATGATAAGTTAGCTTTTCCTTTTCTTTTTTTTTTCTCTCTCTCTCTGAACACAAGTGTGATACTGAAGGTGTTTCAATAATGAGCAGATAAATTAAGAGTTTAGAGGTGTAGAACATGAGGATTTGTTATGGTCGAGTTGTTGTGCCAGTTCTTACTTTTAATTATAAGTCTTGATTGTGCCAACCCCAGGCCACCAGCACACCATGCACATGAGGCCTCGTGCTAGGCCATGTCACCCCCAGACCCTTCCATGCTTAGTAATCACAAGGCCTTGTACCAGGCCATGTCACCCCCAGACCCAGCCATGCCTAGTAATCATGAGGCCTTGTACCAGGTCATGTCATCCCCAGGCCCTGCCTTGCCTAGAAATCACGAGGCCTCGTGCCAGGCCATGTCACCCTTAGGCTCTGCCTTGCCTAGTAATCACTCTCTCTTCTAAGACCAAACTGTATGGCTTTCCCTTTCTTATTGTTGCACGTTAATTATACTCCCCTCCTACCATGAGCAAGTACTTTGCCACTTCCCTCACAAGGAAAATCCCCATCCTACCATGAGTGCCTTCCATCCCCTATTCTTTATCATTTTTGTTCAATGAGAAAAAAGCCAACCACAGGGTATGTCTAACTTTATACGCCCCAAAAGGCAATGCAAAAAAAAGCCTCAAACAGATAAGTAAAGGCAGTGTATCCATCACGTATGTTGGTTAAATTGCAGCTGTGGATACACATACACAACAGTGAGAACACACAAAGCACATTCATTCTCAGGAATCCAGAAAAACAGTGTAGAAATTCAACTTTCACCAAAATTGGATTATTTTCATTATCAATTGTATGTTACAGAGCTTGGTTACCAAATTCCAGAATTGTATATACTCTGTAAAAGTATAGCTTGGGAGAAGAAAGAAAATAACAACAAAAACATCCTACAAGTACACAAAGGGAGAAATCAGCACCCCATATGTACAATTCTTAGAAAATTTTTGATCTGTTTGAAGGTCACATAAGATAAAATCCACTTAATTCTTGTGTGAATTATCTAAAGGAACAAGATTCCCATACTGAGCTTCCTTATCTTGTGAGCTTTTATGGTCATAATATTCAACTACTGCAGCTCCAGCTAAGGCAGCCAATGTAAAGGCCTGAGCGTGCAACCTGCATTAGAATCATGACATAGTCAGCAGGTATGTACATCAAGTAAATACTTTAATCATGAAGCAAAGGTAGAATATATATACATGGATACTAATATATCTTAATTTTCGTCTTGTAGCATAATAGGCATCTTAGTATCCATGTAAATGTAACAAGATGAAGTTAGGAGCTTTTTAAAGTTATACTTACTGCAACATAAGGTACTCAACTCATTACTAATGTCAAGCTTTCTATACTTTCAAATTGAAACATACAAATGACTTATTGACATTGTCAATTTCTAGAAACATCTCCAAAACAGTTTCTACATATTAATTTTAGCCTAGAACAAAAGCAATACCCAGTAGAACCAACTCCTATCCTCCAGTTAACATACTTTAACAAATCAAGAAAAAAAATAAAAATTCATCACAAACAATACGAGGGCAGCCTTATAAATGAGCTCATTTCCTAATCAGTAACAAATTGGTCTAAGAAACCTTGCAATGTCAGTAAAAAAATGTCAGAGCAATAGCCTACATAAGAATCTTCGTGAACGACTGCAGCATATGATTGAAGTCAAGAGAGTAAGTAATTGAAAATCTCGGCTCCATGATTTAAGTCAGTCCAACAAATGTATTCTCAACGTCATCGGAAGCAATATAAGAAACTAATTGTAAAAGGCAAGCTGGATGGTGCCAGTACCCCAGACTCCATATAAAAGCAATATTCAAGTTTGTAGTACCAACACTTCAAAAATTATTTCATGGCTCTTATCCTATATATTCATAATTTAAGAGGCTACTAGGACAAGTAAGGTAACTCTCAGAGTATAAAAAGTGATCAAAAGTCATAAACTTCAACAGTGCTAGAACATGCATTCATAGTAGCTATGTAGCATAATTCTCAACTCTTCACCAAAAACCAATCATCTCCATATATGAAGCTTTAGGACAACTGATACTTGTATCGCATGTACCAAACATGACATTTCCAAATGCTATATATCTCCGACTATCAACAAAGGTGATACCAACAAATCCGATAAAAGATAATCAACTCTGTCATGTCTAGGCAAACAAACTAAGGGAAAATCGCATGCTTTGCTTTGGGCATGTAAGACGGAGACCCGAGGGTGCACCACTACGAAGAGTGGAAGAATGGAACCATGGAGAGGTTAAATGAGGGAGAGGGAAACCGAAAATGACTTGGTTGGAAGGAGTTATGAAGGACATGAAGTATATGGATTTACATGAGGATGAGGCATCGGATCGTAAGTGATGGAGGAGGAAGACTTTTGTTGATGACTACACAGAATAATCAAATTTCGTTCATGTAGCCAACCGTACTTAGGGGATTAAGGCTTTGATTGATTAAACTATGTCATTTCCATCACTCTTCCTCGGATATAAATTTCTCTACAAAACTCAACCTCTAAAACTTCTTTGACCTTCGGTACTTCATAGACCAAAACAGCGAAACACGGGAGGGCTCCCATCAAAGTACACTACCCCTTGGGCATAATCTCAATGATCATTTCATAAAACCAATACATTCAAATAAAGAAAAATGCACTAGGAGTCTAGGAGCAACTGAATTCATAAATTTCAGTGGCCATATATACTCTCCAAGTGAAATTTATGCATCCCCTAAGCTAAATTTTCAACATTAAAGCATACCCCCCCCCCCCCCTTATTTGAATCCAAAATTTCAAAACTAATACCCTAGTTCTGAAATTGTTCTACAAAGGTAAGGCTAATTCAATTCAGAAACATAACACCTTCCAACTTCTTTTTTTATTATATATAATCACAACATAAACCCTTTGCATGCATCTTAATGAAGAAATTAAAGAAGATAAACACAAAAATTAATGATTATTAAACCACAATTAACCAAAACCATGTCTCATAATTTATAATAAACACATAAACAACCCCAAATCAAAGAATAAACAAATCAAGAAATTAACCTAGCGTGGATGATCCTAACACTGGTTTTCATTTGAGGGCGAGACCAATTGTACGCGATAGATCCTGTAATTCCACTCAACCATAAACACCCTGCAAAACCAAAACCATAAATTCTATTCACAATAAAAAATAAAAAATAAGGTGAAATTAATCAAATTAGGGGATTTGAAGAAATTACCGACGGTACGAAGCTTGTGTTGAACAACCCAAGACCTAACAGATTCCATGGTGGTTTTGGATTCTTCCGCCATTGATAAAGATCAAGAAATCAGAATTGATAAAAGAAAGAGAGATAATAATTGAGGAATATTGAGAAAGCGGTGAGATATTAAGGAGAGAGATATATAGAGGTAGGGCGGGAATTGGGTGGGGGGAGGGGAGAGAGAGAGAGAGAGGAAGTTGCAGGCAAATGAAAGTGTACAAGTTTGATACTGCCTACCCGAAATTCCTGTTTTCAAACCCGTTGGCGGATTTCGGGACACCAAATTTGTTTCCGTGGTCAATACACGGCTTTTTCCTTTCTAGTGCTCGCAATTAGAGGTGTTAAATCGGATGTTCAGGTCAAGTTCGGTGAAATTGAGTGATTTTTTTTAGAAAAAAATTGAGTCATATTAAATTATTGTGTTTAAATAGGTTAGTATTAAATTTTATTTTATTTTTTTTTCGAATCAGATCAATTACGTAGATTTTTGACACCTTTGCTCCTAAAAGTCCTAATATTTATAACAACCAACCATGAATGGAGTAAATTAGAGTAGATACGTGTATGATGTATGAGATATGTCTTGGAATCCAAACCAAGTTGTCTCATGTGGAAGGAAAGTGATGTTTTAGATACAAAACAAGAAGGGATTGTAAGAATAATATATGGAGTAATTCAAAAAAAAAAAAAAAAAAGAGTGCAATGTCATGGCTAATTATCTTTTGAAATAGTTGTCTGTAAGCGGTAGATATAATATCAAGTTTAGAGATGACACTTAGTTATAACATGACACGATCCAACATGAAAAAAAAAAAAAAAAGACACAACATGGGCAAGAGGTTGGCCTGACACATGTTATTTTGCATGTTGATCTAAAGGATGCTAAAGATATGTTAGATTTGCCTTGGTCATGCACAACATGGAAGAAAATGGGCTTAAAATATGTGTGGGTCACCCTTTTGAAAATTTCAACACAGCATGTAGCGAGTGGATTAAGTCTAGCCATGGCAAACACATGCATGGCACAACCCACCACAATCATCTTTAAACTTTGATCAAACCTATATATACCTACAATAAATTCAAATAAGGCACAAAAGGGAAGACTGGTTAATTCTGATTTTAATACTTTTAGCCTTATGTTATGTTATTCCCTCTATTCAATAATAATTGACACATTTGATATATTTTTTTTTTTCCAACTTTGACTATCAATATCATTAATATGTATTAGTGAAAATAATAAATCTTAATATGTCAATAATATACATTAACGTAAATACAACAACTTATTAACATTTTAATTTATATAATACTCCATGCGTTTCTTTTTGTTCTTCCTATTTGGAATTTTAACACTTTTCATAAGATGAGAGAATATTCTAAATTACTCATAATATATACAACATAACATGAGCAAGAGGTAGGCACGACACAAAACGAAAAAAATACAACGAGCATAACACAACACGCTACTATTCATGTTGAGTCCAATGATGCTAAAATAAGTTAGATTTGTCTTAGTCATGCTAGCACAATATAATGAAACGTGGGTTTGGGCTTTGTGTGTTAAATTGTGAATTACTTCTTACTCTTTTGAAATTTTCAGCACAACATGTAGTGAGTGGGTTAAGTCTAGCCAGGTCTCGCACATAACATAACCCACAATCATCTTTAATTAAGCCTATATCTATAATAATTTTAAATAAGGAATAAGAAGGAAGACACATTAAACATCAACAATCACAAAGTTATAATTACAATACCCTTAACCGTAGTGTTAATTTAATTCCCAAGGCTTAGTAGCCAAAATTTAGTGGCCGAAGCGGGCCGGGTACAACTTAAAGTTCACCCCCGCTCTATCCCTCATGACGGGTATATTTTTTATTTTTTATTTTTTTAATTTTTTTTTTTGAAACCTCCATCACCATCCTACCACCCGCCAAATTGGGATCCATCCTTACCCCTTGACATTCCTACTCTTAAATGTTCAATCTCTCATCCTCACTACCAAAAGACGGTTTTTATTTTTTTAGTTTTTTAGTTTTGAATTTGATGCTTTCCTTGTATCTTTTCCAAAAATCACCAAATAAGAAAGGAAAAATACACTTTAATAATCCCAACTATTGGCAATTTACTTCTAATAATCCCAACTAAGGTTTATTATCTAATAATCCCAACTACGGGGTCAGTTTGCCTCCAATGGTCCCAATGACCGGTAACCTGCTGAAAGGGTCATTTTTTTATTTTTTATTTTTATTTTTTTATTTTTATTTTTTTAAAGTCACGTGTCAGCATGTGATTGGTGTAATATTAAAAAAAATTAATAAACAAAAACAACTCCCAGCCACCCCCTCCCCTTCCCCGTGAAACCTTAAGCGAACCCCAGCCCACCGAGAACCGACCGGCCACCGCCCACCTCCCTACCCCCCGTAAAGGACCGGTCGTCCCTTCCCAACCCCAAAACTCACTGTCCAACCTTCTCAATCCCCGATTTTCCAACCGCGCGTTAAACCCCGTCAAGGGTTTCACTTCCTTTTGAAGCCTCACTCCGGCCGCACATTAGGTCCCGCTCGCCACCAAGGAATTCCGGCCAACAGCAGCAACCAACGGGATCGCAATTTGCTCTTTTCTTGTGCGTTGAGGCTAGCGTTGAAGAGAATTGCGAGGCTGGTTTAGTTGGTGGCTTCGGGGGTGGCTGTGTAGTTGTGTAGTGGCGCAGTGGTTTCGGGGGCTGGTACAGGTGCGGTGTGGCTGGCTGGGTGGTTTCGGGGGTCGAGGGTAGGTTAGATGGGGTGGCCAGCCGATTTCGGTGGTTAATGGGGGTGAACGTCTGGTTCCCGGTGTGTTAATGGGTGAGGTTAGGGTTTGGCGGTGGTTGTTGGTGGCTGAATTTTTTTGTTTTTTTAATGTTTTTATTTTTTTAAACTTTTTTAAAATTTTGGACCAATCACATGTTGACATGTGTCATGGTAACTTGTTACAACAGGTCGTTGACTTGGTGTTGACCGTTGGGACTATTGGAGGCAAACACATAAAATAGTTGAGTTATTAGATAATAAACCTTAGTTGGAATTATTAGAAATAAATAATAATTGAGTATATTAACATATATTTTTCAGCCACCAAACAAAGCACAACATAAAAGCAATCCCCTCCCAAGATACTGCCACGTGGATAAACAAAAAGATCAAACGTCTGGCGCACAATAAAACCGTAGGTAAAAAGCACCGAATCCAATCTCCACCTTTATAAAAACCCTATTTTCTCTCTCCTCTCTTAACTGCTTTCCAGAGACTTCTATATTTCACGGTAAGTTACATCTTCTTCTCGTTTTTTTCCGTTTTATTATTATTTTCTTCTGATTTTATTGTGCTATAAATAATCATCGAAAATTCAATTTAATTTATTATTCTTTGATTAATAAGTTGTTCAGTTAACTCTTTCATCGTACCAGTAGTTAAGTTCGGTAATTTCGCTTCTTCTTTCTTCTGGTGTTTTTGGCATTTTTTTTTAATATATCGATTTCTTAGCTGGGTAGATAAAAATTAGGTTTTGGATTATTATCGATTTGTGGTAATTGGAAATTTATTGTATTGTTAAATTCAATATAGGGATTTTGTTGTCAATTACCTTTTTTTTTTTTTTTTTTTTTTTTTTTTGCAATTTGATCGTACATCGACGTCTTGTTCAATTAAATTAACATTGAATTTTTGTTTTCTTTTGAGTTTTAATTTTCCGTATTTATTTTTATAAAAATTTCTAAGTTTTTATACTTCGTATTTCTTTTTTTTAAAAAAAAATTCGTAGTTAGCTCAATTTTGTGAATTTTCGTGATGTTTAACTGATTTTTTTTTAAACGCAATTGATTTAATTTTTTTTTTATTTAAAAATCGTAGTTAGCTCAATTCAATACTCTGTAGTTTGTGACACGAGCTCGAAATATTCTTTTAAAGAAAATGTTTTTAGTGTTTAACTTTTCAGATTAATTTTGCGAATTTGAATTCAATATCTTCATAGCTAATTTAATACTTGTATTTGAAAAATCTAAGAAGATTATATTAAATTTTTTATAAAAGGTATTGTTTGTCCCCTGTTGAAAATTTCTGATAGTTGGTTATATTTTGCTGTGCAGCTTTTGTCAAATTCTAATCTTGGTGAAGGGTTGAAGAAAAACATGACGAGACGAATTTACCGTACTATTTACGTTGGTAATCTCCCCGGTGATATTCGCGAGAAAGAAGTCGAGGATATCTTTTACAAGGTTGGTCTTTATATAAGTTTATGTGGCGACCCCATCTTGGAGATGAAAATTGTCCTTGAAATGAATTATTCATATTCTACAAATTTAAAAGTAATTATCCAGGGTTAAGTTTGTGTATGTAGAGATGAATGTTCTATATGTGCTATTGTTGATGTTGTCATGATATATTGATAACTACAGTAGTTATTTTGAGATTGTATTTCACATTTCACTAAATTGCGGAGGCTTTATTTATTCTAGCCTTTTGAGATTGACAGAATACTGTAGTAGCTGGTTAGGCATACCTATTTCTGGATTAGCCAATGCAGAAGAGATGAGAAATATTTAGGCTATTGGTTTGTCCATATGTGATATTGTGTTGTTGAACGATAGAAAAAAATATATTGATGATCAATCTTTTTAAACCAGCATGTGTGTTGTGTGCGAGAAATACACGGGCATTGATGGTCAATTCTGAAAAAATAAAAAATATCTGTGATGTAATAAGTCATTTACAATGGCTCGTGATGCTCTCGGTTAAAAGTGTCAATTAAGAATGGTTGAATGATGATCATTCTTGGGCCAAAAGAATATAGAGAAGAATTTAGGATCGTGTTTCTCGCTCATGAAAAAATTTACGTAGGAAACAAATATATAGCCTGTATGTGGATTTTTATGTTTTATTTTAAATAAGTAAATAATAATAAATTTGTGTTATTGTGTGTGTGTTTTGGGGGTTTATTATTCTGTTTTAAACCAGTGTTGGTAGCATTCAAACGAATATGTTAGTATGGCCCAACCCAGGAACTAGAATTTACTTTAGTGGCTCTTGATCAAAGATGTATAAAATGTAATTATGGTAGCTAAGTAAATCAAGCGACTACTCACTATTTGTTTACGCTCTGATGCAGTATGGCCCAATCGTCGACATTGATCTGAAGATTCCACCACGGCCTCCTGGTTATGCATTTGTTGAGGTGAGATCAATTTCGATGGGGAGAGAATGAGCTGGGATTAGATGGGTGATTTATGTTATGAACTTGTAGTTTCTTTCCCTTATTTCTCAGTTTGTTCATTTTTTTTGTTATATGTTCTTTATAGTTTGAAGATGAACGAGATGCTGAAGATGCTGTGTATGGTCGGAATGGTTATGATTTTGATGGGCATCGTTTGCGGGTTAGTATGCTTGGGACCTATTTTGCTGCCCGTCTATCTGAGCTTCTGTTTTTGTCTGTTTTTGCAACAATTACAATGGTGTTCTTAACTCTTTAGGTGGAATTTGCTCATGGTGGTCGAGGATCCCTATCATCTGACCGTCACAGCAGTTATGGAGGCAGCAGTTATAGAGGTGGAGCACCCAAGCACACTGACTATAGAGGTTAGTCTTGCACTCTTGCTTCTCAAGTGACATCTTTTTGGTTATTTTACAGCTCTAAGAAATTCTTATGTTGGTGTCTGTGCAGTCATGGTCACTGGACTGCCATCATCTGCTTCTTGGCAAGACCTTAAGGTGAGTGATAACAGTTTTTAAGCTAGATAGGATTAAGGAATCATTGTGCTGTGCAGTTGTGTCTCGTGCATGATTGTTATGTTAAATGTTCCCCTTCCCATTGTATATCCACTGTCTATTGTTCATGCTTTTTTCTGATCTACTTATTTATTTCTTCATTATTAGGATCACATGCGACGAGCCGGGGATGTTTGTTTTTCAGATGTATTCAAGGATCGTCGTTATGGTGGTTAGTTGGTGCACTTGATGCCTTTAATTTCTGCTTTTTAAGTGCTTCTTGCATCCGTGTCTGTGATTGCTTGCTCAATGTGGTTTGGTGATGTGGGTGCTTTAAGGTGGAATTATGCTTTGCTGCCGTGCATCTTATGTTGAATATATTGTAATGATATAAGCTGTCCCAGCAACATTTCAGAGAGGAATAGTTATGATAAAGAGACAGATCAAAGCAAAGGAGAGAATAACTTTTATTATTATGTACGGTGTATTGATTTATCCTGCAGAAGTGTGTACTGATAATCATTCGAGAGGCCTTGATCTCTTCTTGTAATGATACTGAAAACAGTTTTCTGGATACAGTCATAATCCATAGTGCCCTTAGGTGCCACACTTGGAGAGTTGGAGTACTTCAGCATGATTGGGAGACCCTAGGGTGGATCATTACAATGTATTCACTCAACTTTATGAAGATGAAATATGTAAGGATTGGATATTATCTGGTTCACTGGGTGACAAAAATGGAAGAATAGTTGGACTATTAACTTAATCCTTTTGCTTTAATTCTAGACAGAAACCGTCTTATTGCTTTAATTCTAGACAGAACCTGTGACATCTGGTCTTATATTTATTTGTTGACTAAATACTCTCCTTTCTGTTTAACTTATATATTTCCTTAAGCTTTTTACACCCTCTTGTTTTAGACAATTTCTATGTCTTATCTGGAATCCGTCACAGTATTCACTATTTTCTATGGGATATTATTTATCTTTCTACCTAAAAAAGCCAATGGTCCTTTTTGCAAGCCTGCATGTGATAGATGCTGATGTGTATGTACTACGTATTAAAGTTGAAGGACGAGTATTATCTTGCTGCATTAATTTGAACTTCGCTCATTTTGTGTCATAGTTTGGATTATTGTGAGCTCAACTGTCCAGAAAAAATATGTTTAGGTCTTTTGGGTTCATCTGTAAAAGTTGGGATGTTTTGTGCATTGCATGCTTATATCTGTATATAATACCCTTCATCTGATTGACTATTTTTTTGCAGGCATGACTGGAGTTGTTGAATATGCAAGTTATGATGATATGAAGCGTGCTGTAAGTTAGTTTGGCTCTGTATGTTGTTAAGAGACAGTTTTTGCTTTCTATGTCCCTTTCCTTGGGGTTTAATTCGGCATTACTTGTCATGCAGGTCAGGAAGCTGGATGATTCTGAGTTTCGTAATGCATTCTCTCGTGCTTATATTCGAGTATGTCTTACTTAGAACTGATTCTTGAAATATGTGTATTTGTTTGAATTTTTTTTCTTTTTTTTCTTTTCTTTTCCTAATCTATTTTTTGCCTGTAGGTGAAAGAGTACTCTAGGAGTCTGAGTCCAGATGATAGGTCGAGAAGTAGAAGCTACAGCCGTGGCCGTAGTTATAGCCGAAGCAGAAGCCGAAGCCGCAGCTACAGGTGCTGTTATTTGTTTTAAGTTGGAAATTGTTGTGAAGTTCCACGATATGATAGCATGTTTATGTGGTTTACTCTGATGCAGCATTTCTCCAAGAAGACGAAGTTCACGACGTTCTTATTCCAGATCTCTTTCAAGGTCTCCCTCGAGATCCCCTTCTCATTCTCGTTCTAGGTATGTTGTTGCTCTTGTAACTTGTGCTTATTAATCACCTTAAGACATTTTCTAGTATCAATTACTTGCCTGTTTAAGGGTTAATTAGATGGCTATTGGTGTTTCATTATATTTCAAGAAACTGCCTAGCTTATACCAATGACATAGCTAGTTGGTTTATGTTTAGCTTCTATTGATGGGCCAGATTCTGGTGACAGGCAATATTCTACTGATTATCCCTGCTTAATCTTAATTGAAAGATAATTAGGTTACATGTGTAGCTTCTAGTGTTGAGCCAGGATTATGTAATTGGTAAGATTATGTTGCACTAAATTTCCCTGATTTAACCTTTGTTAAACAATGCGCTGTTTGATTATCCTGATTATCCTTTTGGCTGGTATAAGAGGGAAACATTATGATGTACTCCACTTCGGAGTATAACAGCCTATTAACAGGAGGTCTTCTTTCTTGGTAATAGCAAGTCTAGTACCAACCATAGTGTGAATTCTTGTGGTTTATTAATGGGCAAGCATCTCTATGGGAAATAATTTGAGGTTATCTTGGTATCAGCCAGTTACAGATAATGGCATAAAATAGACTGGATCAGCATACAAGAGTATGTATCTTTCATATTACTAGTGTTGGGTGCTGCAAGACTGGATCATCTACAAATATGTGGATCATTCTTTTTGACTCTCTAGATTATTGGGAAGGCCATCAAGCATTCAGCAAATGTTGGGTTGTTGTTACAAGTTGTAACCTCTTCCCCCTCTAAATTTTCTATTTGTGCTTACATTTTTGTTGTTTATTTTGTTATCGAGTGCACATTTGCTTTCTTTTCTTGGGTCTACGAGTGTTCTTTGTCTTGGGTGATGCCAGAATGGAGTATGGAATAGTATGTAGTTTAGGTTTCTTGGGACCAAGAGAAATGATCTTCTTTTTCATTGTCTCTTTATGTTCCATCTGTTTTAATCATTTAACATCTGCACGGTATTGGTTATTTGGTTTGCTGCCTATCAGATGCATTTATGTGCAGTCGGGTGTCATATATGTAGGCTATTGACCTGTTTTGGGTGGCAATGTGTGCTTTTTATGTTAGCATTGTTTGCATTTTTTCTGTCAATGAAATTGAAAAGTAAAGGATGGTGCCAAATTTCATTTTGATTTATTACTTAAATTTTTGTAGTTGGAGCGATGGACTGTGGTGAGTAAAAAGGAGATTTGGATACATGCAGGTAGTTTGTCTCGTACATGCCATATGATGTGATGAATTTGTTAGAGGACATGGCATTCTAGTTCTCTACCATGTCTAGTGACATTATGCTTTTTATTTTTAGATCTGATGAATTTGGAACCGTATTTTTGTTACTAATCTTACTATGCCTTGTTTTCAAGTTATGTAGAGTTTTGTCCAGTAAATAAATACGCATTTTCTAGGGATAAGTTGAAACTAAAGATGGAACATTTAAAAATGATCATGTAGATAAGACAGACAGATTTTCCAAATTAAACCTGCCTCTTGATGGATTTTTAGGACACGGTCGTATTTGAAACATATGAGATGTTGCCGAATTGTTTTAATGAGTTTATGAAGCTTGTCTTCTTTGTTTCGTAGATCCAGCTCTTTGCGGCAGTCTGGGGATTGGACATAGGGGCTTGGATCTATTTGCACATCAAACCTTGCTCATTTCCATCCAGGCTGGCGTCGTTTTATATTTGTTGGATGTGTTCACTATTGGGAATTATGATTGTTGGATAAATTATAAAGGTATTATGCTTGGTGGAGGTTGTGGATGTGAGCTGGCGGAATCTTTGGTTCTATAAGAAAGAACGGGATTCTCATGAGTGTTCTAGTGTCTTGGAACACAGAGCATTTGTAGCCCAATTGCATAAGCATGAGAGTTGGTAGGACTCGTGGTAAAGGATATTGGTAGATACAATGTTCTATGCAATTTAAGTGCGAAATATGGTTTTGGGCCTTCTTTGCTACTCTCATTGGTGAACATGATATTCCACACCGGTCTGACTGGATGGTAAGGTTGGAATTTCTTGCTGTAGTCCAAAATGGCTCTCTGACTGGATTGTAAGGTTGGAATTTCTTGCTCTAGTCCAAAATGGTTCTCTTTCCACTTCCCCTTACTGGTGTAAATTTTTCTGTATAGTTTTGAGTAACGGCAAACCAAGGTCCAAAATCACCCTGTTGAATTCTTGTTAAAATCATGACTAATTGCTGAAGCTGTCAAATTTATGACAAATTGCTGAAGCTGTCAAATTCATTTAGACTGACATTTTACCAATTCTCACTTTGCAGATCTTTATCAAGGTCCAAATCTCCAGTTCGTCGTTCTGTTAGCAGAAGTGTCAGTCGATCACGTTCACCAGCTGTATGATTTCTTCTGTTATGTTCTGTAAATTATACTCTTTTTCCAACTGCTTTGTAATCTACAAATTCGTTAACATGCAATGTTGTGTATTGCAGGCAAGATCTGATAGGAGTCGTTCTGTTGAGTCTGAGGAGCGTTGCTGAATCGAGAAGAGTGTAACGTTAAAGAGCTGTGCTGTAGCATATACTTGGGAGTAGAATTGTTAGATTAAGCTGATAATGTACACTCTTACTGTCTTACTATATTGGGACTAGGGTGCGAGAAGTTTACTCATTAGATCAGATTTAGTGAATTTCTCATCAGGGTACCTGAACTTGCTGTTGCAGATTTTTAGTTTTCTATTAAGCAATTGACTAATTTGGTTGACTTTAGTTGGTCAATAAATGATCTAATAATCGTGGTTGTAAGATTCTTATGTGCACTGTTGCTTTTATAAATGTTTGGTAAAAGCTTAAGCTAGTCAAGCTACTATAGTTTAACAAAAGTACAAATGGTTTGTGAAACCCGTTGGCTAAATAAACCCAATTAAATTTATGCTAAAATCCTTGTAATTGTACGGAGTATAAAGGGCTGAATACCCTTCTTGTGCGTCCGTGACTTATCGAAGAATTAAACCCTGAATTGTAGAGACGGAAGAATATGTAGAGGCTAGAGAATTCGACTTTTCCAAGGTAATCTCACTTTCTAATAATTACTGGAGCTTCATATTATATGTAACAATTGAATTTTTTATATCTCAAAAAAAAAAATAAATAAATAAATAAAATAATAATAATAATAATAATAATAATAATAATAATAATAATAAATAAATAAATAAAAACACCAATTGTTACACATACAAGTTAAAGCGTTGAATCCCTCTTTGAAGAACCTTTGACGGTTGGAAATAAAATTGTAAAGTTTAGCAAATTAGTGTTAATTTGTCATTCCTTAAGATATGTAGTATATTACTAATTTACTACCTTAATTGATTAGACGCATGAAGATGCCGAAGTACATTGTAAGCAATATTAGAAAATCACCACGTTACTCCCATTTTTTTTTTTTTTTTTTCTTTTGTGCAATTTTCATATTTCTTCCTCCTTGCAATTCGACTGAATTTTCTAAATTTTGGAATTGGAGTGCAGAGTAAATACTTATAAGTAAATCAATGCTAATGTGGGACTTTTTCTATCAAGTCTCTCATTGCATCAAATAAAAATTGATATTATATGTCACAAGGACTCACAACTATTGTGGTGATTTGCTTTAAAAGATCTCAACTTTCAATTAAATTTGAAAGTGATATATGTGGGGGATATTTTTACTCAAAACAGTCCTCAATTGGTTAATGTTGCCAAGGGTTGCATACGCATTAGCGCTTGTGGTGGAGACAATGGCTTGCGTGTGATGCTTGTGGTGGAGAGTGTGGGAGAAGAGGGAATTAATTGACATTCTTGTAAAATTTGATCCAATGCGTATCACAATAAAATCCTCAATTCTATTTGAATACGAACCCTAATTTTTTTAATTGGCTTCATGGCTGAATTGGTGCTTGTTGTGGCTATTGATGTTAGTGTTACAAGGGACGTGGGTTGCTCGTGAGGATGCTGGACTGCTGCCATGTTGGCTGTCATGGATGATGATGAGGGAAGAGGGGCGGCAACGCAATGTGGTGGTGTTGTAGCCTTTAATTAACCAATGTTTATCATTATCTTAAATGATCTTTTAAAGGTTATTTCTCCTAAACATGTCTCATCTGACCACATTAATTCTTAAACAATTAGAAGATTTAGAACTTAGGTGATTAAGACAAGACCTAAAGTCCAATGACTAGCCTGGTTTGAACCTACTTATCAATGCCATTACATCTAGTTAGAACTGCAAAAAAATGAAAAGAGATAATGGTTCAAAACTTCTTGGATTTTTGCATACAATTACCACAAATATACGGGGATTAAGTTAACATGCAACAGAATTCAGTCCCCCCTTTCTCACAAACCTTCAGGCATTCTAGCAAGACAACCCCAATTCGCTTTCTAAGGCAACAGACACCTCTCTGCATAAACCAACGGTCATCTACAATTCAATGTCTTATCCTAAATACCCTCGAGGCAATTAAGCTTTTCAATGAAGCCACTGCCAGAAAGGACCATTTCAGGATCCACTCAACAGCAAATAGGAGTCTCGCTTTTCCAAGCGAAACATCAAATAAAACCATTCTGCATCATTTCACACATTACATATTTCATTGGTTTCTGCAGTTGTAATATTGGCAATTTGTTTTCCGCTTTCACCCAATAACGAAAAAAAGGATAGACTGTGTGGTCTTATGACCGATTTTGTGATGGTGTCCGTTCAGATCCATGTCGTTGGCGGAAATTGCTGGACCCACCAACAACCTGGTGGGGAAGCCAATTGGAGTCTCTATCACCCTGAGTTAAAGGGAAAGAACCCAAATGGTCTCTTTCCCACCCATGGAACCTGCTAGATATTGGATTCTCCACTTCAGGAAAGCTCCGAGTGGATGTACTTGATGGGTATACAAAAAAGCCTCCATTCGTCTGATCAGATGATGAGGGAATTGGGGCCCCTTGGGACAAACCTCTATGGCCACTGGATCTTCTTGTATTGGACATGATGGGTGCGCGCATGGGCGGGGAGCTGCTAGGTGGCTGAAAATATGCCTGAAGAGCTTGTACACGATCACGAGCTCGAGCCGCACTGCCTGGATATGGTGGAATCATAGATGAGGTGACAGAACTTCCAACCCTGCTGCCAGAACTGTGATAATAAAATATCAAGCAGCCATTAGATGAAACACAAAAGTGGTCAAACAAAGTTTGTCATCAAGCCCCATCAGTTACACAATAGTAACACCCAAGTGTATTGAACTTTTGACCAACGAAGGAGAGATGATGATTATTGTGTACACAAAAATTAGAAATTGCCTGACAAGCTACCTAAACAAGATGGTAAAACTTGATCTTGAAATATACAAACATTGTCACATCTAACATAATGATCAAACACATCTCAATGTAAGAGGGAGAGCAAATGTCCATCACCCAAAGCAAAAAAAGGGAAAAGACAGCAGGAAAACCAAAATTCCATACGGTTGGTCTCTCTGAAAAGACTTGAGAATCAATATAAGGTTGCTTTACTAGATTCAAGACTGTAGTATTTGTGGAATTGTGGTAGAAATTATACCAACATTTATCAATTTCAAGTAGGAGCCAACTCAGTAGTTTTCCAAAACAAAACCCTTAATCCTTTCCATTGAAAATTCATATTAACGGATAGTCAGTACTTTTCTGAAACCCAGCTTATTTTCCCTTATCCTTCAACAAGTAGGCTAGATTAAATAGCATGAGCAGCTGGACCAATCCCATAAAGGCCCTAAAAGCAAAGCAAAGCTTAAAAATATACTTCTAAACAATTAAAGAGCAGGCCAAAGGAGGATTGCCATGGTTGTCAGCACATACCTGTGGCTTACAACAAATGGATGGACAAATGACCCTGATCTAGACAAATCAGAATTCACCCGTGAGGATCTCGAAGTCAAAGATGGAGCTGAAGGTTGATCAGAAGCACCCAACCGATTTCCATTAGAAGAGAAACTCAAGGACTGTTGCTCCCAACCATGATAATGGGGGTCCATGGCAGCAAAGGCATAAGAAGTTGGCATTTCACTGGGTCCAGATGGCCCTCCCCAACGATTATTAAAATTGGAGCCATCAGATACGCTTCCAACAGAGTTTGAGGATGAGGAATGAATTGGTCCATAATATGCAACATAAGGGCATTGATGTGTAGAAGATGAAACAGCCGTATGTTCAGCATAGACAGCTTGTTGACCCAAAAAATCATGATCTGTAAAAGAAAAAGAAAGTTTAATAATTGAAATACCACCATAGTCAAAACATTATCAGCATAAGGCGAATGCAAAAACAAAACTTACAAGGAGTAGATGGGAACTCTCCCTCCCTGCAAAGATAAGAAAAGTAACTCATCAAGAAGCAGTCATCGGTCAACAATAGAGTAAAACTGGCAGATCACTCATCAGGTAGTCAAATACATAGACTAGAATATGGAGATTCAACAAAAATAATGGCCAAGAGCCCAGTTAACCAAAAAAGCCATCACAATCTTAAAGTAGGACAACACAGAGGCACACTACATCTTGAAGCAACACTGGAATGAAGGAAAATCATACAAAAACAAAGTCCAATTGGAAACAGCTACACTGGGTCTATGGTGTTCATATAATAAACCACACTCACTCCTGGCATGAGATCAATGTAAACCAGTGACCCACTCATGATACAGGCATGGATTGGAACGTATAATTTAAATTGGTAAGACTTCATGACACAAGGACAGAGTGTCAGTGACCCAGGCAAATGACATGAGATGCTTTTAAGTTATGCATGGCTGAGCAAATTTTGGGACGATTAATATAATTACATCATTGATCAATGATTGAAACAAAATGGATTGAAGAGGGCAGCTTGAATGACATGTGTTGCTCTAAATGCGGAAAGAACTTTGACAAAAAAGGTTGTGATCTAGTGACCGAGCAGAACAAAACATTACACCATCATATCCCTCATACAAGTTCCAAATAGAAGAAGTATGAGCCATGTGAACAATGATGCATCTAGCTGAGAGCTATAGTCTTGAAGAGCATGAGAGCCACTTGTAGCCTTGGAGAGGCTTTCAGTTAGTTTACAAAAACCCAGTTATTGTAATCATAAAAGAGAACACCACACTCGGTCATGACTATATACATAATGTTAATAAGGTATATTGATCACAAAACCAAATTAAGAAGCGTCTGTTTTAGTTTGAAGTGTCCAAGAGTCTAATCAACACTGAGTGTTCCTAGAAGGGGCAGAAGTAATTTAAGATGCAATAGCACATCTAAAGATCTATTGTCGCAATCATCTTTAAGGGCATATAACATAAAAATGGTAGTCTTTATGTGCAAGTGTTTAAGACAGCTGACTAAAGTTTTCAAATGGATGGTTTCATACTAAAAACCAGAACTAACCCAGATCAAGGCTGGGTCAGGTCATCCTAATAGGCTTTAACAAAGCAACAAATCCAACTGAGAAACCTTGAGCTAGTGCTGCATACAGACAAGCATGACTCCAGCTCAATAAGCAGCACAACTCTGCTCTACAAAGTTGCATCAACCAGGGTTGGGGAAGTAGTTGATCACAGAGACATTAAAAAGATAGAATAGCACACAAACTAGAAAAATGCCACGAAATCTAGAAAACATCAAGTATAAAAGGATCCTAATTTGTGAAGGCATGCTTACTCAAAAGAGGGAATCCGTGAAAACGCAGGTAATGGACACCATTGAAGTCCAAACTGCAAATGGAAACAACAAACAAATCAAAGTAAATAAACCTTTGCATATCAAAGCAATTACAGCTAATTGTCTCAGTATGGTATTGTGGAGAGATTAACAAAAGAAACCAACTTATTGCATTATGAACAGTTGTAATATAGAATACTAATGATATGAACCAGAAGGTATGAAAATCCAGCAAAGCTGAAGGAAGCTTCATCAAGGATGCTCCAAAATCACATAACCCTAAATTATAAATACACTGATATCCCTGCATCAGCACTACAACAGCAGACAATAATGGGATCTTTAAGAGACTTAAAGAGTGATGCAGATTATTCACAATGAGAAAAGAAACAATCATGTAGGGTAATCAGTCATCACAATACTCTAGAACTAAATTAGAGCTTAAATTTCTAGAGTTGGCCTAAAAAAAATATAAGTCCACAATATGCACCTTCAAACAAGGACAACCACATTTCTTTGGGGGCAGGGTTGGGTCCTTCCTTAAAGCCCAAATAAATTAAACACATCCGATCAACATTTCCTAAATTTTCTCAAGGTTGTTGAGTACAAATAAGACAGTAATTGGTCAGTACACATGAGCATTCAACATTGTATTGTGGTTGAAAACTCAATTTCCACAAAAACCACAGATACGTGAGCTACTGTGTCGATAAATAAAAAGTATAAAACTATATTTGAGCAACAAATGAATTTTTTCCACTTCAATCATTATAAGAATCCCTCATCAATCTCACTGAAGCCAAGCCCAGGCCTTCAAAGCAAAAGATTGGCTCTTCAATTTTGGTAATACAAAAGTGGATTTAGATACAAACCTACACATTTACAATACACTGAGATGCTTTATTTTCCCAAACCAATGCCCCACTCCCCTTCCCCCTAGGAACCCCCAAACTGCAGGGGCATCTTACTTTCACATTACTAACAAAGTATTTAGAGTCAATGAGAGGAAATGGGAAATTTGCTAGAAGTACAAATCAGATCAATTTCTCGTCTTACATCTAAGGTAATTAATTCTGATAATCCTTTTCCATCATGGTTCCAATTTCTTGTAAGGTTAGAATTGCTTGCCCTAAAATATGACCATCACCGGGGAAACTGGGAAGACTCTTTAACTCACTATGATCCATTGTTTTCCAGCCAACCAAATACTCTCCTTCCACCCCCCTTATCTACTATAGATCCTCTATGTCTCATAAATCCTCAAAGCCTTCTACTCCACTTAACAATTTAACATCCATGACCTTTGATCAAGACTCGATAGCTTGCACATTGATCCTAATAGTGGTCACCAAGGCTTGATTCTTTGTTTTTATTTATAGTATTACTGATACTGTCAGAATAGTGGCAGAGATTTTGACATCAAGGGTGGGGCTGTTGGGTAAGAAAATGGGGTGGCTGTGGATGGTTGGGGCTTGAGAAAAAGGTGTTAAACTTAGGCAGCCGAGTGTTATGACAAATAAAATTGAAAAAGGTTGAATAAAAACTCCCATAAACTTACTACTCCAAAATAAGCAGATGATAACCCAAGAGTCACCAGGCACCAATTTTGGTAATGAACAAGGAATGACTAATAGACTAATAGTAACAAAAAATATGGATTATAAATGAGTATGCAATCCACTACAGCAAGTTGGTGGATCTATTGGTGCGTTAAATGAATATACACTCTTTATTTTGAGTAAGCTTGAGTGTGCAATCCACCATTTATTGAGATCATGTAGTTACTCTACTTTATTTTAAGAAATGTCAAGTGTATAGTTGGATGAATACACACGCAAATTTTTTAAAATAAATCAGAGCAAATTACATAGTCTCAGTTTTGGGGGCAGTGGAGGAAGTACATAGAGCCAAGAGAATGACTATTAAGCACATGAGAAGTCTTATGAATAAATGCCAACCCATAGGCAAGATTAAATTGTCAGATAACAAAAATGAAGCAGCCAGCCGAAATGAACAGAAAAGGCCAAATAGCTTTACTAAATTACTAACATTAATGTTCATGAGCATACAATGCTAAGTATCCAAGGAAAATATGAACAGACCTTGACTCAAGTTGATATGAAATAAAGCAACCTTTTTGAAATTGAGATGCTCATAAAAACTCACAAACTGTTTTTTATACTGACTATGTTAAATAAACTTATATTGATCAAGATGGCTGTAAATAAGTACCATCTCAGAGTAGTTTAGGTCATAAAGATCCTCATCATGGGGCCAGTCATCCATCATATCCGTAAATGAACGACAACCATTGGAAAAAAGCCATTGACCTTTCTCAATCTTCCGACAGTTTGGGCATTGCATTGATCCCTTGATATTGAAAGCAGAACCGATGCAATCTGCAGATCACCACAATTTTTAAATATAGGATTGAAATATCAGCAAAGACGAATAGGGCAACACCACATGAAGCAGACCATCAACTACACAAGCAGCTTCCAAAAAATTCAACATTGAAAAACCGATAACAGCATCAATTATTAGAAGTCGTGAGCATACTCGGAATAAACAACAATTTTCTCACGACGGAGGAAGAAATGGGAGACCTTGTTTCAAAGCTTCTAAGGTTTACCTTTTCATCTCCTACAATTCCTTGGAACAATTTTCACACATCTCCAAGCTAAAGCATTGGAATGCCTACTAACATGTCCTAATAACCTAAGTCTTATTTCCAGCATCTTAACATCAAAATGTAACAACCCTGTTATTATTATCATTTGTAATAACCTAACTCTTCTAAATTCTAATTTGACTACAAGACTGATAAGGTATCCTCATCTCTTATAACTTAAGATTTCTTAAGCCCCAACCCTCTGTCTCATTAGAGTTTTCGATTAAGTTTGGTAGATATTTCAAGGAAGCCTTGACATTTAAGCTATCCCTACTTTCTCCAAAATTACACTTCAGACACATTGTCGACTCTACGAAGTCCCTTCAAAGTTCTCACTTGCCATTGACGCCTTGATTAATTACAATTACCATAACAATGAATTGAGACAGAGCATAGACAAATGCGCTAATTACCTTGATGATCCATGTAAAGTTCTACCTTCTGAAGTTGTGGTGAGAAAGAATTAAGGACATACACATATGAATATATGATCATATCACTAAGAAATCACGATATTCAACACAGCTTGACGAAACACTAAGAATTAAGGACATACTCATATGATCATGGAATACTATACGGCATGAGGGGCAAGAAAAGCCAGCAATCGCCCCGTGTAGTCCATAATACTAATCTTACAAGTTAACATCAATCCACAACTCACAACTCTCACGCTTAAATATTTTAAGCATAGTATTAACCACCCATCCAATCCATGCAAAACTTCTAGCTCAGTTTTAATATTGTGATCATCTTTCTCAACAACCCAATTGCCTTAAATTAATTCCCCCCAATCATGCATCAACCCCAACCACTAAGTTCCTAATTCCCAACATATGTATTCAATTCTACCAGTTTTTCACGATAATCAATACAATTTCCGGCAAAATTCAGCATAAGAATCGGATCAAACAAGCAGCAAAACTAAAAACCTAGATCTCAAATTTCTTGACAAAAACACATACCCAGATGAAATTCGTGACCACATTGAAGCTTAGCCCAAGATCTATCACCATTGTCGGTGACAGGTTCGAGACAAATTGAGCAAGAAACATTGGATGAACTCAAAGATTTACCCCCACCATCGGCATCAGCAATTGTATCGGATTCATCAAGTCCCATGACGTTATAATTAAGTTTAAATCCTCCCCCAATTCAATTAAGGAAACCCTAATTCATAAATTTCCGAAAGATTCGATTATAACACACCCCAGAACAATTCAAGCATAAAAATTAAAATTAAGATTAGAATTGAACAGTTTTGCTGGTGGAATTGAATAGCTGGGTTGAATCAAAGTAGAATCGTGAATCCAGAAGATAAGATTAAAGGGATTTTAATGGGGGAATGTGTGGTGAAGCAGTGGGGTGGTGTTGGAAAGAGGGGAAGGATGGAGGAGAGAGAAAGAAGACATAGATTATGGAAAACTGGGGGAGTTTGTGAGAATGGGGGACCCACCGTCACTATTTTGTATTAATCTATAATATTTTTAACTGTCCTAGTTTAACTTTTCAGTTTACACGTCAGTTAATACAAAACTTTAATTAACATTAAAAAGAGGGTAATAATGTCAAAAAATACAACCTTTAAATATAAAGAGGCATTGTATTTTGTTTTATACAAAAAGAAAATGAGGCTTTGTATTAGGGGACAGAGGGAGTAATATTTTGAATTATTCCATAATTCGTACAAAGTACTAAATTGTATTGAGTTAATGAATACGGACTTACGGAGTATATATTGTTCTTAACTTAGGCACTTTTCACTTCACCTTAAAAAAAAAATTCAGTAAAAATAATTTCAGTTCAGCAGAAGCAATTTCAATTCAGTAAAAAAAAGTTCTGTTTTGCAAAAAATCAGTAACTTCATAGAAAAAATATATTAGAGACTTAGTAAAAAATAATTTCAATTCAATATAATTAATTTCAGTTCAGTAAAAATAATTTCAGATCAACAAAAATAAGGTGGAGTGAACAGGACCTTAGATTATCTTTATTAAAATTAAATTATTTTATTAAATTTAATGAATTTAAATTAAACTTAAATTGTTTTTACTTAATTATTTTTTATTTTATTTTATTTGCTGAACTTATATTATATTTATTGAAAAATTAAATTAATTTTATTGAGATTAAATTTTATTTTTTATTTTTATTAAGATTATAACATTTTTCTTAAAATTAAATTAAAGAAAATTCTCAATTGTAACCTTTAAATTTTGCTACACTAAAATGATAGCCCCATTTTTTTAAAAAAAAAAAAATTCTACAAAATGACCCTAATTATAATACTTTCATTAACACGTTAACCATAGTTAAAACATAATAAATTACTTAAATGTCAATTGTCATCATCACCAATCTACCTTCTTACAACCTCCACCACCATGAAACCCCCTCTTGCTCTCCACCTTCTAGCCTTCTCCCTCTCGAGCTATCTCCTTCATGGATCCTAACACGGAACCCAAATACTCATTCCTTACTTAACTCGCGAAATTGAAACTGAAACCTCAATCCCCACCCTTACCCGACTCAAAACCCTAGCTCTAACAGCCCAACCCCCTTACCTGATCCAAAACTCCAACCCCAAACCCCTACCCTTACTCGATTTGAAACCCCAACTACCCAACCAGGGGCGAGTAAGGGCCCGACCCCTTAGATTTTTTTAAGTTGTTGCCTATAAATAATATGATGTCTAATAAATGCACATATAAAGTTGCGGTATAATGTTTAAGTATTCTTCTTTTTTGGCTCACATAAAATATTCACCTCTGACGATCAAATTAGAGATCGGAAACAGAATATCTTGAGAGGGAAAGCAAATAGAAGTTGAAGCGTTTTTGGGACTATGTCTTGAATATTGCAATAATGTGGCTTGATTAGCTACCTAATGGGAGAACGACATGTGTCCTTGGGGGGCACCGTCGTACGATGTTTACTTGTGGGCTTTTAAGCCTTTCATCATTAATGTCTTTCTAATGTCACGTGTCACGCTTTAGTTGGCCACTTTGGGTTGTGTTTGATATACGAGTCAGCTTGAGATTGGAACATCCGACCACGTGACACACTTTGGTTAGTCACTTTTGTAGGTGAGACTGTCATATTGATTCAAAACCTCTCACGTTAACTTGATTTGGGTTGGCGGACTAGACACATTGAGAGTAACAGACTATACTTTACATGCTAGCAGATTATTCATCTTGTTACGTATGTATGGCTTTCTTTGCTCTAGTTTATTAGATGAAACCCAAATTATCTAGTTCACTGTCGTTGTTGTTTGTTTTCTTAAATGATAAAAAATGATTAGGGCAACAATTGGTTGATGAACATAAGTATTGAGGAAATTGGATATCAAAAGTAGACTCAATAAAGGGAATACAAGCATTTTGGCTTTTTGACCCCCATAACTTGAAAATGCAACAATTATCTAAGAACAAATTTAGTTATTGTTAGACTCATGATTACTCCAACATGATTAATCCCTTTATAGACCAACTCTACTTACGCACCCTTAGTACTGAGGCCGATATAGTGACGCTTCAATAACGTGGGCTTTGATTTGTGGTGTATACTCAACATGAATTTTACATACCTTATCTTATTAACTATGAATTTATCATATATGAACATTTTAGCCTTTATTTTACCTTATCTAATCTTATTACCCCTTATCCTTCGTATTACCTCATTTGTACTAATGAACAATTATTTTGAACATATTAAATTTGAAACCAATTAATATATGGTGAGAAAAGCCTTTGTAGAGATTAAATGAAACAAGCTAGTTACAAATATGACATTTTTGCGCTTTATAATATGAGACAGTCCCATACTAAATTCTTCGGAAATGCACAATCTAGAATTGTCACAATTGTGACATTGTGAAAGTCCAAGTCCAACAATAATAGAAAGAGTTGCACACTTGCACAATTGCACAAACGGAGTACTAGTAGAAGAGAGGTGTCCAAAATATATATATATATATATATATATATATATATATATATACTAAAACCCTAGATATATAAATATAGATAGGGGGTGCACCACTGAAACTCCTCTCTTGTTCACAGCCTTTTTCTCATCCTCTCTTGGTTGCGTAACGAATCTCAAATCACAATTCCAAGGCAGGAGAGAGAGAAAAAGTCTGCAACCATGCTCGTTTACCAGGACCTTATTAGCGGTACGTATTCTCTTTTTCCAATTTTTTTTTCAATTTTTTTGGGTAATTTCGTATGTATTTTTCTGGGTATTTGGAATTTGTGTTTGATTTTGTGTTTGACTGGAAAGTTAGGGTTTTAATTTTGTGGGGTTTAGTTAGTTGATTGGATTGATTGCGATTTACTGTAGCTGCATGTTTTTCGTATGCGACAAAACTTATGGTTTGATTAGTTGTTGGAATTTATTGTTGATGATTAGATCTAGGAGATTTGATTTATTTACTGGGGGTTTTAGATTTAGGGTTTATAGATTTATTTGGATTTCGATGTTGATAGAATTGCGATGAAGGTTTATCTTATTTTTGATCTATTCAGATAATTAGATCTGCGTTTCATACGATTTATGTTACTAGATTTCACCTTTTGTGAAATTGAACTGTATATGGGGTTTATCGTTTTTGTCTTTGATCATGTATATTCACATGGGTTTGTTATGGTGATATTTGATTTACATCTAACTTGCAAAAACTTTGATGGTTATTTTTCGACATCTGATCATTGTTGAATTTTGGTTTGTCTATAAATCACTGAAAGCTTTAGGAATAGATATAATCACTGAAAGCTTCACGAATAGATATGTTGGAACTCGGCGAACAATTTAATTTTGAAGTACTGCTTTTTGCTCGTGAGATTTGTCAATATTTCGTGTGTATAGTATTCGTTTGATTGTTATCTAATGGATTCAACTGAAACTCGGAATTATTAGGTGATGAGCTTTTGTCCGACTCATACCCCTACAAGGAACTCTTCAATGGATGCCTTTGGGAGGTAGATGGAAAGGTATGAATCTGTACAAATCTTTTCATTTCTTGTGAGTTTTGAATTATGGTTTTCTGGGCTTGCAACTAAATTGATGTGGTTATGTGTTTATGTACTTGCAGTGGATTGTAAAAGGTGGTGTTGATGTCGACATTGGTGCCAACCCTTCTGCTGAAGGTGCTGGGGAGGATGAAGGTGTTGATGACCAGGCTGTCAAAGTTGTTGACATTGTCGAAATCTTTAGGCTACAGGTAATGGTAGTCTAGTTTTGTGGCTATGTGGGAAGTTGCTAGTTAATTATGCGATGTCACTGATATTCTTGTTTTTCAGGAGCAACCTGCCTATGATAAGAAGCAATTTGTTGCATGGGTAAAGAGATACATCAAGAACCTCACTGGCAAATTGGAGCCTGAGAAGGCTGATGAGTTCAAGAAGAATGTTGAGGCAGCAACTAAGTTTCTCATGTCAAAGCTCAGCGACCTTCAATTGTATGTTTTTTTTTATACTATGGCAAACATTAGTTTTTGACAATTCATATTCTACCATAGTTGTCAAATTAGATCAGCTTTCATCTTATTTAATCACCATTGATGACTATGATGAGTAAGGTAATGAAACTAGATGCGGCAACTGTGTTAGGTTTGAGAGAATGTTTGAGTTCTGTAATATTTTATGCTGTTGCATTATTAGTTAATTGCTATGGAAGTGTCATCTGTTCTCTTTAAAATCCTGCATCTGGTTAATTACAATGGAACATGCTAACAATGCTAATTATTTGTGTTGTGCAGTTTTGTCGGTGAGAGCATGCATGATGATGGTGCAACAGTCTTTGCTTACTACAAGGAAGGCGCATCCGACCCAACTTTCTTGTACTTTGCCCATGGTCTCAAGGAAATCAAGTGCTGAGTGAACGAGCTGTGTGCAAATCACCTCTCAAGAGGTGTTTGACGTAATTTAAGCTTTCTAGGTTAAGCTGTTCTAAGTTTTATTTTTGCAGTATTTTTGTTAACTCCTTTTGTCGACTTATTGTATGTTTTGACCATGTGGGATGGTGGCACCGGCTGGTTAGCCTTCCCCCGTGTTACTGTTTTGCTTGATTGAGACTGGATATATTAACATATATACAAGCGATTTGAGAATAAGCAATCTATTTATAGTTGATTGTACTATTCGTTATCTATGCTGCATCTTTGGTCCCTACTCGCTATGCAGATGTAGGCTGGGGTAAGCACATCTGCACTACTTCGTACTCTTCCAAATATAGCAGTAGAGATTCTCAGAAAGGATATTAGAATTGTGCAAATCAATGGTTTGCTGGTTTGCTGGAACCTGTTTAATTTATTCTCATATTGAATTGAGAGGACATCCATTTATCTTGGGTGTTGCTGAGATTTTACAGTTGAACTGATACAAGGAAAAGGAATACGAATAGAAATTGATCGTGCATCTTATGTTGAAATTTACAGTGATTACAAATCATAGTGAAGACTTCTCGATTTTTGTAATCGATTCTGGTAATATTTATTAGTGTGGGGTTATTTAGGAACATCCTGAAGAGAATGGAGAATAAATGGACATCTTGAAAGTATGGGGGACTCTTAATAACCTCAATTAATTTGGGTTGACATTATGTCATGATACTGATGAAACATCAAACGTACGTTATGAGCTGTTGGTGGAAAATTTAGTATGATTTGGACTGATTAAGGAAAATCTTAAAACATGCGACAAATGGACAATTATTATTGGCAAACACCGTCCTTGAAAGTTTTCTGACAACATTTTCTTACATTAAGCTTCCATTAAATTAAATAAAAGAAGTGCAAATTGCATGCTGTTAACCCCTCATATTAAAATGATTGTTTAATGCAACTACGCATGTGATGAAGTCCTTACTCCTAGATGAGTGCAAAAAACGGTGCTAAACTGGAGTTTTCAGGATTCAATTTTATTCTTGATAAATTAATGCTTCACCATATAAATAGAGAGGCAGTAATGCTATACTACAGATGAGAGAACATCAAAGATGAATTATAATTTTTGATAGTCATGCCCATACATAATTCACTGGTTATATGAAGAATCTCATAACTGACTCCTATGTTTAGAAGGAGCAAGGAGGAGATCAATACTTATGGTATTTGTGACGCTTATGAATTTCACGCCTACTAAAAGAGCTAAATTATTGCCAGAAACCAATTTTCAGAAGTGGAAATATATGAAAATGGTTTAGTTTCTATTTTAAGATATTTTCCATCTCTGTATATAACAAGGGAAAACCGAGAATACACTCTCATGTACTATGTCTCATGTTCTGGCATATCATCTCATGCTATGCTAGGTCTCTTGTTCTGGTCGTTTAGCATTTCAGGTACAAAAAATTGATGAAAATTAGTGAGAAGATATTGAATCTAAGTACTGCAAGAAATTGTAGTTGAATAATCAATGAGCCAAATTTATCATCTATTGAAACTTTGGAAAACACCACGTACAGCATTTGAGCCACCAAGCTCACCAATAAAAGCCTATTTGCAAAAAACTAAAATCTCAAATTACAGAAGCAAAGAGAGCTCTAAGCATAGTAATTCAAGCTTGCTTTCTTCTTAGCTTGAACTTGAATGATGCCTTCGTTGAAGTCTTCATGGTTCACCTGAAGACAACAAAAAAGGTTTAATTTAGCAAGTTTGTCAGAGAGAGACAATTAAGTTATCATATTAGGTTTAGAGATAGAAGGCACCTCAGTGGCATCTCGGCGAAGAGCCAACATGCCTGCCTCTACACAGACAGCCTTCAATTGTGCTCCATTGAAATCATCTGTCGACCGAGCTAATTCTTCAAAGTTCACGTCTGGGTGAACATTCATCTTCCTTGAATGGATCTGGGAAAGAGATCCAATGAAATCGATAAATTGAACAAAAGAGACAAATTTAACAAGATACTAAAATATTCTGGAATACAAACCTGCAGAATTCGGGCTCTAGCCTCCTCAGTAGGGTGAGGAAATTCAATTTTACGGTCCAATCGACCAGAACGCATGAGGGCAGGGTCCAGAATATCAGCCCTATTGGTAGCAGCAATGACCTGGAATATATAAGATGAGAATAAAATTGTTACGCAATCTAGAAGTGCCAGCTTTAAAAATTGATGATAAAATAGCATTTGGTTTTTTTATTTTTGGAATACAGTAAAAAATTTAACCTTGATCCTTTCATCACTGCTAAAACCATCCAGCTGATTTAGCAACTCTAACATAGTTCGTTGCACTTCTCTGTCACCACTCACTTCACTGCAGTGCAAGAAACACACAGTTAGCAGAGAATTACATTAATGAACCATCACTGAAGATGTCTTGGTAGATAACTTAAGCTTGCTCTCAATTTCAATAAATAATTAGACAATGGCAATAGGATTGCTCACCTGTCAAACCGCTTGGTACCAATCGCATCAATTTCATCAATAAATATGATGCAAGGAGCCTTCTCTTTCGCAAGTTGAAAAGCATCACGTACAAGCTTTGCTCCATCTCCAATGAACATCTAAATCAATTGAAAGCAAGAAACTTAGACAACACCTAAATTTGCCGCTGCAAAGATATTCAGGAAATGACTATGACATTAAAAGGTGCATCAATGACAAGCTACTCCATCAATTTTTTCATCTTTACATTTGGAATCATTTTGGGAGAGAAAAATAGTCATAGTAGCAAAGAACTTTTCACTACAGAAATCAGAGTCATGGACAATCAGATCAATTAGCAATCAAGAAATTCTTCAAGTGTCTTCAAGCTATGAAAACACAGCAGATTGGCAGCCACATCTAACCAATACAGTCAACAATTATAGGGGTCAACATTCCATAGCAACAACTACTAGTCTTTCACCAGCAGAATTTCAACCTCCATGAACTCAACCTCACTATGAATAAGAGCTCTTAACATGTTCCACAAGAATGTCTTAGCTCTAGTCTGAAGGATGCAAAACAATTATTGTAAATGGAATTTTCCAGCCTTTGGATTTGCGTGAAGCAGCCATATTTGTCTGTTGCAGCCATATTTGTCTGTTAGACATGGATTTATTTTTGTAAGACATAAAAAAAACAAGCCAGTAATATTGTAGGTATGTTTGTGCAACTAATTTGGATGTAATTCTCAATATGATTGAGGCTAGGTTTAAAAGGCCCCAGATAGGATGGCACAAGTACAATTTTGATATTATAGAGTTCACTCATGAAAAATATTACTTTGTACTAACTAAGGCCTTGTTTAGTTCAACTTATTTTTACTTATTTCCGAAAAATAAGTTCAGTTAAGATCAGATCAGAAAAAATAAGTTCAGATCAAAACATCGTTTTATGTGCAATTTTTTATCGCTAAATATTCTTAATTTCGTAATGAAAAAAATTGTGAGAATTACATATTAATAAACTACACATTATTACGAATCTAACAAGATCCCACTTGATATATTTTTTCCTAATAGATTATCGTACACTAAAGGTCAAAATTTGGTCAAAGTTTGGTCAAATTAGACAATCAGACCAGATCAGATCAGTAAAAATAAGGTGAACCAAACAAGGCCTAAATACTGAGGTTTTTTATTATCTTGGCAAAAAACCACTCCTTACAATAGTTACTCCCTGATAATGAGAAGTCTCTGAATTCCTATTCCTATACCATACATCCAGTACTCATACAACTTCAATCCTTCTCCCTTCTACAATCTACATTGTTAAACACCCACTTCACAAAACTCAACAACCATCAATTAACATATTACTAAAGAGTGTAGGTAGTGGAATTCTACTACCCGGTCCTTAGAGCAGCAGCCAAAACTATAAAAAACTACTATCAACCCAATCCTTACAGAGTTACAGCAGCAAGAACAATAAAAAACCTAATCAGTCTGGCCCATTGTTCATTTCTATACTTTCATGTGCGCAGATATATCTTGCTTCTAATAATATTAACTAACCTTAATCAGAAATAATCACTTTAACAGTACCATTGGTATGAACTAAAGTCAGACATTCATAATTATTTACATAATTTAGTAATTTATATATACATAACCAATTAAATAATTTACAAAAACACGTAGAAAATGAATTACATTTTACAAATATGCTTTGTGTATGTAGATATTGTAAGTCGTGCCACTGATGAACTTCATATTCTTATTATTATATAAATTAAAAAAAAAGGCAACCCTCAATTCTACTTCTATTTTTAGTGGTCAACAACTCCAACACCATTCCTGTATGCAGATTTATCTCATCTTCACTGCCTTTCAAGTCTCAAACCAAACACTCCATGAACACCCATACCACATGATAAAATAGAAATTTCCATCCACTATCACCACCTTCAAAATTCAGAGAAACAGCAGCAAGTACGATGATGAGGGTCTCCATGAGCTGGATAAGATGAAAGACACCATTGATAGAGGAGTTACACTTTGTTTGGATAGAAGGAAATGGAAGGATAGGGTGGGAAGAGAAAAGAAGGGGGACCATCTCCCTTATTTAGATAATGGATTGGGGGAAGGAAGGGAGGAAGATTTCCCTCCCTCTATAATAAGCATCATCCCTCCAAAATTAGAGAGAATTGGAAGGAAAATGGAACTCACATTTACCCTCTCTTTCTCTTCCCTCCACATCCTTCTCTTTCCTTCCCTTCTACTTAGCTATCCAAACAAAGTGTTAAGGAGAGCTGGTGAAAAATAGGGTTCCACTGCTGTTTGTCAATCTTCGGGAGGCATTTTAGTGGTGACAATGAAGGAGCTGGAGTTGGTGGGATGGATGGGCTAGGGTCAGGGAAGGAGGAGACGTTACTTTGGTATGATGAGGGAGAAATTTTTGAAGAGGAGTCATATTTTTAAAACAATAAGAGCATTATAACATCTGTGTTGAAGTTTCATTTAAAAGAGCAATAGGGCTACCCAAGAAACATTTTGGAGAAGCTCCAAATTCAGTTTCTCAGATTTGGGCTAATTGAGAATCTATTTCTACATATATTTAACCACTTAGTTGACTCAGTCGCTTTTTTCGTAAGTCTAGAAACCATTTCAAGAGCTTGGCCAAACAATATCTAAGTTGTAAGAAACAAAATGCCAGATGCCATCAGATTTAACAGAATATTGGATCAAGTTTAGCAGGGTATAATTTCACACCACAGAAATCACCACACCCCAAATAGTGGATGAAGCAGGTAAAACTTCCTAAATCATAAACTCCTACATATTATAATCTATAGGAACCTCTCCAGAGTCGAGTTTCAAATAATAAATTCAGCATAATCTTTAAGTAAGCATTGTCAGTCCTTCTTGTCCTATAAAGCTGACACATTAACATAATATACAGCTCTACAATCTGAAAACAAGTGAGGCAAAAAAGAAGCTTCACTCATCTTTCCAGCAGAGTGTAAATGAATCAAATTTAAACTCTAAACAAGCCTGAATCGGCAGCATCTAATAGCAGAAGTAAAACAAACCTGGACAAGCTGAGGGCCTGCTAACTTCAGAAAAGTGGCATTTGTTTGTGCTGCACATGCTCTTGCCATGAGAGTTTTTCCAGTTCCAGGAGGACCATAAAGAAGCACTCCTTTGGGTGGACGGATACCTATTGTCTGGAATCGCTCTTTGTGTGTCATTGGCAAAACTATAGCCTCAACAAGCTCTTGGATCTGTAGAAGCGAGAACAATTATTTATGTAAAAATAAAGGTATAAGTTTTACTAATGGTAGAGAAACATAGGGGGAAAAATTGCCTGTTTCTCTAAGCCTCCAATGTCACTGTAATCCTCAGTAGGTTTCTCATCAACCTCCATAGCCTTTACTCGAGAATCATATTCTGAAGGTAGTGTGTCCAGGATCAGATAACTATCTTTGTTGACTCCAACTAAATCACCAGGCTTTAGCTTGTCAGGATCAACCAGACCAACAACAGGCAGAAATATTGTCTGCAAAGAATCAAAATATAAATGCAAAATTTTGCGAAAACAAGTCAGAAACCCTAAAATGATACGGCAAAACATAAAAAAAAACCCAACAACTGCGCCTTTAACTGAAGACATTGGCATATAGTACTTGTTTCTGTTACAAAGTGACATCACATATACAAATAAGGGCAGTTCCTAGTTCCTACACCAAAAAATCACATCGACAATGTTTCTAAAGTAAAGTCGAAAAATTCCTTAATAAACAAAGCAGTAAGATTGTTAGATGCAGAGATGTTCAGAACCAAAACCATCTAAAAAGTAAAAAAAAAAAAAAAAACATGATGCCTCCCGTCCCCACCACCACACCCCTCTCCCCCCCAAGAAAAAAAAAATAAAAAAATTGTAACCATTAAATGTATATAGCATAAGGTCCAATAAGGAACAAATATATTATACACATTAAAAATTTAACAACACAAATCCTAAATGACATGGTAAAAGCACCAAGATAGCACACCTGTCTGGTTGATGTTTTAAGCACAACACACTTTCCTTTTCTTTGCGAGTCAAGATCAATATTAGCACCATCTTCCTCAGCTTCATCTTCTGGGTTCATTTCCAAGATCTGTGAGAGACATAAAAGTAAGAAATTGGGATAACTAGGCTGCAAATAGCTTACTATCAAAAATCACATACAAAAGGTCTGCTAATAAACGACCAATTAATGTTAAACCTCCATCAATAATTGATTGATTCATATCTCATGTCCACTAAATGGGATACATCTCAAAATTGGGGCTAGTCTACCATAAGGAATACTTGAGCAACAATACATAAATGAAGTCCACCAAGGCACATATAAATATGGATAATCGGGAATATGCAAGACAAACTCAAATTGATTACGGTGTAATATTGTCCGTATAAACAAGATAAATTTTATTTAAGGACAAATTAATTAACATAAAGAATCATTTTTATAATACTATCTCCATTTCTTTTTTTATTATTTCATTCAAAATCTTTGTAGATTCTATTATAAATGGAGCTATTAGTCTCTTGAAAAAATAAGGAAAAATAAAGTTGCATGGGATCTTGTTTGATTCATCTTAAATTTCTTGATGTGTAATTTTAAATATTACAATTTTAAATACGCATATGAAGATATTTACTTTTGATGATTGAATATGTGGATTGGGAAGCAGTGAAACGAGACAATAAAAAAGAATCAAAGGTATACTTTTCGGAAATTGGTATTTTGTTACCAAATTAGGCCAAAGATATGTAAACCTTTTGGCAATTACGGTCACAGAAATATACACTTACGGCCTTATGGGCTATGGCAGATAAGAGATGTAGTCCATATGCCAGAAATCCAGCAACATAACTTACTAATTAATCCTCTACAAGTACCTTCCAAACATGCAATTATGCAGGGACTTTCAGAGATGAACACTAAGCAGAAGCTTAATTATGCCTTTTTAGCATTAGATCAAGCAACAAACTGATACCAGATCACTAATTACAATCTCAACCAATGTGGATTAAACTACTCCATGATAACCATTACATTTGATGTAAAGATCCGAGATTTAACCTAAACATAAAGTTAATTTTCCTTCTTCTTTGTTTTCATTTTACTTTACTTGTCATTCTAAGTGAGAGGGCAACCACAACCCATGCTGTACTTTGAAAGAGATCAAATCTTAATCTAGCAGGCAATTGACTACCAGATAACAAGCAACAAAAATAACTCATCTCGCTCTCGAATTCTCTAAAAAACTTAACCGTGACCCCAAGCAAAATTGAATCGGGCAAACATGATTGAGTTTCTAAATATCAGTAGTAAAAACCCTAATTGCACATAAGTATAATTTAGCAATCAAATCAAATCAACATTCAATAAAATTGAAGCTTCTTGCAACTATAAAATAAAATTCACTGGAATTCAATAAACAAAATTAGAATCCAACAAGAAACATAGAATCACAATCAATACCTCAACAATATTGCCGACGAGGTAAGGAAGTTGCTTATTAAGCTTGATTTTCTCTTGATTCTCCTTTATCTTCTCCTTGAATGAATCCAATTCTAAAGTCGTTCTCTGTACATCCTCCTGTACAACCAAAAATCACAAAATTAATCCAATCGAACTAATTCACAAAACTTCAAACCCTAAATCGAAATTCCGCCATTATCAAGCTAAAAACAATCAAAAAAACGAAGAAAAAAGCAAGAAAGAAAACCTTAAGGATGCGAATCTCGTTATCGAGAATGCGAGAAGCCCTAACGATGTCTTCAGTTGTTAAATTGGCGAGTTGGTCTTCCTGGAAGTTAGGATCTTCCGACATCACCGCCGCCGACGCCGACGCCATTGAAGGTACTGGAAGTTACCGACGAGCTGATGCGGCGGAGAGAGAGAAAGACCGGCGAGTGGAGAGAAGGGGCAGAGACGGTTTGTTGCGCAAGAAACGAACCAAAGATTTTATGAAGCGAGAAAGTGTGTTGAGTCGAGTAGTACGATTTTTTATAGGGTCTCCTGGTTGTGAAATCTTTTTAGTCAAGCAATCTGAAAATGGCTCAATATCTCACATTTGCATAGATAGAACTAAAAGTCGAGCTATTTAGGTCGGGTTGGGTCATGTTGAAGTTCTTTTCGATTACTGGTTGAATATACGAACAATGGTTAATCTTAGATTCTTAGCATTGAAATATAGACTGAATGCTCAAGTATTTGATCTACCATTAAATGGGTACGAGTAAAAGTATGGAGTTTTATTATGTTAATGAAGTATTTTGTAAGTTATTATGCTCTGTATTATACGATTTTAAAATTTAGTCATATGTAGTACGGAGTACATAGATTGATTAAACAAAAGACATATAATAGTAATTTTTGGGGGTGAGCAAAGACCCAGGGTATCCGGTACAGGACCCGGAACCCGTTAGGACCCGTCGGGTCCGGACTCAGAACTGGTCTCACCGGTTCTGGGACTGGGTCCAAAATTTCGGACCCGGTTGTAACCGGTTCCGGTTCCAAATCCTAAAATTTTGGACCCGGTATCCACTGGGTACCCGGTTGTATATGATATAGTATGTGGATTGTTTGTGTTTTTAAGAAATTAAAGAGTTATCTACAATCCATTTTAATTTCTAAGCCCAATTGCTTATAAAACTCTAAACCCACTATCAAACAAAACCCTAAAACTTCTAGATTTTTCTCTCCGCTCTACTATACCGGTTACGCAACACATATTGTACAAAATAGATTTAGAAAAACAATTATATGTAGAACGTAACTAATTAGTAAAATAAAAAAAAATATTAATATTTAATATAATTAAAATAACTTAATGTATATAAAAATATAAGTATTAAACGCTAAAAGTAAAAATAAACCAAAAAAAATATTATGATTTGTATTATATTTCAACACTTATATATATAAGTGGGTACCCGGAATCGGAACCGGTACCCGGTGGAACCAATTTCAATTCCTAAATTTTAGGACCCGGTTGTACCGGTTCCAAATTTTAGGACCCGATCTCAACCAATTCCGGGTCCGGATCCTAAAATTTTGACCGGGTATCTGGTTTGCTCACCCCTAGTACTACTAATTTCTATGTTGATTTTATTTTTTTTTCATCACAATTCGATTAACATTAGTTATGGATGTGTTGCCACGTTTTTTCACCATGTACATCTTTTCATGAAAAAAAACAACTCCAAGATTTAAAGTTAAAAGGATTTTTTATCTTTTAGAGAAACACTTACATCTATCAAAGTACCATGGCATGAGTCTATGAAACCTTTTTCATAATACGGAGTAGATCTAATTTCTGTTGCAAAGTTTAGGATAGGAAGATTTTTTTTTAAAAAAAAAAAAAAAAAAATCATTACAACAATTGAAACTGTTACATGATTTTGCCAATCATTACAACGGTATGTAACAACAGAAACCAAGACTATACAATGAAGTAAGTAAAGCTAGAGCTTCCAGTATATCTTGAGCTGGTGCAGAATGCCAGAAACAACAGCCCAAAACAGGATTTCTGCAAAGATCACATACAACAGGATTCCAACTCTTTTTGAATGCCAAACTCCAATGAAAATATGCTGTTGAATCCAGTATACCTGCAGCATAATTATCCAACAATACTTTTAGAATGCAGCATGAATCTTATCTCGAGCCTCTTTCACTTATATCAAACTGAGGTACTTCCACAAGTAGTCTACTTAATATAAAGACTACTGGCTTAATTTTAAAAGTGGAGAATTTGACTCAGATTTCACACAGGGAACTAACTCAATATGATTTGGTAAGTTTAGTAAAAGATACAGTTTGAGTCATGTGGTACTAAGACTACTTACTTACCAGTGTATTGTGTGGATCATCATAGTACCACCCGTTAATAAATCCTGCAAAAATTCCCTCAGCAGCCATAACAAAGACAAGCATAGCATTCATGCCAATCCACTTGAATGGAAGAAACAAAAATTTAACATCTAAAATGTCAACCTGCCATGAAAATCCATCACAAGCTGGAAGGGATAAGGAAGGGAAAATCACAACTGTAGATGCTTTTGTTAAAGTAATGTACCAGCACATAAAAGGCCGAGAATACAAAGGCTGCTGCACCAGATGTCACACAAATGTAGCTGAAAGTATATAGCTGCTTGTTCAAAGGGATTGCTGTTTTTAGAGGTTAAGAGATTGATGAAAACTTTCAGGAATAAATAGTCAACAGATCAACTGAAGTCCCCCCCTCCCCTAACCCAACTCACAACCATAAAAATATTTAAGAAAATTTTGGACTTACCATTGGTGAAATGAAGCAAGAATCCTAAGATAAGGAGGGCAAGACCCATTGAAACCCAATACTTCAATCTGCCAGTGTGATCCTGTAATTATTGAAGAAAAAAAAAAAAAAAAATCAGTGGAGTGGAAATTACTTGAAACAAGGATTATGTTAGTATAATCACTATTAAAGGGCCAACCTTTATGTGAATAAGTACATGGCCAAAATGTACTCCAATGATAGTTGAAAGTATGGCAGATATTGAGCTGCATTCCCATGAGCAAAAATGATTTAAAGAACTTTCACAGCCAAAATCATTGCAACCTCTTGGATAGCATAGTTAGCAAGATGGAAGCAGAAAATAAAAGGTTAAAAAAAAAAAAATCGTACTTTGTTTCATAGAATCAGACAGAAACAAACTTTGTAAGTAGCATGAATCATTTGCTCAAAACCAAGCCAGGTCCCCCCATCATTGAGTTATAACTTATAAGTTATCATTCAATGAATCATCAGCCACAAACAGGAGCATAAACTCATTAATATGAAGTTAAATGGAGAACAAACCTCAAAATCCCTTCTGGATCAAATGGTGCATGACACCAGGAGGGAGCATTTTCCAGAAGAGGCCCCTCGTAAGGAGATTTTGCAGTGCAAGCCTGCAGTACTTCCAACAAGCACAACAAATCATAGATTTTATTAAGAATTATATAGAACTAATATAGGATTTTCCTTTCAGCTAATCTGTTCTTTGTTTAATTTCTTTACACTATAATACATGTTAAAGTTCATCTCTCACCTTAGATCTTCTCCATGCTGGATGTTTATACACATGATTAATCCCTAGCAATATTCTATCAACATATCCAACTGCATTACATGGAGGGTCCAATTTTCCTCTGACACCACACGTCACCTGCGATATAATTAGCTAATCTTACTATTCAAAACCAGGACAGTAACATAAACATCGGAAAATTTAGCATATATAACAACAGGATAAAAAAGGCAAAATGTTATGGCTAAATTCTCATCAGCCTTCCAAATCTAATAAGATTGTGGACTTGGAAAAAAAGTAGGAATACCACAACATAATTTTAGTAAAATATAAATTATTATTTTTTTATTTCCAATAACCTTGAAGAGATTAAGGAAGAAATACCAAGACTAACAAATGCTATAGAAGCAAGACAAAGATGTCACTTCATGCACTGATATCCCACAGACTTAACAATCAAAGGCAAAGATAATCAGTGATTTCTGTAAATGGATCCCACAATAAGTTACACCACTCAATACTGATTACACATTAGGTGAGGTCTGCAGAGGTCAATTTGCACATATTTTTACCCTTAACAAGTCAAGATTAGTAGAAAAGCTGTTTTCTGATGAAGTCCCCAGTGAAAACATTTTCTAGTGAAAAAGTACTTACGAGACTATTGAAGGTAGTACTTAGAGTAGCAGTTTACCATTCGGCAGTCCTACAATAGTAAGACAAGAGTTTCTTCTACATAAATACAGCTCAGATAATGTGGGCAAAGTGTAAGCAAAGGGATGACTTACAGTGAAATGTCTCCCATAATCGGGGCTCTCTGCATTCTGAACAGTGAATTCCCAATCGGGGACGTATACTCCATACAGCACAGAGAAGTAAATAATAAGAGCACATGCTCCAACCACCCTACAAATTCAAGATCGATAACAAACTGTTGATGTCAGGATATCCCAAATTTACAAGCCATGAGTAAATGAAATAACAGCGATCAGAAAGGCCATTTAAACAATAAATTTTACGCACCACTGCCAGCAGTATAACTTAAATACAGTGAATCGGCCAGATATTTGATAATTGGCTTGAAAGGATTTTGTTGCAATCTCCAGCAAGGCTACAACCAGATACGACAGAGCAATTCTCTGAAAATAGATCAGATATGGTTCATCAAACCCAAAGTTTCACTTTTAGAACTTCAGTTTGACAGTTTCGATAGGGAGAGAGAGTTACATCACCTGGAGAATTCCACACCACCTAATTCTTTTCATGTCAACTCCATATGTCAGTTTGTCAGGAGCATGAGAGTACCCTCCTTTAGATCAATGAAATTTTAAGTGTTAGCTTCTAACTTTTCTTCTTGTTATCTTTTTTAACTTTAATTGCTCATAAAGATTAAGAACATATATATAACGACTATACACATGTTTAGTTTGTTAAACTAACCTTGCAAAAGGATGCCCCATAAAATAAGTTTAAGGGTTCTAAAGATTACTTTTCTGCTAGCCATAAGTCGGTCCGGTACCCTCTGATCAAGATAAGAACACACAAAGCACAACCATATTATATGTATATTCTTCCAATTAATCGAAGCGCAAGGAATTTGTATGTAATTAGCATTCCAAAAAAAAATCCAACCTTGAGGGCTAAAGGAATTGCCATGCCAACAATGAATAAGAAGAAAGGCATGACGAAATCAGCTAAATTGCAGCCGTTCCATGGTGCATGTGAAATCATAGGCCATTCTCCTCCAGCATCATCCACTAAAATCATCAGCTACAACAATGATGGTTTTAAGTCAATAAGAGCCAACAGCTGGTGTAATAAAACAACAACAACAAAGCCTTAGTCCCAAAATGATTTTTTGACATCATTCCATATTTTTTCACACAAATGTTTAAACACCTCTTTTCTACCCAATTAAATCTATTCCACCCACAAGGCCAAAAGATATCCAAGTAAGGAACAAAGAAAAATCTCGACAGTAGAGTGGGCCCTGTTGAACCAATACACAGGCCTCACAGCTTAAATGCCCAGGACATATTCTATGTAAGTAGCATGATGTTTATATTATATATTAAGGAGTTTTTATGAAGATAGAAAAAAGAATATCCAAATTTCCTCTTGATCCCCATGAGATAATAGGAGGCAGATATATTCATTCCACAGCACCTAATTGAAGTTTTTAAAGCAATTCTAACAAAAGCTCTATTGCACTGGATAATCAACATACCTTGTGTATCAATATCAACATGACATTCAAGTCACAAAAACAGGTCAAATGGCTAACAAATTGAGACCTTCAATCTCATAACAGTGTGCCTTGTTGGCTAGTTATTCATTCTGATTAAATTGTTTGGTCAAGGATGAACACTATAAAGATTTATAATCATGTTTTTTTTCTTTTTTCTTTGGGTGTAGAAGAGCCATAGAAAGGAAAGTGATGTAGACGAAATTTAATCTCGGGTCATGCGGGTATTTAAGTCCTTAACTAGCTAAGCTCATCTATACTTACTTAGTTAGTATCTATTAACTATTGCTAAAACAAAACATTGCTGACATAATCAACCCTCAAACAATCTTACATGTCATTTTCACATTAAAATTTTTCCCTCCAATTCTATATGTAATGTCATCAATTATTAATGGTTTTGTTTTTTTATTTTTAATCTACACTTTTGACTTCAAAGCATAAATTTTTATATAAATTTTTCAATTAACCAAGTTTCTCTCCTAATTTATACTTTCACATACCTAATTTATATTTTCACATACCTAATTTGTTTGATGTTTGACCGTGGTTTCATTTTTTTTTTTTTTTACTTTCTTAAATGTATATTATTTTTATATCTAATTCTAATCTTCATATAAAATATAATGCAACTAAACATAAATGACGAAAATGATTAATTTTAATCGTGCATCGCACGGGAAAAAACTAGTTTAAAAACTAAAACCAAAAAACACACGTGTCATCATTCGGTGACACTTCCCTATCTTCTTCACTTTTTCAACCCAAAAAAGCCACGTGTCTAAGCTTATCTATTTTAGTTCTTATATTAAGCTTCCTGAACTTTTCATTTCTCCCACGCGGCTCATCTTCATCTCCTCTCTTCAATTCAACCTTAAATCAAAATTAATTGTCCATTTTGCCTTCAATTTTATTCCCTCAATCTTCTTCTCCCTTCGTTAATAGCCTCATTTGAATTCAATACTCCAAAATTTAACTTCTTTAATCATTTAGAATTCAATAAAGATCAATTGTAAAAGGGCCGGGGCAAAACTATTCCTGCTCACAAACTAACTATGACCAATACTCAACCATGGGTTCATGCTACTATTTAACAATGTAATTCATTACCCCATCTAATCATTTTCAAATATACATTATTATATTCAATGTTCAAAAGCATACAAAATGTTGGACGGGCCGAACGGGCCAAAAGCCTAGTTAGAAATTAATAACATGGTCACATTCAGAATTTCAATATTCAAATGCCCAACTCAAGAATTTAACCTTTGCAGAGAAAGAGTTTCTTAGCAGAGAGTTTTACAACTTTAATCATAAATCAAAAGCAAATAATTGACAAATTAAGGCTATAAAAGTTAAAGTCTTTTTTGAAACAAGTTAAGGTCTTACTCATTAAAGGTTAAAAATTCCGTTCAACTAGCTATTTGATAAGTTCGAAGTATTGATTAAGAAATTTCATTTAACTTAATTCAGTTACTAAGCCTATGTTAAGAAATTCATAACTTTGAAGAAAAAAAAAAAATCAGAAGTATTATTGAAGCAAGCAAAGAAATGAAAAGGGTGAAGAAAAAAAGAGAGAAATTACAGCAACAGTAAAGCCTCTAAAAATGTCAAGAGAATCAAGGCGCTTTTTCTGGTTGGAATTTTCAGAAGGTAGCTCGTTCTGTTTTTCATGGGCAGAATCAACTGATTTGGTTGGTTGTTCTTCATCAATTTCAATCTGACTTAGCTCGTATCGCTCATCTTGGTAAGTGTCAACCCCCTCTACTCTCTTTACTAGTTTGGTTATCTTTCTATTTTTTTCTACTCCTCGAGTTGAACTTTAGAGCCTATTTTTTTTCTACTCCTCGAGAGATTAGGGGATCTCAACTCACAATAAAATCTTAGTCATATATCGTCATACGGAGTACATAGCATGGAAAGAAACCACCACGATACCCTAGACCACCCAATCTGAAGTTGGGATGATGAGAATCGGACTTTTAAGTTTTAACTCCAAGCAAAGGTTGGAACAATCAAGCGGGTTATTTCATTTGTGTTTTCGGTTTGCTTATTACGAGACATTAGTTATACATTATACATTGGGATTTTTAATTTTTGAATTAGACTTGGACCAAACGTTTTTGTATTTATTACACTATGATACACCCCTCCTATTATTCTCCATTTTCATATGTTAAGAATTATTACAAAACCTAATTGGAGAACGAAACTCTTATAGAAAATGGGGATGATCTTATTCTATTATTTGAATTAGGCTTGGACCAAACGCTCTATTATTTGTTACACTATGATACACTCCGTCTATTATTTTCCGTTTTCATATGTTAACAATTATTAAGAAACCTAATTGGAGAATGAAACTCTCGTAGAAAATGGGGAGGATCTAGTACTAATTATAAAACGTAGTACCCCCTTTCAAAAAAATAAAATTAACCGTAGTACTCCACATAAGAGCAGTTATTAATGTTCCGAATATGATGTTTTTCACTTATTTCGGAATGCATATCCGGAATAACGCCTAGAAGTACATCTTTTGACACTCGAACAAAAGTGTCACATTGATGGTAATTACTACTTGTTATCCTGCATAACTTTAAAGGTTAAAAAAGATGCAAGTTTTTAATGTGAAAGCGTCACATTGGTCTTCACCTCTAATGAGGTAGAAGATATGTATACGGTATACCCTTTGGTTTAGTAGGCCTACTTATAGCAATACAAGTTCGAAAACTGATAAAATTATGGCATCACGTGACAGTGGCGGAGCCAGAAATTATAATTTGGGGGAACAGATTTTTGATATCTAATAATTCAACAAAAAATCACAAGAAAAAATATCACATAAATTGTTTTATATTTGAATTGCATGCATATGACAATTATTCTTATATGGTAAAAGAGGAGTTGTAACAAGTTTCATTGCATATTAAGAAAATTATCCAACAAGACCAATTATCTGAATTTATGAAAAAAGGGATTGTCAAATTCAGTAGCAAAAATTGAGATTAGTCGTGTAGAATTTTTTTTTTAATTTTTTTTAAAAAATTTTGGTTATCTGGTAGTCTTAGAAAATAGAAACTAGAGCTCAAGTTCAGTGCCATGATAAATAATACAAGTACGAAGACAATTAATTAATTATTTTTAGTTGACAGTAATAAATGAGGTTACTTGTACAAATAAATAAAAATTACTCTTAAAATTCAATGTAGTCACACAAAAGACTTATTTAATTGGTATCATAGTTACATAAAAATAAATATCCCAAATACATTTCCACAACAACAGAATAGATACAATAGGCAATTTTTTCCCTTGCAAGCTAAGGTTATTACGCATAAATTGTTCAAAAAAGGAAACTAATTAATTATTATCAAAGAAGACGCATAAATTGAATATTAGGATTATTAGTTAGCAAAACAAATTTTAAAGACAAAGAAGGAAGCCAATCACTTGAAACCTCCATTATCATTCTCACAAGTCACAACATTCCATTTTGACGATCGAGAAAAATTATCACATATGTACAGTATTAAAGAAGAAATGACATATATTAAAAAAGAGAATTCAACACCTTATTGAAGAAGATGAACAATTATTACTCCAAGGTAAGCGATTATTTCCATTATAATTAAAATGTAGTCGATTATGATAGATATTAAGCACTTTTTTTTCTTTTTTTTTTCTTTTTTTTGTGTGTGTGTGTGTTATAGTATGATAAATAATCAATAATTCAATAATAATATACTAAAAGACACACCAGCAATGACACGTGTCATCTCCTGGTGTGTCCTTAGTTTTTTTTCGAAAAAAAAAATCTATTTAAGAAACAAATCTTTTACATATATAAAGTAATAATTACATACAAAGTATAATAAAAGATTGATGTATCTTTCCATAAAAAAATGATAAAAAAAATTAAGATTATTTGTGACATATGGACTATTTTTTTAAGGAAAGAAATATTATGTACTACATTTAGTTTTTTCTTCGCTCTTTTTATTATTTTTAAATTATGTAGTTGAAGCTACATGCTTAAAGAATGAAATGTGAATATCAAATCAATAAATGATACTTTGATTATTTCCTTGAATAATTATGATTGGAATATCAATCAATTAATACTCTATAATTAACTATACATACTTCAATAATACTTGCCAAGAACGACACATGTTGATCATTCTTAGTGTGATTTTTCCTTGCCATTTTTGTTGTTTTCCAGCATTTAATTGATATGAATATAACATACAAAAGTCAATTTTTTTTATATAATGTAATTAATGTTAATTTAAAAAATAGTTATTAAAAATTACCGTGCATGACACGGGACCTAACCTAGTTTTTAATATAAAAGGCACTACCATCATTAGGTGCGCAGATCAAACCGTTGAAAAAACAACAAAATGGTGGAGGGGGACATAGACAAGTTTAACCCTATGAGATAAATTTTATGTTTATCAAGAAGAGAAACATAGAATTACCCGCTTCAATGATACAACCAGAAATGAGCAGTAATTTGTGCAAAAGGAAAAGAAATATATATATATATATATATATATATATATATATATATATAAAAGGTCGGGATCCGATGAGAACCACCTCTTATGTGAAAACTCATCCCATATGTGAGAACAAATCTCAGCCATTAGATTGTATTAATCCAACAGCTGAGATTGTTCAACTAATAATGGCAATAATGTAATTCTTAAAACAAACAAATCAGCCCCCACAACCCAAATTACGTACAATTTGTATACTTCTCTTTCTCTCTCTTTAAAGCTTGAAGGTGGGATTTCTCTCTCCTCCTCTTCACTGCTGCATAATATCAAGTTTCGAATTGATTTCTCTTATTCGAATTTCTCTTAATTTGATTTTAATTTTGATAATTTTAATTGAATTCCCAAACTTCTTGTTCTGATTTTTGTAATTTTGATAATTTCAAATCATCTTCTTCCAATTTTGATAAGTTCAAAACAACTTGAAGATGGGATTACAATGGAGATTAAAAATTGAAGATCGACGATTTGTTTCCGGAATCATAAGCAAGTTCACACCGACCTCACTCGCAATTGCTCGTGAATCTCGATGTAAGTTTCCGGAATTTGATGATTTTTCATTTAATTTTAATTTTTTGTGGATCTAGTTTTCGAATTTGATTTTGAGCTTACGGTGAATGAAATTGAAGCATTATTTGAGTTATTCAAAAAATTGAGTTGTACAATCATTGACAATGGCTTAATTTTTATTCTGAATCAAATTTAGCACTATATTTATGGTCAGCATATTCAGTACAATGTTCTTATTATGTTCTTATTTACGAATGATGTTATTATGCTCCTATGTTATTAAGTTCTTATTTGCAATCAAATTTAAAATGAGCAAATAAATTGAAAATGAGCAAACCTAAATATGTGTAATAATATAAGAAAAAAATATAATGAGCAAACATAATTAAAATGAGCAAATACAAAAAAAAAAAAAAAGAAAAAAAAGAGCAAATATAAAAATGAGCAAATAAGGAAAATAATTTGGTGGTGGTAGGGTGAGGGTGCGACAGCAGCGGCGGAAAGGATGGTAAAATTAAACTGTGGTTATAAATAAAAATGAAAAAAAAAAGGTGAGATTTGTGACATTGTGTGAGCATATTTTGATGGGATAAGTTTTTGATGATTTGGTCTATGGCGAAATTGTACATGTACACTTTCTTTAAATTATGACTTCTTGACCATATTGTTGTGTTTTTATTTAAAATTTGAGTATAATTGTTTCATATTGTTGATGTTGCTAGGATAGTTTGTTTTGTTGGGGTTGTGCTTCCTAAATACTTATTTGCTCATTTCACAAATATGTGAAATAATATAGAAAAAATATAATGAGCAAACATAATTAAAATGAGCAAATACAAAAAAAAAAAAAAAAAAGCAAATATAAAAATGAGCAAATGAGGAAAATGAGGAAAATAAGCTAGTGATGGTAGGGTGCAGGGGACAGCGACGGTGGCAGGGGAGTGACAGTGAGACAAGTTGTGGTGATGCTGGTGGTGGTGGTAGGGTGCAGGGGCAGAGGAAGGAGAGAGAGTTTGGTGGTGGTGGTGGTGGTGATGATATGGTGTAAGGAAGATGGTGAGAAATGGCAAAAATCAAATATATCATAGTCAGCAAATATATCATACATGTTCTATTATAGGCAGCAAAGTTGATTATTTGTTCACTTTTTGTTGCACAAATATAGTGTTTTTTATGATTAGTAGTAAAATTCTTTTACATGGTTTGAATTGGGAGTTCTTACATGTCATATTTTGTAGTGTAGAACATAGTCTACCTTCTGCTATTCAACCCCTTATTCTGCCCCCTTGCTACTACAGGCACCCTTCTACTGCTCCTCCTCTTCTCTTATTATGTTTTTATCTTTTATTGTGTTATTGACTTGTTATTGAGCAAAATAGAATTAAAATGAGTAAATATAATAAAAATGAGCAAACAGAATTTAAAATGAGCAAATATAACTAAAGCTATATTTTCTACTTTATTATGTTCTTAACTTGTTTTTTGTAATATTCTGCAGAAATGATTAGCAACAACGAACAGTGTAATAGTGATTCTAGTGCGAATGGCATAAGGAGTATGTGTTTTGGAACGTGGTTTATGTTACTGTACACGCGGTAAATTACAGGAAATCCATATGGCTGTGCTTTCCTATATAGCAGTGAACATAGTACGACTATACGAGCAATCACTTTTGTTAAAGCTAAACCCTGAGATTTCCTACTTGCAGTGTAGTTGGATTTTAAATTTACAACATGTCATATGTGAACCTATTAGCTTAATTGGTAGAGCATTATGTAAATGCATAGGGGATGTAGGTTCAATTCCTACATAGGTTATCTTTATAAACAAAATTAATTTAAAAAAAAAATCAAATTCGTACTAATTATATGAGCAAAAAATGGTTTGAAATAATTTATAACTATATAAACTTTGTTACAATCAAACTCTCATACAAACTTATGTCTCCACATTACATAAATGAACCTACGTGGGATTCGAACCCACATCTTTTGTGCATTTGCACAATGCTCTACCCTTGAGCTAGTAGGCTATTGTATTTAAAACATTCAAACACACTCACAAATGAGCATTAATTTGACAAAATGAGCAAGAATCATTTGCTCATTTGAAAAATGAGCATTAAATAGTTTGCTCATTAAAGAAAGGGGCATTGAATTTTTTTGCTCATTTGACAAATGAGCAAAAAATAATTGCTCATTTGACAAATAAACAAAAAAATTAATTGCTCATTTGACAAATGAGCAAAAATTTAATTGCTCATTTATCAAATGAGAAAATAATTAATTGCTCATATGAAAAATGAGCATTAAGTAGTTTGCTCATCTGACAAAGGAGCATTGAATTATTTTGTTCATTTGACAAATGAGCAAAAAATCAGTTGCTCATTTGTCAAATGAGCAAATAATTAGTTGCTCATTTGTGTGGTAAAATGTGTTCATGGCATAGGTCGCGTGAGCCCTAGCATTGTTCGGGTTGTAACAAACACCACCTGGTTGAATGGCTTTGCAATCAACTCCTTGGCTGCAGACGTAATTGATGTTGGACTGCAGTTGTGCATTAGTGGCCTGTTGTTTAGGCACACACCATCCTTTAGCAGGGCCAGGTCCAGCAGGCTAAGCAGTCGATTTTGGTGGCCCTACAGGATTAGGACGCGTCTGAGACTGCAAGCGAAGGAAACACCAAATATTATGAATAGAATCTGCAACACCAGAAGCCGATGCGTCTTTATTCACAATCTCCAGCTTTTATACCTGAACATTTGCATTGCAACAGCCAATGTGATGTGAGCCACCAGACAACTATTATATCTTAAGAAGATTTTGTGAGCTAACTCCATATTATGAATAGAATTAGCATTAGTTGTTTCACATTGTAACCTTCCCTCATTGAACACGAAAGGTGACATTAGATCAAGAAATTGATACGCGTTAGACATTAATATTCACATTGAACAATGAGTGTCAACAGTAATAGGAAATGGACATGTACTCACATTGTTGTAAAATATTCAGTGGTTCATATTTACTACTCTGGCATTAAGTATTGTTTAGGCAGATGATAAAGACGATACACTACTAGGAAAAGGTCCATTTCCGACGGATACAAAAATCCGTCGGAAAAAACGAAATTTCCGATGGATTTATATTCCGTCGGAAATTTCTGACGGATATGGGTTTCCGTCGGAATTTAATTCCATCGGAAAATATTTAGTTTCCGAGGAAAAATTCGTAGGAAAATAAATATTTTCCGACGGATTTTAAATCCGTAAGAGATTTCCGACGGAATTAAATCTTCCGTCGGATTTTTGATTTTTTTTTTTTTTTAAAAAAAAAAAAAAAACATAAACCTAACCCTAAAACACGGAAAAAAAACCTTTCATTTCTCATTTCACTCTCCGCCACTCTTTCCCCTCTTTCTCTCGTTTCTCTCTCCTCTCCTCTTTCCACTTCTCTTCTCTTTCTCTCTCCTCTCCTTCTGTGTTCTTCTTTCCCTTCTCCTCTCCTCTTCTCTTTCTCTCTCCTCTCCTTCTGTGTTCTTCTTTCCTTTCTCCTCTTCGCCTCCAGCATCATCAATAACGCAACATTATCAATAACACCAACATCATCAATAACGCAACCACCAACATCATCAACAATGCCACCATCGCAACAACCACCGATAACACCAAGGCCGCGCAAGAACAACATCAACAACACCGTACAGCCGTCGCGTCACCTCCAGCGCCGCCGCGTCACATTCAGTCGTACCGTCAATATCTCATTCTAGATCTACATTTATTTTGGTTAGAATTAGATCTAGTTTTATTTTGTTCAAATTTTAAATGTATAACTTTTTTTTTTGAAATAATTGTATATTTAAGTTAAAATATTTGAGATAATTGTATAATATAATTTGTTTTTGTTAAATTTTGAATTTTGTGATGATTTAGATCTGTTTAATTTGAATAATTGCTTCTGTTTTTTGTTTTGATTTTTTTTTGTTGAGGTGTCACGGGTTATTGCCGTTTTTTTGGGGTTAATGGTGGTGGTGTTGGTGGTGGTGGGGTGGGCTGTTGTGGTGGTGTCGATTTGGTTTGGTGTGGGTGGGCTGTTGTGGTGGTGTCGGTGATGTTGGGATGGGGTTGTGGTGGTGTTGGTTTGGTTTGGTATTGGGGTGGGAATAATGCGGTGTCGGTGGTGGTAAGGGTCTGGGTTAAGGGTGGGTCTGGGGTATGGGTGGGTAGGGGGGCAGGGGGTGGGCTAGTGGTGGGGGTGGTGGGTGGGTTTTTGTTTTTTTTTTCTATTAAAGCTTCCGACGGAAATTTCCGTCAGAATGTAGTAGATTCCGACGGAATTTTTCGTCGGAAAAGGTATATTCCGACGGAATATTCCGTCGGAAGCTTGGCTTGTTGCAACGGAATTTTCTGTCGGAACCTTGTGACGGTCTTCCCAATTTAGTCAAACTTGCCTCCGACAAAACATATTCCGTCGGAAAGGTCCATTCCAACAGAATATCGCGAAATTCCTACAAACTGTATTGCGACGCTGCTTTCCGACGGAATTCCGTCGGATTTTTTTCTGTCGTTGATTGGCTGTTTTGTAGTAGTGGATAAAAAACACAAATTGGACCAAATTTTGGCCAAGTACAATTTCATAACTTCATTCTAGAATGAGGCTTTACTGAACAAGGGTATGGTGCATTGCTTACTTAACCTGAATACCTTTCTTCTTGTTTTTCTCATTGACATTAATCCATACATCGCCGAGTGCAGTTCAAAACTCTTAAAGCTTGTCATTTCATAAGAGAAAGTCTTAAAAGAGGGAAATAGATGAATAGCAGGATTTAAGTCCTCTGTCTCACCTAAAAACAATGGTAAATTTTCTGGATTTTAAACTTTTTCCAAATTTGAATAATAGTCTGACTATAGATCCTAAGGCGATAGCTTACAACACAGAAGCAGATGTAACATCTAGGCTAGAATGTATATATACATAAGAGTGATAGACCATTTGTCTGTCTGAAACTCTGAATAACCTTGTGCTTTTGCTGTTTAACTTCATGGTATTAGAAGACATGGGAAAGATTGTTATATCAGTATATTTTTGCAAAAATTAACTTTAAACATCAATTTCCCAAACTCGAGTCCGAATAGCTTCCTAAGTATCCAAAGACATGGAAAAGACTGTCAAATCAGCACTGTTGGTGCTCCTTTTTGTTATTGCAATTGGTAAACAAAACTATCTGCTAACATTTCTATTTTACCTTGACTTTTCTATAAAGCATTTTAAGTCGCACAATTTAACTGATTTGTTTGTTTAAGCAGGTTTACCAGTGGGTCAATCGTGTTCCAGCTCATACGACTACAGAATAACAGGCTGTCCCTGTGTTAATCATGAGTGTAAATGCTCGTACCAAACAACAAATATAAACTCACAAGTGCCACCAACAGCAAATATAAACTCACGAGTGCCACCAAAGCCACCAACATCCCATCGAAAGGTGTAGAGTCCCTAGAATGAATAACAATAAAAATCACAAATCGATTACAAGGATCTATTTACATTCAAACTAATTGAACGAGTATAAAACATTAAGAAACCAGAAAATGAACAAAATTAAATTAGAATCTCATAAAATTGCTTCGTACGATCATCACATGATACAGACTACTAAAAATCACATAAAAAGTGATGTGTTTTTTTTTTTTTTTTTTTTTTGGGCAGGACCACTTCTATGATCACATGATACAAACACAAAGAGATGAGCAGTCCCTTCTTCCACTTCTATGATCACACATTGCCATCAGAACGTCCCCACTACTATCTCTCAAAATAGCTCCAATACCCACCTTGTCATCCCCTTTTAAGTTGAGTTTTGGAGTATGTACCTGGTGGAGGAGGGAGCCATTTGTCCTTACAGGTCTGAATGCGCTTACCACCCACCTTAAAAGCTTATAAACTTGCTTTTGAAGATAATTGTAAATATGTAATATGATTAAATTATATTGATCTAGCTAAAATGTAGAGTATGGCCTTTAAAAATATCAAAGCCTTGTAAGTTAGGTAGTACCGTAGTAATGATAGTTTCTTTTCACTTATTCCATGACCAAATCAAAGTATGTACTACCTACTTCCCAGAATCTTAAGATTACAAAATGTGAGAAGCCTTGACGTTATAATTGATGCTACTTATCAAGAAATCTCAAATACATCATACGAGAGTAAAATTCAAGCAATAATAAAAGCTAAATCGAAATGCCAATTGAGGTTCATCAGACACTTGGTGTACACATCAACAAAACATGAATGAAACACAAATTAAAGACAATAATTTGTTCTGAGTATAGTAATAGTATAAAGAGAATAGGACATACCTTGCTACACATTAGGCAGTCCAAAAAATATGAGCAAGCCAAAGTCCAATAATCACTGAAGGATTACAAGCACTGTTAATGTTAATTGAAAGTTAATTGAAAGCCAAATTGATGGTTGAGATTAGATGCATGTCATTCAATAAAATTAAATCTGATATATTCAATTTATTTGATCACGTAGCCACAAATTTCTTTTATTTGATCACGTAGCCACAATAAAATTAAATCTGATATATTCATTTTATTTGATCACGTAGCCACAAATTTCTTATTCTCACTCCCCTCATTCTGGTTAATTTTCTCTCCTCTCTTTTTTGATAGTACTACGTACAAAATTTGGGGATTTTTTTTCTCACCTCTTCTCTCTCTCCTCACTTGAGAAATTACACCTAGATTATTTTGACCAATCGATCAGATTACTCATTGTGATTTCGATCTAATTACAAAAAGTCCTAGAAAATTGATAACATTGATTACGAAATTTATAGGTGATGAACTGTGAGTCGTTGCAATTAATTGGAGAAATGTAGATTATTGATGATTCAATTGAAGAATTTTGAAGGTGGATGAAAATGTTAGAAAATTATAGTTCCTACTTATACAAAATCTAGCACTATGAATTTGTGAAATAAGAAATTACAAAGTAAAATGTAACCAATTACACCAACAAACCAAACACTAACAAGTTTAGAAAGTAAAATTACAGAAAAACAAACTAAACTACAAGTATGAAGAATTACACTTGCCTCACTCCAAGTCAAAGAAACAACCAAGAACACGAGAATACCATGGACCACGTGAGTCTTCAATACTTGATACTCGTCTAAGGCGTGTAAACACTTTCTTAAAGCGATAATTTCCCCCACAACGGTGCTTGGGTTGAACTAGAAATTCACTTTGAGATACAATAGACGAACTCCACAATCTTAGCACTAAGATATGTAGAATGATGATCAAATTCTCAACAATTAACTTAATTGATGGAGTTTTCTATAAGAGATTGCAAGTTTCTTAGAGAAAATTTGTGAAGAAGAGAGAAAACTTGGAGAGAAAAAAACAGAGAGGATAAAATCATCAACTGCTCTTATTCTTTTAATTTCGCAATTAAAAGAAAAACGAAACCGCAACTGCCAGGAGGAGCGGGTGCTCCTCACAAAAGTTGCGAAATTTCACAAGAAGGCAGTGAGGGGCGCGGTTTAAGTGAGGGGCGCGGTTTAGGCGCGACCAGACACGCGGCCGCGCCAACCTCATCCTTCTAAATTGCCAATTTCCAGAGAGGTACGCGATTTAGGCGCGCTCTTTGCGCGGCCGCGCCTACCTTGCGTGGGCGCTCTTTATGGTACGCGAGCGCGCAACTATCAACACTCTAAATATCTAACAGAAAATGAGATGGAAATGGTGGTAAATGTGATTGAAATTTCTTTTTCACTTTCTCTTTGTAAGCTAAAGGTACATCAATGGTGGTCCTTCAGATTTTTTCACTTTCAGACTCCGGCAAACAATACCAGCAACATCGTCGTGGCTATGGTGGTTTTGTGGCAAGAAGGGAAGCAACATCCATGGTTGTTTTTGTGGGTTTTATGGATGTGATTTTCGTGGGTTTGTGGGTGGTCTGGGTTTAAGGGTTTAGTGGGTGGGTGGTTTCGGTGATTTTTTGGTGGGTTTGTTGGTGGTTTCGGTGATTTTCGGTGGGTTTGTGGGTGGTTTTGCTAGGTTTGTGGGTGGATTCAGAATTTTGGGTGGGTGTCGGTGGTGGTGGTGGTGGTGGTCTAGGTTTGGGGGTTTTGGGGGTGTCGGTGGTGGTGGTGGTCTGGGTTTGGGGTTTCGGTGGTGTCGGTGGTCTGGGTTTGGGGGTTTCAGTAGTGGTGGTGGTCTAGGTTTGGGGGTTTTGGTGGTGTTGATGGTTGTGGTGGTCTGGGTTTTGGGGTTTCGGTGGTGTCGGTGGTCTGGGTTTGGGGGTTTCGGTAGTGGTGGTGGTCTAGGTTTGGGGGTTTTGGTGGTGTTAGATGGTTGTGGTGGTCTGGGTTTGGGGGTTTCGGTGGTGTCAGTTGTGGTGGTGGTATGGCATGGAGAGAGATGGAAGGGGAAGCTCCTGGAAGCAGTGGGTATGCTGGGGAGAGAGGTAGCAAGTACATCTGAGATTATTGAAAGCATGGGAAGAAATTCATTAATGTTTTGGCTTTGTTAATTAATCTATCAAGTCATAGTGTTTTGAAGTGTGAAGCTGTTGATGACCAATTGGTGTATGAATATGCAGGATGATGCCTCTGTTTTTAAACTGTTAGATCTTGTTAGTAATAATGGGTGGTTAAGATTTTCTGTTTTTAGTTTTCACCATAAGCCCTATATATATACATACACACACACACACACACACACACACACACACACACACACACACACATATTAAGGATAACATTAAGAACCCCTCCTCACGAGGGGAATTATATATCGGTATATATTACTAGGCTTTACTGTATTTGTATAGCATGCTAATTTGGACTGATTGTTTTTCATTTGTGTTTTGGTTTACAGCATAGAATTTCTGTTTTGTAGTAATAAATATTAGATCTTGAGGCATGATCTTATTATCCTTGGGTATAGACTTGTAAGAGGTGCAAGAAGGTCATGAGCACAACTAATTTTGAGAGGAAGAAAGAAACAAAAGGGTATCCCCACAATCAGACTGTTTTCGACAAGGCAATTGAGTAAGTAATCAGACTGCACTGCTTTATATTCATCTGAAAGGTTTATGCTTGAATGGAAAAACAATCCCATTGGCTAAATTGTGCAACTGTGCAACAAATCGACACTGAGAAGAAGTATTAATACACTAGTTTTCATCCCCGACCCTGGGCATAGGCAAGAGGTGCGACGGCTTAGGGCCCAGGGCTAGAAGGGGCCATAAATCTCAGCACATATTTTTCTATATTAAAAAAAATGAATACAATTACAACATAAAACTTAGTTGTAGTCCAGCGGAGTGAAGCGGGCTAGACTATGGAGTGCTACCTTCAAAGAAGGTGCAAGGAGCGACTCCCCTAACTAACTCTTTTTTACTTTTTGCATCGGTAACTTCTCCCATGTCATTCTTTACTTAATTTTGTGGTGACCTTTATTACCTTGTTTTGTTTCTTTTTTTTCATGATATTTTCTTATACTTTTCTGTAAATGGTATTGACCTTTTTATTAATTTATTTCTCATATTAAGAAGAACTTTTTTTTCAGTTTGCATTTTTCCACGAAAAAAAAGATAATCAGTTGTGAGATTATAGCTATGAATTAGTAATTATACTAACATTTCCCCTTTTTTTTTTTCCGACAACAAACTAACTACCAGTTTGTGAAATTGAATTAAATGTATAAATATTACTCACTTGTTTTTTTTATTAAGTGATCCATTAGTATTTTTGCACTATTTATTTGCTCACTTTGACTAATGTTTGTGATTCATATATAAGATAAAATTTAGTCTTGTGGGTAATTGTTGAATTGTCTTAATGAATAAATTATTAATTTTTAATTTTTATAATTTATACATATTGATAATTAAAGATATCATGATCAAAGATTTGTATCAATCGGTATATATGGCCAACAGAAATAGAGCACTTATTAAAAAACATGGAGAAACTATTATACTAAAAGTGCTAACATGTTATTATAAGGGCCCTAATTTCTTACTTTGCCTAGGGTCCATAAAATGTCAAGAACGGGCCTGCTAGTTTTGGCCTGGTGTGAGGCAGAACCAAAGCAAACCAACCCAACAATGTTAAAGATAATGCACATAATGCTGCTCAAGTTAGACTATCTCCAATGGTGAGACTTGAGGGAGTTTTTTTTTTTTACGAGAGAAAGTATTTTTTACAAAGTATACCGATAAATTGGTATCTAAACTTAGCAACTCCAAAAGAAAGTTGCTAAGTTTAGATACCCAACTTTGAGTTCATTTGACAAAACGTGTGGGCTCTTATCATAATTATAATATATTTTGTAATTTATTTCAGTTTTGATATATATATATATATATATATATATATATATATATATATATATATATATATATATTTGTTTTGTTTTGAAAAAACTTACAATTAGTATACTTTAGAGAGTCTTACAATTGAGAAATTAGATTTCACATGAGTTGCTAAATTGAGAAGTGGGTTGGGTATCACTATTGGAGGTAAAAAAAACAACTCATTTTGTATTTCAATACTCAAAGTTCAGTCTCACCGATAGAAATGGTCTTATAACATTTAGTATTCCTCAAAAAAAAAAAAAAATAAGGTTATAACATTTAGGAAATACTAAAACCTACCAAAAACCAATATATTTCAACATGCATGGTAAAATATCTTGTTTAGAAGCTGAAATACATTGTAGTTTAGTTTCCCAACAAGACATGGACAAATCCAATTCAACCAAAGTTACATAATGACTTGAACCGAAAACATAGAACCTAACGAAGTAATCTTAAACAGCCTCAGTTAAGAATTTAAGATAGATAAAAGTGTTTCCTACTCGGCTACTCCGTATTTCATAACCAAATATGTCCAAGGTTTAGTATCAATATTAGCTTTACTTGCTTTATAATTATAACCCATACAAGTTAGAAATTTAAAACTAACGATTAAATTTTTTTTCATAATGATACAGGTTTAGTATCATTATTGAAAAGTAATGAATATGATAGAAAATAAATAATACGGAGTAATAATAAAAAGTAATACGGAGCAGTGGTTTTGGGTGGGGAATGGGGAAATAAGGCTTCAACCCCTAAAAACTCTTAACTGAGGAATTACTTCGTCTTCCAGATACTCTGCCTCTGAGTAACTGAGTTGAGCAATGAAGATGGCGACTAAATCTGGTAATCTTCTTCACTGCAATTCTTATTACAATTTCTTCACCTCTCTACTTGGATTTCGTTGTTATTCCGATTGCTCTAAATTTCTTGCTGTTGATGATGACGACCCCAAATTGTTTCTCAAATTTGTTAGACAACAATCCAAATTAGGGTTTACTGATGTCGAAACCCCCCTTTCCCATTTCCACCACATGAAATCGATGCGACCTCTTCCATCTATCATTGATTTATGGATTAAGTTTCTCTCTCTTATAAGAAAATCATTCCTAAATTTTTACTCCGTTTTTTTTATAAAATCAACGTACACTTAGACTAATGCCGAGTTTTTGGTGGCTTAATATTTATTTTTTTGAGGAATTTTGTGGGAGGTTTGTATGAAAATTATAGATTATTAAAACAAATATTAGCTAATAGTTTAATTAAATAAACTCTGTTGTCAGACTCATCAAGCAACTCCACTTCAAGCTTAACGTCTTGATCTTCTATTTTGGTCATGGTAAAGAGTGTAGCAGGTAAATTACCCTTAAACTGCAATTTCAAGTACCTTGATGCAGATGGCTTAGCCTGTTGAGGCAACGTTAACTGTTATAAGTCGTAGGTGGATCATAAAGAATTTAGGATTTGTTCACGACCGTAAATTCTTGCACCAAGCCTTACTCCAAAAGTCTGGTCTATAGGTGTGATATTTACAATAGACATCGTGAGTGAATGTTGTAAAGTGGTAAGTCATATATTTAAGGAAAATTTGTGAGGATGATTCTTTTAAGTGGTTAAACTTGTGAGGAAGGTCCATTTATGAAAAAGGTGGCATAAAAGGTCCTTTTATAGCGATTGGGTTGTGAGGAGGGTCCTTTGACCAAACTCCGACGTTTACTTACATATTCCGCCAAAAAAAGTCACATGACCACTTGAATCAGCATTTTTTTTTTTCTTTCCTCTTCATCTTCTTCCTCCTTTTCAATTCCACACCTCCATGGCTCCATGAATGGCATTTCCGGCCAGACCTCCGCCCACATCCCTTTCCCCTTTGCAATCAAATGTATCATAGCAATACTAAAAACACAGATTCTCAACTACCCGGTAAATACTCTGTATTTCCTAAAGGATCGATATATATGACTTGCATCCAATTCACCCAGAAAAAGCTACAACTACAAAATACCCTAAAGGATTGATAGATATAACCCGACAATACTAACCCAACATTTATCAGCATCCAATTCACCCCGCAAAAGTTACTACCAATCAATGACTTAGCCATAATATTATTCACTTAGAACGACAACAATATTGCAGCCCAATTTAATTCACAACTATCCTATCAACTATTATCTCTAACAAAACTCGATGGTAAAATTAAAAGACGGAAAAGAGTTGCAAAATATCGATTGAATTCTATTAAATTATAGTCGGTATTCATAAGCTTTGACGAGATTCACATATTATATGCTAATTTAACATAAAAATTATTGAAATTAAACCAAAAAAATGTTGGAATTGGTTATTATATGCTAATTTGACGAGGCTTCCAGATCTTCATCAGATTGGTGAAGTAGTGGATAGATGGCTGCAATTGGTTATTGTTGCCGCTGTTTGTGGTGGAGAAGGGGAGAGCTAGGAGGTTCTATATACGGTGGCTGCAAAGTGTGAAGCGGTGGAGCTTGGTGGCGAAGAAAGTAAGGGCTGCTACTGTTGTTGGAGTGTGAGGAGGTTGATTGGTTGGAGATGCAGGGAATTGGCGGTGAAGGTGGGCTGTTTACGGTGAAGGGAAGGTGGCAACGCTGTTGTGGTTGCCATTATTGTTGCTGTAATTGTTGTTATTTGCGTTGTCGGTTGGCTGGAATTTGGTGGAGTGGTGGCTACTTGCGATGGCTGATTGGTGTTGCGTGGGTTGCTGTTGGTGTTGCGTAAGGGAAGGTTCGTTTGGAGTGTTTTTGAAAGGGTGAATGGGTGGGGGAAAGGGATGGGGTTCCTTTTTGCCGGAGGTGGAGGTGTGGTGGGCGGAGGTCAGAGGAAAGAAAAGAAGGAAAAAAAAAAGAAGGAAAAAAAAAAAGAAGTCGATTTTAGTGGTCACGTGACTTTTTTTGGCCGGAAAATGTATGTCAACGTCAGAGTTTGGTCAAAGTACCCTCCTCACAACCCAATCGCCATAAAATGACCTTTTGTGCCACCTTTTTCATAAAAAAGACTTTACTCACAAGGTCGATCACTTAAAAGGACCCTCCTCGCAAATTTTCCTATATTTAATGTTTTTTGATTGATTGTAAGCAAAGACCTTAACGCTTGTTATTTGGAACATATGAAGCAAATGTGGAGTAACCTGTAATATTTGTATCCAATTGATGCGCTTGCTTTCCATCTGCTAGTCAGTTGCATTTATTTTCTGATAACTTCCTCTGAATATTATCAGTACTAGAGCTCAAGTTTAGTTGTATCTAAGCCATGGCACAAATACAAGAACATGACATTAAAGATCGATAACACCAGTTGTGTTTACTTTGCAAAGATCAATCTGACCATTGTACGTAATTACACTTGTTCATTTGTTGGCTTGTTGCACGCATCTACTTAGTTTAATCCATTACTTGAGATGCTTTAATTGTATTTCCTGAGGCATGTTTCAGCTTTTTGGCAAAATAACTAGTCATTGAAATTGTTGTGTCATTGAAGATTTTGCATCTTCAAGGTACTAGGAACTTGCTGAATTAAATTCATGTTTGGATCTGATAGCATAGTTATAAGTTCGAAATCATGTCATTTTCACCTGGTGTTCTTTTGTTATTTTTTTTTTCTCTTTTTCCCATTCTGAAAAAAAAAAGAAATGAATGAAGCAAAAGGGGTTAAAAAAAAGTCTTTAGAATTGTGATATGCTTGTTCGCAGACTTCACTTGTTTGCAGATTTTTGTTTGTTTATTTGCAAATTAGAATATGATTGGACATACACCTGCTATGAAAAATAAGGCATATATATATATATATAGGAAATGAATCACGTGAAAACAAATCTTATGGTGAAAACTGAAAACGGATGATTAGGACCGTCAGATTTGTATTGGATGGATTAGATTACGCTCGCGTTATAAGCCGTCTAACACATCAAGTTTTCTGAAATATATTCTCTCTCCTCCCTTATTTCCTCTTTCCTCCATAATTTCATGGTTTCCTTTCTCACTCCTCTCTCTTTTTCTCTCCTATCTCTGGTCATCAATTCTTAAAGAAATTGTTATAATTATCAAATTAAAGTTGAATTAGCTTCAATCTTCATTAATAACGCCATCGATTTTATGTTGGAGCTAACAAATCAGCTTTTCTCTTACGATTTTTATTTGATTTCATATACACAATGTTTTATTTGAGTTTTGAATTAGTTATTTGTTTATTTTTATCATCATCAAATTGATTCTTCAATTGAATAATTAGAAGATTTTCAATGGAATTAAGATTTACTTTCAAATATATGATTCTTCATATTTTGTAGGTCAAGCAAACTAAATTTAAGCAAAATTTTGTGGGTGGTTTCGCTGGGTTTGTGGGTGGATTCGGTATTTTTGGTGGGTGTCGGTGGTGGTGGTGGTCTGGGTTTGGGGGTTTTGGTGGTGTCGGTGGTGGTGGTGGTCTGGCTTTGGGGTTTCGATGGTGTCGATGGTCTGGGTTTGGGGGTTTCGATGGTGGTGGTGGTCTAGGTTTGGGGGTTATGGTGGTGTTGGTGGTTGTGGTGGTCTGGGTTTGGTTTAGTATGACTGTATGAGTACTCTCTTGTAAGTTAACCATCTCATCTTCATGTAACATTGCATAATTTTTCTTTCTTTCTTTTTCATGAAAGGATGTCAATGTCAGCTGGTCCAAATATTTATGGTACCAAAGATTTTCAGAAACTTCAATTGGTCTTAAAGTTCTAGATCGTGATATGTAATCCTTGAACAAATTTTAAAAATTGGGTATTATTTTTATGTTCAATTTACCACTGACAATTTTTTTATTTTTTTTCTTTCTTTCTTTCTTTCTTTTTCTGGGTGTATAGAAGGATATGGTAGTATAAGCTTAGCTGATGCATTAAAGCTGTTTGGCATGTGTAGACTGCCTCAATCTCTCCTTATGCAGGTTAGTCTACAAACTTTGGCACATTTAGTTGGTTATAATTTTTCTTTATGTTTTAATTTTGGTGTTTTTCCTTTGGTTTTAATTTTTTCCATTTTTAAAGCTTCAACTTGCAACATATTATGATTCTTATTTCAAATTCTTCCCTAAAATATCACTTATTACTTTTGTTGTTTTGTAATAGATATGGCGATGAACATAAGCTTGTTGGATTTTCAGCAACATTGCAAGCTATAATTAATATAGTTATCTTATCTTTGTATATAGCGATCTTTACGTAAATGTGGTCAAATACCCTACTTTTGTATATAGTGACGTCTATGAATACAAAATTGATATAGTTACCCTATTTTTGTATATAGTGACAAATGTTGTAAAAATTGATATAGTTACCCTATTTTTGTATATAGTTACGTTATTTTTATATATAGTGACTCTACGTTATATATATATATACGGGGAGGTTCCGCTGAAAACAGGACTTATGGTGAAAACTAAAAACAGAAAATCTCAACCATCCATTATTACTAACAAAATCTAACGGTTTAAATAGGATAACTATTTTAATTTTGACCACATTTACATAGAGGTCACTATATACAAAAATAGGGTAACTATATTAATTTGACAGCATTTACATAGAGATCACTATATAAAAAAATATGGTAACTATTTTAATTTTGACTATATTTACATAGAGGTCACTATATACAAAAATAGGGTAACTATATTAATTTTTACAACATTTACATTAAGGTCACTATATACAAAAATAGGGTAACTATATCAATTTTGATCATATTCTCATAAAAGTCACTATGTACAAAAGTAGAGTAACTATATCAATTTTAACCACATTTACATAAAGGTCACTATATACAAAGATAAGATAACTACATTAATTTTGATGGTAACCTCCAACCATAGAACATAAATCTAAAATATCATCAACAATTAAATGAAATAAACTTAAGCCACTGGATTGAGCACGCATATCTTGAATTAAACCCAAGCAATCACTTTCTAGTTTCAATCACTAACTTATCAATGCCTTCGTCCAGCGCTAACTTGTGAATATATCATAATCCTTAACCTGCAGCTTGTACACATTCTTTGACAAAAACCAGTCAACTTTTCCAGTCACTGACACATACAATCAAAGATCAATCCAGGAGACTCCAGCAAACCAGACTTTAAATGGAATGACGATGTTGAATAACTTAATAAGCCACAAGTTGTGTCAGCTAAAAAGAACCTGAGACCTCACTGAAAGCTTAGAACTCCTTTAATGTTTGGTTTACTGATCAGCAAGCATTTGGACTAAGCAACTAGATCTGCTCATCAAGGGAATTTTTCAGTTCTGATCTTCAGGGTGATCAAATATCATTTCCTGTTCCATATATAATCATAAGTGTCAGATTTGGCACCTTCATAGAAAAAAAAAGGACATATCTCAACAATTACAGCTTAAAGCATCACTAGAAATCATAAAACCCAAGAAAATTACATCTAAGGTAGTAACTTTGCCAACTGTCTATTGCCTATATAGTATAAAGAGACTCCAAGGGGCATTTTCAAATTTAGATTTCAAGGACTAAATTAACCGTAGAGTCAGCGTTTCTTTTGTGTATATTTTAAGATGTGAAGTCATAGTATATACTGCTAATAGTTTATTTATGATGTAGGAACAGGGTAACCACCAGTAAGACTACAAATATCTAAATCCCCCACCAATCCTATTCTAAGCTTGAGCATAAGGGTAATTTTATGGTATGTAGTGACTTTGCAAAAGTCACCACCACGCTATATAACCCAATCACTCCTCCAGATCAAGATTTTATTCATCATACTTAATCAGACATCCCAAGTTCAAAAGGATTGGCCCGTGTGACTGATGTCTGATACAAGGTCGTAATCGATCAAAGCTAACCTTAATGACTAATGTTGATTGTAGAGTTCAACTCAAACGCAATGATTTACATGACACCGCAATATAATACGAAGTATGTTTCCACAATCTGCGACTTTTGCTAGAATTCAACCATCCATAATCGCAAGTCAAAAACCTAGTATAGAAAACCAACAATAAAACGAGGATTAATGACCTATAAGGGCTATAAACACTTGTGCATGTTACTAAAGTAATGGACAAAGCTATCAATAAGAAGTATATTACAGAATTACAACCTTTAGCTTTGAAAAAACTCCAAATTAAACATGGTGATCCTATATATATATATATAGGAAGTGGATCATGTGAAAACAAGCTTAAAGCTGATAACTAAAAACATAATATCTTGACCATTGACTTTTAATCAATGGATGAGATTATACCCAAGTAGATAACCCCTCATCATTTACTTTCTCTCTCTTCAAAAATAACCCAAACTTCCCTCTAATCTCTCTCCTAAATCACCGGATTTTCTCTCCAAACACCACCATAATTGCTTCAAGTCGAACACAATTTCAACAAATTTCTTGCGATTTTTGCCTAAATTTTGCTAACATTGTTCATAAAACTTGCAAAAATCAAGTCAAATCGAATAATTGAAGCTGACATTTCATCAATGAAACCCTAGATTTTCGCAGCAAATCAAAGTGAAATGCGAATGAAACGAAGCGACGAACAATCGAATCTTACTGAACTTGGTTACGAAATGGAAAGGTAAGTACTTCGTTTTCAATTTTTGAGTTCTTCGTTTCTGATTTTTGTTTGATTTATTAATTTTGCTCTTTTTTTTTTTGGAATGGAAATTATCGATTTGATTTGTATTTGTGAGTTTCGACTTCAGTTTCATATATATATATAGAAGATCAAGATGTTAAGCTTGAAGTGGAGTTGCTTGATGAGTCTGACAACAGAGTTTATTTGATTAAACTATTAGCCAATATTTGTTTTAATAATCTATAATTTTCATACAAACCTCCCACAAAATTCCTCAAAAAAATAAATATTAAGCCACCAAAAACTCAGCATTAGTCTAAGTGTACGTTGATTTTTTTTAAAAAAACAGAGTAAAAATTTAGGAATGATTTTCTTATAAGAGAGAGAAACTTAATCCATAAACTTAAAAAAAAAAAAAAAAAAAGAAAAAAAAAAAGGGATATAATGTAAAACTAAAGATGGACTTGGTGTTGTAATCTGCAATGACAATAAAGAATCGTTAATTGCAGCTGCTAGATTATCATGATACAAATCCAGCTATTGCCAAAGCTATGGCTCCTCAATTTGTGCTACAAATAGGAAGGAAATGAATATGATCGTATATAACAACGCAAGTCTAGAGAAATGCTAGAATGATCCAACTCATCCAAGCAACCAAAAGAATGAAAAGTCATAATATGAGTATATGACTACCTTGCTACATTTAGTTCCAACTTCTGAGACCAATCAACATCATCCATAATCAACAGCCTCCTAGCTTATGATCAATGCCCCAGAAAACGAAACAGCAAAACATAAAATATAAGCTAGCAGAGCATTCTTTCCTAAAACTCCACATATTTCGTTGAACTACACTTAAGCAAACTGAGAAACTGCATCTCTTATGCGAATTACTAATATGAGGAATTATAGCTTCAACACTTATAGATTCACCCTTAGTATGGAAGAAAGCATAACCACGGAAACCGAGGGTTGGGTTGGGGGGGGGGGAATGTGACTATAAGAGACATGCCCAATGTGACTTCAAAAAGTATTAAAAGCTTGATGCAACGATTACTTGATAAAAAAAAAAAAATAAAAATTGATACATGATACTTTTAAGCCTCCAAATGCAATACTCCATTAATATTATAGATAACCATAATCATAAGTCAAATTTCAACCTCAGCACTACACAATGCAAGTAATATAGTAACATCGTCATATCATATAAAACTATAGATAACCAGAGAAGCAGGATCTAAACATAAACCATAATTTAAAATTATCAAAAGCCAAATACCTTACAATTCATATCTCAAAGTACTTTCGAAGCAAAGCCTTGTCTGAATCGCTAACAGCATGATCAGTTATGAAGCTAAGAAATAGAGAAGCCGCGTAAGCATCCGCAGCAAACCCTTTAATTCTCATGGTACTGACTAGTTCCAATGCCTTGCTGATATCCTTGCCATAAAGATATCCTTTAATAATAGTGTTGTAGGTACACTCATCAGGTGAACACCCATTGTCCTCCATTTCCTTTACAAGTTTAGTAGCTTCATCAAGCAAACCCTCTTTGCAATATCCTTTTACAATAATATTATAACTGAATACATCGGGCTGTAAGCACTTCGCGGGCAGAGAAGTGAAAATATCCACTGCTTCTGTAAGGCGCTTAGCTTCACACAAACCATCCATAAGAATACAGTATGTAAAAGTATCTGGGACCACTCCAGTAGTCTCTATTTCTTTCATTGTTGCAATTGCCTCATCAATTTGTGCATTCTTACACATGCCATCAAGTAATGAGTTCCAAGTTATTACATCTGGCTTTAGTCCATGAGCTTCCATTTCCTTGAAAAACTGGTGTGCAAGCTTGAGCTGATTGTCTTTGCACAAAGCATCTATAAGAGTGTTGTACGTGATAACATTAGGGGCTAATCCGTTAAAATGCATCTCTTGGAGCAGGCCAAGAGCTTTGTCAATCTTTTTAGACTTGCAATAGCCATTGATTAAGCTGTTGTAAGTAACTACATTAGGTTTGCAACCATTTTCAACCATCAAATCCATAAGCTTTTCTGCCTCATCCATCTCACCATGTAAACAGTATCCATCTAACAGAGCACTGTAAGTGATGATATTGGGAGCCAAATCTGTCTTAGTCATGTATTCAAAAATGTCCCAGGCTTCACCAACCTTGCCATCTTTACAATACATATCAATCAACATGCTGTAGGTCTGAATGTCAGGAGTTATGTTGTTCCTTAACATCTCAGTCAGCATTTGTTGAGCCTCTTTCTGTTGTCCCAAAGTTAACATACCTCGAATTAAGGTAGTATAGGTGAAAACATCGGGGGAAATTCCCTTGACTTTCATCTCCTTGAAAAGGAGGAGAGCCTGAGGTAATAACTGGTCTTTACAGAGACTATCAATGATGGTGCTGTAAATGACAACATTAGGCATAAAATGGCCATAAGACTCCATATTTATAAGGAGTTTGAGAGCACCGGCATTATCACCGGACCTACAGAGACCTTTGAACATAGAACCATAAGTGACTAATGTGGGTTGGAGGCCAAGCTTGAGAATTTTATCCAACAATGGAACGGCTTTCTCAAATTGATTAGAGTGAATGAAGCCATTGATGAGAGTAGTAAAGGTGACAATATCAGGTTGAAAACCAAGTTTAATAATGTTGGCGAGAACAGAAAACCCCAAATCAACAAAGTTCAAACGACAGTAGCAATTAGCAAGGATGTTAAGGGAGTAAAGATCAGGACGAAGACCTAAGAAAAAGAGCTGCCTGTAAAGAGAAATGACAGTGGAGAAAGGGGGGTGGGGTTTAATCTTGGACATGGATGAAAAAAGCATATTGAAATCGATAATACCAGGAAGTGGGCGAATCAATTTCATATGATCGAAAAGAGAAAGGGGGGTTTCAACATCAGAAAAACCTAATTTGGATTGTTGTCTAACAAATTTGAGAAACAATTTGGGGTCATCATCAGCATCAGCATTAACATGAAAATCAAAATGTTTGGGATGATAAGAGTAAAATCGGGAATGAAATAGCAATGGAAGAGGAGAAATAAGAAAAGAAAAAGGGGAAAAATTGAAAGACGAAGTGCAGGAAGAAAGAGGGAGAAAAGGAGGAAGATGAAGAAGATTACCTAAAAATGGCGAAGAAGAAGAAGATGCAGAACCGAGCAAAAGTAGAGCTTTGATTTATCAAGTCTCACTCTCAATCTTACAAAGTTTTTCCGCAAAACGCCCATACAACACTTGTATATAAGTATCTCGCAGCACAATTGCAATGATTTATCAAGTCTTATTCATCTTTTCAATTGAATAATTAGATTAATTTACTTAATTTCAAGTTTTCAACCAACAAGTTGATTATATTCAGCAATACATTGAATTTTGGAAAATAAAAATTGAGCAAATATGTGAATAAGTTTAAAAATAGCCTTAGTTAATTTAATCGTTAGTAATAATATGAGTAGTAATATCTAATTCTAGCTATAACCTTTCCAATAAATAGCAACATGCTTTTCAGCATTTGTTATGTCTTCAACATCCTACTCTTTATTAAAATATTTTTGTACTACGTAACCAAAGATGATGGAAATACTCTCTTCATTTTTTTTAGTGTTACATGAACTCGTGTTTTTCAAGTATTATACTTTTTTTCTCACTCACATTTATTACTTTTCAATAAAATATTAACCTCACTATTTTTCTTTTGTAATTTTTTAATACACTATTGAACTCCTAAAATTATGTACCAGTCAAAGTGTACCACTTAAAAATAACAAAGGGAATAATAATGTTGATAATATTTGGTTTGTTGAAAATACAAAAGTAAAAAAAATTAATCATTAATTTTAAATTTCATTTATTTTTTACTAAAATACAAAGTTTTTTTTTTCATTAATAAATCTTACATTTCTTTAATTCCCTAAATTGAAAAACCCAGTTTATTTAATTTATCTCAATTTAGACCTATTGGTCTTTGTAACACCATTATATATTAGTCACAACATTTGTTTCTTCTAAGTTGAAACTTGTATTGGATATTAAGAAGCCACCTTCAATCTAGTTTCATTCAAGGAAAAGGAACAAAGGATAATATTATTATAATAAAGGAAATAGCTCACAATATATATATATATATATATATATATATATATATATATATATATATATATATATATATATATATATATAAAAGCAATAACATAGAAGTTGGGCTTAAATAAGGCTAATTACTATTTAGAGTGGAATTTCATTCATGAAACTCTCCTTGGTTTTAATTTTCCTTCATCAATAATTAATATCATCATGCATTGCATCACTACTCCACAAATTTCAGTTCCTTAGAATGGTGAGATTACTAAGGAATTTAAACCCTCAAGAGGCATTAAACAAGGGGGGATGTCTTTTTATATTTTTGTCCTTTGTCTCGAGCGTCGTCTTTCTATGATAATAGGAAAAAAAAAAATTAATTGAATAAGGTCTTTGGAAATCTATGAAAATTACTCGCCCTATTTACATGTCTCATATTTTTATGCTGATGATATTTTCCTATTTAGAAGATCTTCCAAAACTAACATTGATGTAATTAATTATGGAAGTTTTGAATGCTTTTGGATTAGGAGAGATTTAGTGAATTGAAAAAAATTTAATTTTCCCTCCAATATTTCTTTTGGTAAATACCTTGGAGTAGTGATTAGCCCTATCAAATTTTGGTCTCTTAGATAAAACTATGACTAGAATACATGGGTGGCCGTCCAAACTTTTGAACATGGCAATTCGGCAAGTAGGTGTAACTTGGTGAAATATCGTGTGTATATATATATATATATATATATATATACACACACGGGAACTCTTTGTGTGTATTGTTTAGTTGTGTTGATGATCATGCATGTGATACATTCAAATTGTTACTTTTGATATTATTTTTTTATAGGTAAGATGCACTGAGGTTCGAACCTCCGTCACACAGGGGAAAATAGAGGGACTAACCATCCCTCCATCTCTTAGATCCTCTTTTGATATCATGAAATATATTAGTATAATTTAATAATAATTGACAACAAATACGAGTATACCGGAAATGATTTTGGCACACCCTATGTGAGAGCACAATTTTTTATGATCTTCTCACATAAATGTGTGCCGATATTAATTAAGGGTGTGCCAAAATCAATTTCCAATATACCTTTTCAATAGTTATACTCCAAGTATATTGTTTCCCACCAATTTCGGAGTATACACCCGGGATAGAGCCTAGAGGTACATTTGTTGGCACTTGAACAAAACCACCACATTCATGATTTACACATACTTGTTGTCCTACCTATAACAAACACAAATATTATAACATTAATTAACTTAGTTAAATAAAATGATAAAAGAAAAGCTGAGAATAATTCTATTTGAATCATCAATGTTTGTTTGAATAACAGCAATCTGCATCAACAGATAATACCCCAAATAAAATTAATTTTCACATAGTTTATTTATTGGTGCTATTTCATATTGGTGTCTTTAAACTTACATATAGGCTTAGTATGTTCATGTATAGTAGTGCTTTGTAATAGCCCATAAAATATTAGTCTTAGCCTCTAAAGGCTATTAATGCGAAGTTTTTGGTTCGGAATTCTTTCTTTCTCTTTAGGCCCTATTAAGTGTTGTCCAACAATTCGTCCAAATAGTATCATATTGCCAAAATAACTGGGCAAATAGAAGTTACACAAAAGTAACAATGATATAAGTATATATTATATAACCTGCATACCACTTGAAATCAAACATGCCTTTAGAAATTAAAGAGCAATATCTAAGACATTTTGTGCTAAATATCACACAAATTAATAGAGATTAAACATTTAAGTCGTGAAAAATTCACACAATGTTCTAGTGGTCCTGGTATGAATGTTGGTCGAGGTGGATTAGGATCTTGAACATTAGCTCTTAAAATGGGAACAGTGCCATTCTTGAGTCCTTCACCCTTAGGTTCCTTTCAGATGTTTTCTATCTGAAGCAGGCGCCCAAACTTTGTTTTGGGGTTTCACGAGCCTCGACGTTGTTAAAGCTTTCTTGCAAATAAGAACAGCTTAGGAATGATAGGTCACATGTCCATGTGATCGGTTTGAAGACCTTACGTGGTGATAAGTTGATCCCACTAGGTATAGTTAAACTAGTCATGATCAAACAGTTTCGATTCTCTCTGCTCTCGTTGTGTTTTGAAGTGGGTATCCGCTCTTGGGCCTATAAAGAGGTCCTGTTTCGCAACTTTTCCGGCCAACTCCAGTTATGTATCTTGGTTTTTATTGTCGAATGTTGGAAAGGCTTAAATGTTAAAAGCCATGTAGTAAGATTTAGGTTTTATTTCATATGTTGTAAACTCTGATTTTATTAATATCATTTGCTTTTGTCAAAAAAAAAAAAAAAAAAAAAAGATAGGGTTGATGCTACCTGCATGTATACACATCTTCCTACATTTATATTTAGATGCAACAATTTGAATTCGCCTATTTATTTTATGATTAATATATTTTATTATCAATATTAAAAGTCACTGAAAATTGATATTTGAAAATTATAAATCAAAATGTATCTAACAAGAACCTTCATGACTATGCATTCTTGTGAAATACCAACCAAAACCAAGCAAGTCAATTTTTTACATGTTGACCAAATGAATATATAGTAAATGGAAAGACGGAAAAACAAAAAAAAAACACAAAAGGAGTTTATATATTTACCTTGGAAATATGACTTTTTAATGTCAAACGATAGAAGGATGGTTGCTTATAGAAATCTACGCAGTTGTAAAGTTGTTCGATTGAAGTCTGAATAAATTAATAATAGAAATATATCAGGGTACCGTAATATATACAAGAAAAGAAGAACCTTAAAAATTAAATCAAACACCTTCACTTATTTACATAATAAGAATGAATAAAAGTATAATTTATGGACTAATTGAAGATCAAACACCTTAAAATTTAGAACAGGTTTTTGAGATTGTGTTTTTCCATTAACACTTCCCAAAAGCATCGAAGAAACAACTAAACAAATGATCATATTATTAGTATAATACTCCCAAGTATGGAGACAATATTATATAGTAGAAAGATATATTTTATTACCTAATTAATAATTAGGAACAATATCAAGTCTTACCAAAGTTTGGAAGATATTATAAATTTTGCAATTAATGTTGTTTATAGACTTTGTATGAACAATTTCCTAATCTAGCGTTAGAAATAAAAATAAAAATAAAAATAAAAAAATTCTCAATCTAGTTTTGTGTCAAAATAAATTCCATATTTGAGTGTTCATGTAGGTTCCGATACACAAAGCTACTCCGTAGTGTATTTCTTGGGTTGGTATGGTTTAAATCAGTTGTAAAAAACAGATGACAATTGTGTTGCCACTTGATTGCTCACTTGAGTTTGTAGACTCCCTTCTGTCATTCATAAGTAATTTTAGCCTAGGTGATATGGAAATAGTGAAAGCTGAGTTGAACCAACACTTTGTAATATGTCTGTATATACTCTGTGTCTCTGTATAAACCAACTTAACAGTTAGCATTTCGTATTTCGCATTAGAACAATAGAAAAGTCCCAATATTTTCAGCTATAAAGCACAAAATCATAAAAAAAAAAAAAAAAAAAAGTAGCATTACAACCTAGAAGTCCCAATTTATTGTAATATACTTGGTTTTTTATACAATGGAGCCATGGGGTATATATAGTAGGCATTATCAGATCATAGAGTCAGAGATATACAAACTGGTAGACTCGAGATAAGCATTACGAAGATAAAAAAAACTTCCAGTGAACACCATCAACATTCAAATATAACAAAATTTTACTATTTCACTGCGAAATTTTAAGGAGTCCTGCGCTAGCTTTCAAGGGGGATATGATCTGACGACCTACCATGCCCCTTCATCAAAGGCATTGCTTCGGATCACCTAATGGTATTGCAGCAAATATTCTCCTCTTTAAATTTGCCTATCACCTGGGAAAGTGGGAAACCAGGTTAATTTCTGCAAATAGATTAATATATCATTTTGTGCATGTAGTCATTGGAACTACAAATGGTTAAGCACAGACTGTACGCTACAATGAAAGCACACAAACAGACAGCAAGACACATGAGAACATACATGCAAATATAAACTTCTGCAAATCTTGGCCAAGGACTGCCTTTCTCGTGCACCCAACTTGTGAAAAGAACAATCATAAAATGCATTGCTTGCTGAATAATCTTTGAGAATGTGAATTCACCACTGTTAACAGTACAGACTCAAGATTCAAGAATTCACATAGACATCAGACTTGACATATGCTCCCTCCATCAGCACATAACTAGTAAACCCAACCAAAAATTTAAAAGTGACAAAACCCTAAATAGTACAAACAAAAGGGGAAGGTGGGCGTTAGTAAATGGAGGATGGCAAAGGCACATTCCAACATAATTGTTTCAATTTAAGTATGAGAAGGAGGAAGTAACAACCAGTTTTAAAACAGCACCTGTAAAACTGTAAGAGCAATTGACAGAATTATGCCTAATGCTAGCATCATAACAAGACATAAGCATGATATAAAAACCTTCAAAATTATTCTCATCTACAGTACAGTGTACAATGAGGCCCAGGGCAGCTATCTGGTCAGCATGTAAACCTATCTCCAAAATTTATCAATCACACAGTACGCTACAACCTGTGACATCTCATCCAAGATCATCAAGTGCACACAAGAGGTCATTAAGATGACTTAAATGGCAATATAATGACCTTAGGAAAGAAAGCCACAAGGAGCACATTTGTATCAGATTTGGCTAAATTGCATCATTCCAGCAAGACCCCGAAGAAGGGCACATATAATAAAGATAAGATTTGGCACATATGATGCGAAAAGGTGTTAATTCAAAAGGTCAGCATAGAAATGTACTTTGAGAAAGAGCAAAATCACAAATCATTTTGCTGTTTTAAAATATGTCAAGTTATATTCTCACAGATATGAATGAAAAGGATTAGATCAAATTAGCATACAGTACTTGTCTCTAACCCTGACTAACTAATGACTGTCAGTCAAAAACAAGAGGGAGCAATCTGAGAGTCACATATTTTACAACCATTCTAAACCTTTTATAATTCTGACCCAGAAACCAGCTGTGGGCACCAAATGACAAGTATGCATCAGCAGAACTAAACAAGATGTTGAATGCCATAAAACTAGCAGGTCTTGTAAGTGTGTTAGGGACAGAAGCAACCAAGCTCTTTGCATCCTAATGAAAAGATAAGTTGTGCCAGTGATGACCTAACTATAGAAAATTTTCATTACAAGGAATAGCTACGGATTTCATATAAAATGAATATTGCCCAAGATCACCAATATTTGTACAGCAATTGATGCATGCTTCAATGAATCTACAATGGTTTTCGGTAAAAGAAACCACTACCACACAAGTTGGCAAATTCTATGGTTGTTACAATGGCTTTCTTTGAAAAATAACCATTTTAGAAATTTTGAATAAAAGTAAAATCAGAGGAAGTGTTGGGATATATGAAAAAAAAAAAAAGAAAGAAAAATTTAAGCAATGGAGAGAGAACTGTCTTAAACTCGTAGAAATGTGATATGCAAGGCATGAGCCAATAATTGCATTCAAAATGCAGTGTCCCTATACTACTGAGATACAATTATACAAATGAGGGTACCTTAGTTTTCATGGCTAAATCTCTACGAGAAATAATGTGTTAGGCTGCTTAGGCATCATTACATATACATAAACTCTAGTCTGAAATAATCTCTTCTCTATAAGCCTTCAACTCCAAAGTACATTATAGTATTATACCCATGGTTCTTAAAAAAAATAAACAATAAATGCACAACACAAAGACACATAACCAATCTTGGATCCCATAGATATAGATACACATTGAAAAAACATTCATACCCTAGAGACCATAAATTAATTTCCAGATTAAGTAATTAACTCCCTTCCTGGTTCCCCTGCCAAAAAAATCTATGGATAATGCTATTAATATAGTGTGAGAGAGAAAATGAACAGTACAAAAAGCACTACCTTAACCTTACCTGCACGATATCAATTGAAGGCTTGAAGCACGTACATATAATATGCAATTTGGAGATCCAATCCCCGTCCTTGACTGATGAATGAAAGACCCATATTCTTACTAGTTCTCAACATTGTCATCAGCAAAGCCTTGATGTTTAGCAAGAGATGTGGCTTTGAGCATCTCTGATGCAATCATTTTTTGCATCTCAATAAGATGCATCACAATGACACAAATAGCCATCTTAAAAATGCCAGCCATTCCTGCGCCAGTATCTCCTAGCATTTTCATTAACACGAGCTTGTTTTACTTTAAGGAAAAGCTTATAAGCCCTATCTACTTTGTTAAAAGCCATGAGTTTCTTATTCAGTTTGCTATACATGAGCCTGCTTGGACAGAACCCCTTACGCAGAGCCTCCTCCATAACACATACAGCAGCCTCAAGTTGTCCGTTGTTGCACAATCCATTAACAACATACTCATAAACATCAATGTCAGCAGAATATCCACTTTCCTGCATTTCATCAAATAACTTTAGAAGCATTCCACATTTACCAAATCGGGAAAGCCTCATAAGCAACAACTTATAGGCATTCAATGATATTCTACACCCCTGCTTTCTAGCACTTTTATAAATTATCATGGCAGCATGAGGTGGACCATAATTACACAATGGTTCAATGAACGAGGTTACCATCCCAGTGGTAGGAGTTACCCCTTGACGCAACATCTCATGAAACATCTCAAGTGCATCAGCTACTTTTCGAGCCTTTATCAAACCCCAAATAATTTTTGCGTAAGTGTCTATGTCCGGTGGACAGTCATTTCTTGACATTTCTTCACAGTACTTCATGCATTCGTCAAAATTCCCAACAAAGACATAATTAGCAATTACTGAATTATAAACTCCTATATTAGGTCGACACCCTTGACCCTCCATACTTTTGAAGATCTTAACAGCATCATCAACCAGACCAGCTTTACCTAAGCCTTCAATAAGACAACTATATGTCTCACAATCCGGACAAAACCCATCTTCTACCATCCCCTCCAAACACTTCTCCATTTCACTAACCTTACCTAACTTCGCCCACCCACCAATCACCACATTGTAAGTCACACAATCAAACACCAATTTTCCCCTCATCGAATTCAGCAACGAATTTGCAGTGCCCACATGAGCTCTCTTACACAAGCACTTCAATAGCACATTAAACTCCTCAGTACCACACTTCATCCCAAACTCATCCAATTTCCTAAACAACTCCACCGCTCTAGCTACGAAGCGAGACCTGATAAAGCTATCCATCACAATCTCAACTGTTCCGCAATTCATATTAATCCCTTCAACATACATTTCTCGAAACTTATCCATCATAAAATCAAACAACTTCCTCCTCCCTAAAGCCTTAAGAATCACATGATACACCCCTAAATCTCTACCAACACTATCATGCTTAATCGCCCAATTAAAAAACAAAACCATAGCATCACCCCCTAAGTCTCCCTTATCTAAAACCCTAGAAACAACATCAACACTTAGCTGTACATCACCTAAAGCAGCAGTTAAGGCATTTTCTATCAAAACTTTACTCTTTAACTTCTGAAGAAAAACCCCACGTAATTTATCTTCTAACGATAAAAAACCATCCGGGGAAACCCTAATTAGGGTTTGGTTTTCAATAAGGGTTTCCACTGGATTAGGAATGTAGAGATTATTAGGGATTGTAGTTGTCCGATGAACAGGTAATAGATTTGAGAGTTCAGCAAGTACCTTAGATTCGTCGAGATTACCATTATTAGAACTTGGGTGTATGAGTGAAAGATTTCCATCTTCTTTTTGTTGTTGTTGTTCAAAGTTAGTGGATGCTTCAATGGTGGAAAATTGAGAAAATGAGGATAGTGAGAAGATAGAGAAAAAGGAGTACCTGGAATTTTTGGCAAACCCCATTAATCTTTGAGGAGAAAATGCCATGGCAGAGATGTGAATGAGACTCAGCTCTCCGCCATTGAAGCAGCAACACCATTCATCGTGTTTGAGAAGAAGAAGTGGATTGTCCACTCTCCCGGAGAAGGCAGAGTATGTAAAATACGCTGTTTGAGCAGAAGTGAGGCTGATGAATCATAATTTCTAGGTATTTATGGACAATTTGGCCTTTGGTAAAAGCTTTTTGAAGAGCTTTTAGCTTATTGAGTCTTATTAGAGGTTTGACCATTTTAAAAAGCCAGTTTAGGTGTTTGGAATAAAGCTTATTGAAAAAGCCTTTTGGGATCAAAAAGCTCATTTAGGAAAAGCTCATTGAACAATTCCCGGGAAAAATAATGTGGAAAAAATCAATTGAGGCGACGGGTGAATTGAGATAATTTTGTCAACTGCTTATGCCATTCTATAAAAAATGCTAACATATGTCAAAGTGGATTACGTAAATACTTCGTAGTACAAAAAATTCAACATGGGGCACTTAAGTAAAAATGGGGGGAGTAAAGACTATTCATGCTCAAGCAGCCTGACTTCAGATTGAATGTAACTCAAGATACACAAGTTTCACCATTTTTATACTAACAAATGGCATCCAATCTATCAACTATACACCTTTACATCAAAACCAAGATCAAAACAAGTAATAGCAGTGTCATCGAACAAATGATGAACCTTGAACTGGAAAATTGGATTACATAAGGAGGAAAATCTAACTCTAGAAACTCAATTCATTCACAAAGACCGAGGAATTATATACTAGGCCAGCCTTGGCATTGGTCACTTTCGAATGTTAAGTTCCTTCGCAATATCTCTTGTTAGGCTGAATTGCATAGTGCTGTGCCAAGGAAACAAAGTTCGAGTAACTGGTAGCTTTCTCCGAAGATCCTGCCATCACAATTGTAAGAGGTCTCAGAAAGCAATGAGAGAGAGTTGTGAAGACAAATGAACATCTATGCCAAAACTCTTTCATGTAGCACCTCAACACATCCATGACTTTTAAATTTTGCAGATCATATAAGATCAGATATAGGAAACAACAATCAAAACAAATTTACAAAGTGGCTGTTTCTAAATAATAAAACAGTTTGAAACTAAGATTCTGAAATAGCTGGATAATAAAAGGTTACAAAACAAGCAACAAGAAGCTTGGATAGAAAGTACCTTGAAAGTGGTGTCCGGTAGCTTTAAGTATGAAGCCTGTATATGAAAAGTAATCAGCAAAGGATACAGAAAATATCTAAAAGTAAACCAAAACATTAACAAAAAAGGTGGAATGGAAATCAAGGATATTCAACTTCATTGAAAATTTGCAATGCCAAGGGCAGCAGAACAACGAAATGTGTTAGATCTTTTTTACTTTAAAGACACCTGAAGGAATAGGAGCCTTTCTCCCCTTCGCTACTGTTGTTTTATATACCATTATCACCTTTTCCCTTCTACATCCTAATTTATCCAAGCTAGCTGTCAGAAAATCAAATAAAATTACCTCCAGAGCTGCCAAGTACTCTGTTTCCTGATGCCGAATGATGTTGGTAATGGCTAAGGCTGAATCTTCTGGGTTCTGAAACAAAATAAAAATTACGCAGGACACAAGCAGTTTAATTAAGTAGGTAGAGGGTGAAACACAGATCAGACAAATATGCGATAGAAGCACATATTTCTAAGGATAGACTACATCTTTCTTCTTGGGAAGGAAAAAGCAAAAGGGAAATAGTCATAAACACAGCTCCTGCAGCCAACCCCATCAATAGAGATCCATTTGGGAACAAGTTAACTTGCTTCAAGGCAGGGCAAAGTCTTCTTTACACAGTCAATGTATGTCCACAAGGCATATGAAACTTACAGAATATAATGGTAATATGTATAACTAAGAATCCCAATAACATTTATCCAAGTGTGTATTACACTATTATGTTCACAAGTAGCACTGTAAAGGTGTGTATGCCCATTGAAGATAAGCAATAGCATAGCTTACTAGGGAGAGAGCTCAGAAGGATAGCTCCAAGAGCGTGACTTAGCTACATCATCTCGACGGTAGTATTATTGCAAACAGAACAACCAAACAAGTTACGAAGTATATAACTCTGAGTAAGCCCAACGCCCGTCGCTAGGTGAGAACTTTCATTAGTCAGAATTACAGGTCTTCAGAAAAGAAATCCAAGATTCTCTTCAACAATGACTAGCATACCAATCAGTAGGTCCGAAATGACAATGCCCTAGCCAGATATTAACATGACAACATTGAAAAAAAAACAGATGAAAAATATTAAATCTTAATTCACCTGTAGTAGAGTTGAATCACTGCATTCATGATTTGCATCCAACTGAACATTTCCCTCCTCAAAGTAATGAGCCCCTACCTAAACAAGTTAAATAAATAAGAATTTCAGAACCCATTGATCAAACTTCAAGTAACTTCTTTCATTTAACAGAAAATATGAAAATATCCCCAAACCCCAATTCTATCCAATTGCAAGTTGCAACTACCTGCAATATGCCTCGTATTTCCACCATTTGATCCTCATCCTTGAACTCAACATTCCATATCGATCTCCAACTTCCATTGCTGTGTGATACACCAAAGATACTTTAGATCAATGATCAGCTGGAAGATAAGCTCCAAAAACTTTCCATTGGGGGACCATTAATTGAGATGTATCAAGAAAATATTACATGATTTGAAACAGCTCTATAGAAACATATATGACATACAAAACATATAGAAATATAAAATCTCATCCCAACCTAAGTATAATGCAAATTACATCTTCAGTTGTTTTTTTTAGGAACATGACAATAGTATTGGATTTTAATAATATAACAAGATACTGAGAGCTAGAGCGATAAGGGTGCTACAGGCTTTCTGAGACACTAGGCGACTGCAAAATGAAATTTAAGAGCAAGGTAGCTATTTCTCTTTCTATGCATTAGATAAAAGGAAATTGACATTTGCACAGTACCAACAAATGTTTCCGGAAATGATGATGAATATCAAATTATATATTCTCTATTCGTATATATATATAAGTGCAACACGCTCAAAATTTCTGATTAAAAAACTTAGCATAGAGACTTCATGAGCGGAGCTCTAACTAGACCTCTAAATTTCACCGACTCAAAAACACAAGGTGGACTAGACATGTAATGCTATCCGAATTAACATCTAAAAAACAAGAAAAGGAAGGGTAAAGCCTGGAAAGCAGAGAAATAATAGTAGCTCTTAAGGAAAATAAGTACAGATGAACTCACCAGAAATTATTAGGACTGAGCCTGGCGGCAGAAATAACCACAACTAACTCAAAATCAGACCCTGGTTCTTCCACATCTTTTCCCTTTACACAATAAACTGCAGAGAACCCTTTTGGATAAGCTTCACTAGCATATTTCATGACTTCAGCATCCAAAGCACATCTGTAACAAAAGTCAAAAGATAGAACTGCAGATCAACAGGACTGAGTTTAGAGTGCAATGATGAGAAAGGTCTTATATATACTCAATCCGCAAGCCAGAATATCAGGACATGCAACTTATCTTAATCAAACTTGAATTAGTATCTTAAGCGCTGTCAGTTAGATACTTAGATTCAATTGACTGTTATCATAAATGAATAATTGAATCCAGTCCCTAGAAGAACAAAAAATGTAATCCAACTGAACATTTTCTTGCATATGAGAGATATATGATCCTACTCATTCATTTGATTTAGCTAGAATTCAAGCAGTGCTGTTTCAGGAGGTGACAAGTGCCATAAATCTAAGAAAAAACATATAACAGCTAATTAACCATAATTCTATCATCACCAACAGCTTTTAGACTACTAAAAAAAGTCCTGGCTTTAAGGGTAAGTCTATACTTCAGAGCGCATCTTCATTCACCATGGCATTTCATATTAGAAAAAGTACCAAAGTATTTAACCACCTGAATTCCTCAATGTAGGAAGATGGAAGTTCCTCGTCACTAGCAGGTCTCGCCTCTGTACAAGCCTGAGCCAGTTTAGCAAGTTATGATAATTATCATATCAAACATGTATTTAAAAGACAAGTACAAGACTATGAAACAGAAATCAATTTGACAAAAGCTTACATGCAGACATGCTTCCATCCAATCCTTTAATATTAAAAACCAATCTAGATTAAAATGTAGCCCAAACACCCCGGGGTAATTCCTTTGTAGTAAACAAGCAAAGATAAGTCAAAGGTAAGAATGACAAAGGGATAACATATTACAAAGAGCATAGACATATTACCATTTCCAGTTTAGTTTAGTTATAGCACAGGAATACATGTGGGAGATGGGTGTCAAAAGGAACAGAAAGCTGAAAAAGAGTATACTAAATGCAGAGCAAATAATTAAGACAGACTTATCAAGTTCTTTTCAACAATCCAACATTTAAGAAAAATTGAGGAAATTGACATAAGATGGTCACCCAAAAAGTCCAAGAAAATTCCAGTTTGAGATATGTAATTTCATTCTTGATCCTTGTTCTTTTGGTGTAAGGTGTAAATAGTACTCCGTACTATGAAGTACATCATATATAAAAAATAAAAAAATAATAAAAAAAAAGGCACCATACCCTGGTCATAGGCTATAAATTCAAAACAGGGTTAGAAAAGAGTAGCAAATGACAGCAAAGACTCACTTGTTTGACATGATCTACAATAGCAACTTGGGCAGTCCTAGGATCAAGATACTCATTCTCAGCAACCTCACTGAATGGTGCAATTATCACCTGAAACGAAACAATAAGATCAATTTTCATAGACATCACAATTCACAAACACACATCCCAGATCCCATGTCATTGGATACACTACATATTTTATCTCCAATATCAAATAATTAACATCAGAATTCCACTATTTTACATTCTTAAACACAAATACCTCAGAACATATCTTAAAAAGCACTCAAAAACGAAAAATCGAAAAAAGCAACAAAAATAGAAATAGTATAAAGAATCTTGTTTAACCAAATTAGTGACATGGTGCAACATTACACACACATCAAACAAAAAGTAGCTCAGCAATTAAATGTCAATATAATCAAACCGATTAGCACAAGAATTAAGGTTTGCATCTGTGATTAATCTACTTATAGTAATTCCCTCAACAAAAACACCTATAATTTGAGCGCAATTTTACAATGCAGCCAAATATATCCGAAAAAATTTCCAGTAATAAACCCTAAAACATCAAAAAGCTCAACATCTAAAATACAAACCAAATAACAATAAAAACAGAATGAAAAGTAAAATGCTCAAAACCGTCGAAAAAAACACTAACATCACCACTTCTATCAGGAAGCTCGAGACAAATCAAATGAGATTTGTTATACTGAGGAAACGCCTCCAAAGCAGCCAAATTATGCACATTATCATCCTTCAAAATCGTCTTCAAATCTATTCATCATCAACAACACAAAAAACCGCAAAAATCAGCAATAAAATCTCAAAAAACAACGAAAAATCAACAATAAAAAACCGAACAAAAAAGCGACGAAAATTGGAGAGAGAAAGAGAAAACGACCTTTGAAAATGTACTGGATTTCGCCGGCGGGAGAGTTTAAGAGGAACCATTTGGCAATCTCAATCTTCTGTTTATCGCTAAGTTGAAGGTCAGAGTCATGGTCCGCCATGGAAGTTGAGCTTTCTCTCTCTATGAAAAATGATTTTCTCTCTCGGGTGTCGTTGGTTTGAAGTATTGAGTGAGTCTGGGTAGAAAGTGCGAAGGGGAAGGAAGTAGTAACGTGGGTTTGAAATGATTTCAGCGCAGAATTTGCGACACTTTTTTTTAATTATTGTGGTGAAATGGGAGATGGGACTTTCTCTGTCCGTTTCTATTTTTCAAATTATATTTTTATAATGGTGTATATTGGGGGATGGGGTCCATGTTCGTATAATCCGATACAAATAGTCCTGTACTAGTATTTAATTACTCCGTATTGACATTAACAGTAAGGTATACGTGTATGAATTAGATGATAAAGGAGTTGTTCTAATTTTAATTAATTTCAAGTCTTGAATTCAAATTATAGGAACACTTACCAGAAGATTTTTCTACCTTATCAAGACTTAGCTTACCCAAACCTTAATAAGTCATAATTTGACTACTTTAAATTAATGATTAAAGTAGCCTAACATGGAAGTATTATCAACATTTTAATAACAAGCTCGGATCTCCTTATGTTCTATAAATTCTTTTCTTCAACTTCTGTCCTATAAAATATACTTTGTATTAACAAGCATCAAATTGAGTATCATGCAAGTTCATGCATGGGAGCACCGCGCCACAGTTGCCACCACTAGTTGTACTCTTGAATGTCAAGCAAGAGACTTGAGAAGACTCGGATTATATAAAAGAAAAAATTAATCAAGCACCTAAATGGTTTTGGAAGCAGCAATATTGGTACTCAAGTATCAACTAAGAAACTCGATAAACAATACAAAACTTAAGTATTCAGAAATCATACACAATATCCTGCCGACTACAGAAAAAATTGTCTCCAGACAAAGTTGAACAGCAGGAGAAACAAAAATTATACATTCAGAATGTTCAGCATCATCCCTAACTTCTCTAACTTGGCATTTTCCTGAGTTTCAGGGGGTTGAAACTACAAACTAGGACAAAAACTGCTGCCTTCAGGAACAGAAGTAATTAGTTCATATCTACATCTGTCAGATAATCCTATCCTTTATATGTACAATTTTCAGGGTTACAGTACGCTGCCACTGCTGATGACTGGGAAGAACACAAAGCCAACTCAAGGCAAGCCGCTATAACTAAAGATACTGTTAATTTCGACTTCACTACCAAGTGCTAGCATAAATTCACTTTTGAACCATAACTAGCTTCCAAGTATCGTTTCCATGCCCTCAAGGGATTCAATAGCTGATATTCCCTGGACACAAAGTTCAACTGCTTTGGTAATACGCCTCTTGCAGCAAAACCAATATAATCTGTAGAATTTGTGAAACTCTGGATTCTAGACATAATGCTGCCATTAGTATATCTAGTCCCTTCATCGAATTCAGAAATAGATTCCTCTTGATGTGAGTGAATCACTTCTTTGTTTTGCCTTTCTAGTTCAGACATTTCCGAGTCGTCTTGAGATAAAATATAGTTATTCAGGCCAAATGACTCCCAATCAACCTGCTGCATGATTTCAGCAGCTCGGTCAATGCCCTTTAAGGCATATTCTTTAATTTGACGAGGTTTCTCAAGGGCCAATTTGTCCACCTGGAGTTTCAGTTCATTCAGTCGCTGACCTATCCTTGTAGACACAGCATCATATGAATTCCCTCTCAATGCAAGATCTGTTTCTTCAGCATTAAGCAAATCATCAAACTCCATAGGATCGCCAATTAGTACAGTCACCTACATAATTCACATACAGAAGCTATTATACTGATATGCCAGAAAAACAAATTAACAAGAAAACAGTTGCACAGGTCAATGATTTAAGGAAATGAGACTGCACTAATTCTCAACATTGCATAACAAAGAATCAATACAATTACATTTAACCCTCAAACAATAAATAAGTATTATTCTTTAGTTTTGCGGGATGAGCGACACTACGTGATGCATGCAAAATCTGGGAACAGCTAAGTTTGACTTACTGTCTTGCCAATCCTTGGAAAGCTGGCTCCAATAGGTATAATCTCTTGCATACCAGTATGCACAAACGGGACTACAATTGGTGTTTTGTCAGCATCCAACACCAACCTGTAAAAGGAAAAATACACACAGACACAAACAATTTATAATCCTGCAACATTCAGAAGCATATCATATGAGTGCAAACTACACATCCTCATTATCCACCCCCCCCCCCCCCAAAAAAAAAAAAAAAAAAAAAAAAAAAAGAATCTCTGAAAAATGCATGTGATAAATAAAAGCAAAGCATGAAAATAGATGAGATGCAATGCTTTCTTGTCAAGAAACATATACTACCTCCGTTTCAATTCATTTGCAACGATGTGACATTCACCAACATCTAGGGAAAATTTGTTTGTGACCGGTAAATGGAGAGAGAAAAAAAAAAGTTTGCATATGATGAAGAGAGAGAGAGAGGAAAAAAAATGATAAATAAAAAAGGAAAGAAAACATTTGTTGCAAATAATTTGTAGTATCCATTCATGGTAATTGTTGCAAATAAATTGAAACGGAGGTAGTAGTTCATTATCAGATGTCAATGCTCTATTCAGAAGTACATCATTTACAAGTGTAAGTCATACGATTGGAGGTTTCTTACCCCAATAAACAAGTTTAAAATAGCTTAACTAGGAGTCCATATGCAACGCCAATATGAGGTTTGCAAAAGCAATTTTAACTAGATGTTAGCTATCTGAACATGCCTAGTTCCTTTCTATATTCAATCTTTTATATATGCAAAGTTTTCTTCTGCTACTGCTATATTTTTTTAAGGGGTCCTCCTCTTCACCATTTATAATCATTCTTTCATTTGTATGCATTTACAGATACAAGCTGAGGTAATTTGTGTAGAAAAATTAAGTCAACTGAAATTTTGGAATTCTGTCAAATGCTATAATTCATATTAGTTACTCCGGAGTACAAGCTTACAACTCTGGTTAAATGCTATAGTAACTTAGCAAGGGAATCCAATTATAATAGCACTTTTTCCTCATCTCCACTTTAGATAAGATAGAAATTCATTTTGATGACCTTGTCTTGGATTATTTAAAAAAAAATTCTTAAAACCACTTCTTTAAAATCCAACTTCTCCCTTCACCTACCTTGGTAACTGTTTACACCATGATTCAATTAATGCACCTCTAGAACTTTATAACCAAATTAGTTTATCAAGAATACCCCTAAAGGAAAACCCAATAAAGAAAAGGATATTAAAAATGCATTGTTAGAACTTAGGACTAAAGATCTTTATGACATTTTCATTAATTCTTTATCAGACTTTCTACTTTCTCATGAGTTAGTACACTTTCATCTGTACTATGATTACTTTTTTTTTTTTCTTTTTGGTGGAAGGGGCAAGTTGATATTATGAAGATTTCTAAAAGCAATACGGATCAGAATATCAAGACTATAAAGTTTATAAAACAAAAAGATCTGACCTCCCAACACCCCTCTTGGCTGACCCAATAGTTTTCCCACCATCTCGTGAACGGCTACCTTCAGGGAAGATGTGGACCCATCCGCCATTATTTAGTTTAGATATAGCTGTGTCCAGGCCCTGGAGCAGGTAAAGCCACAGATACAGTGTAAAACAGTTGAAATAAGATGGTACAATATTGATCATACAATGTAAAAATTACATTACAGTAGCAATGCTTTCCTATATATTAAGGAAACTGCTATACCTTCTGGTATATCCCATCACCACGAGAAACAGGCAGAACCTTTAAAGACTTGAAGAATGCAGAAGTGACTGGATTTTTGAAACATCGATCACTTGCACAGAGGGTCCATCTTAAGTTTTGAGCATCCATGAGAACACTTGGAGGGAGCAACGAGGCAATCACAAGTGGATCATCCATAGAAGCAACATGATTACTAACCTGCAATGCACAAGTACACATCAGATCATGTTTCTTCCCCTTCTTATAGAGAACTTGCAACGAATGCCGTGGATAGCGAGCACAACAAGGATTGGATCACCTATGAGCGCAGAAGGAAGAAAGGGCAGCAGCTGCAAGGCCCAGCAGAGGAGCCACCAAATCAACCAAGTTAAGGATTGCTGGCAGAGCCTCTCTAAGAATGACAGCTGCAACTTTTTGTCCTCTTTCTTTTTTTGGCTGATTGTGTACATATAAGAAAAAGGGGAGTGGGAGTGTGCTAGGTAGCTGGTGATTGGTAAACTTAGAGTGTAGAGCATTGTACCCTAAAGGTGCTAGTAGAGAGTCGTGGCCTCAAGCCACCTTGTTTGTAAGATTCAATCTTTATTCAATGAAATAGCTGCCTTCTTCCCTAAAAATATTATCCTTTTTTGCTTTCAAGTTCCATTAATACAGCAAAGTATAAGTAGAGCGTTACAGAACTCCCTCACACTATGTATAGAGCTACAGAGATACAACTATACAATTCAACAAATCTTAGTACCTACGAAATAAGGAAAAATGCATAATTTTAAACCATAAATGATACGCGATGTATTGACTGGTATACATATTTTTTCAGCTAATCAAGCTATTAAGGCCCATATAAAAACAAGCATGAGTCCATGATAGGCCAGTATTGGTGATATTTCGAAAAAAATGTCACGCCAACAGCAATCTTTTACTCAACATCACATATATTACGCATCTGCGATGGACAACAATTAAATTGTGACTTTTAATGTGATTATAGAAAGTGCCCTTCATTTAAGAGCAATTCTTGTTCTAATTTGTTGATAGATCATCTTTTCAACATAAAGCAAGTAACCAACATAAACAAAAGACCATCATGCACACAAACGCAAATCATCCAAAACACCCAAATCACCTAAGGTACAACTCTCTAAATGTAACTCATGAACAAGCGCTCACACAATGGTTGGAAGGGGACACTCCAGGCAGTAAAGGAATATAAAAGGAAACGGTACAAACTGTTATTAGTGGCTTCTCCTTAGATTTATTCTGCACAGCTTTAAGTAACTTCTCTGCACCATAAACCTGTCAATCAGACAAATTCAAGAATTTAATGATTTTTAAAGAACAAGGAAAATAACAAAGAATATAATACTGGTCCAGGACGACTCATACCTGGACACGGTTGAGTCCATGCATAAATACATGGCAAACATTCCCAAGAACAGGTACTGCCACAGCCTGAACCATGCGGGTGATAGCTGACTCTTCTTCAGCATAAATATCCCTTTTAACTGCATACATTCAATTTTTTCACAGAATTAACAAACAATTTCATACAAATCCATATCTTAATTTATGTATAAGTGCATTTTAGTATATTAATTTGTAAGTGATGGAAATGGAACTAACACACGATTTCCATTATATATTGTTTGGTATGAAGGGTATGGTAACACACTTCATTTACTTAAGCTAACCATTATCACCCTTTATAACCCTAAGGTAACTAAGTTACCCTCCTCATAGCCTCAATCCTCGATTTGACATAGAAGATAATTTTCATTCTCTATACTAAACAACAAAAAATGGTAGTGATTAGCATTACCCTATCTCCTCTTCAATACTTTCCTTTCCCAACTTTATACCAAACATCCATGAAACATGATTTAACACTTAATGCATGTTTGGTATGAACATTGGGAAGAAAACAAATAAGGAGAAAGAGTAACGCTAAGTGTTGTTACCAGTTTTTTTTTTTTTTTTCTTTTTTTGGGTATGCATGATAAAAGGAATCTCTTGTATCAAATTGCAGATGGAGGGGGAAAGCAATTTTGTTACCATAGGGTTTAGAAGAGTAACACATGGGCGGTAATACCCTTAGGAAATGGAGTGTATTACTACACTTCTCATACCAAAAAACAAGTAATGGAAACAGTTAAATGATCCCATTTCCATCAAATAAAACACTGTAACACTTGAAACATGTTTGGTATGAATATATATGGAGTTGAAAACAGAATCACTGAAGTATTTCAGTTATAAGTAGTTGTATGGTAAAAGTTTCTACTCAACTACCCTCCCCCAACAAATTGGTAAAAGTTTGGTAACACAGAATGTTACGTTCCTCAGTTTCCCTCCTCCCCCTCTCAATTGATGCCATTCTGATTCATCGTGATACCAAACAATCCATCAAATGGTTATCGTTACCCTTACTCTCTTTCACTCGATTTCATTCGAATCCGTTTCCTTCATCCACTTCAAATACACCCTCAATCTGCCCTAACATATCTAATTACGATCAAATTTTTCCACAAACTCCGCAGTAAGTTCATACAACAATTATTAAACTACATGATTTGAGGCAGCCTAATTTATACATTATTGCAAAATACTAGTATCATTTACTTCGTTGATCATCATAAAAATTTCAATACAAAACTGATTAAATCAAAACAAACATCAATTCAACGCATAATCACACCAAACCTTAAAAAATCCAATCATGATCAAATTCAAGCAGATAGTAAGTTCAAACAACAATTACAAATTGATGCAATATACAAAACTAATCAAATCAAAACTAACATAAATTCACCACATAACAAAACAATCGAACTAATCTTCATACTAAATCACAAACTTACCTCGTTTAATGCGAGAGAACGCAGAAGAGGGAGACGCAGAGGTGGAGGTAGAGGAGAGAGAATTACGACGGAAATCACGAAAGCGATGAAAGCAACGCTTAACAGCGGAGGAAACACGGCCATCAACGGCAGAGGAGAGAGAATGACGACGACGGTAAAGGTGACGATCGACGGCGACACGGAAGCGTTGGCGGAGCTGAAGCTGCAAGAAGCGAGCATTAGCTTTGAGAAGATCGCCTCTGTCGAGGAGATGGTGGTAGTGATACTGGTATTGCTGGCCCAGCATTTCAATGGAGGAGAGAGAAAATCTGAAAAGTGATGTTTGTTTGTTTGGAGGAGAGAGAAAGAGAAAGAAAGCGACGGTGGTTTAGGATGTTGGAGGAAAGTGTGATAAAATGCGCCGGGGGAAAGGTGGAGTAGTGCGCATGATAGGGGAGATATTTAGGTTTTGGATAAGGGAGGTTCAAGGTTGGTGGAAAGATTGGGGCCCACAATATAAAGGTTGGTTGGATATAGATATACTGTTAAAAGTTTTTTGTTTTTGTTTTTTTTTTTTTTTTTTTACACATGGATAGAGCTGGTGTCAATTCTAATCTTCGGGTCGAATTATTGTATTCATATGAGTAGAAATTTAAATCGGATACTTTTCAAATTGGGTTGGTCGGGTCAGATTTTGATTCCTCTAGATATGGAGTATGGAGTGTAGAAGATTGGAAGCACTTCTTATATGTTCTAAAATTATCTTATGATGTTCAAGTTGATAATCATGTAGACATGTATGGTGGAGAACATCGAGCAAGGCCTAATGTCTATCGGTTCTAACCCTGGGAGGGTAAGAATAACTACTATGGGCTGTGGCGGTGAAGGTGGGGGCTGCTGCCTCCCCTGGTTTTGTTTGGGAAGGATCCTCATTTTTTTTTACGGGCCCGTCGAATCCTTAAAAATGGCTTCTTGGGGAAGCGTGGTAAGTCTTGAAAAGCCTGATAGAGGCAGAAGCCGGGGTCACCAGAGCTATCTGCGTTGAGTGTGCCGATTGAAAGAAAAGAGGAGATAACTCACCGGCGCAGAAATGAAAAGAGTCGCGCCATTCAAAGCGGAATTCTTTTAAGATCCATTGCTCGATTTTGCGGAATTTTAGGTTTTTATTGGATAACAGGCAGTTTCGAGTTTCGAGATTTGTTTGAAATATTTAAAAATTTAATTAATAATAACGAGGTGAATTCCTTATTTTGTATTTTATGTGCTTTCTTGTTATTTGCCGGTGCAGTTGCTAAATCGGCCCAATTTCCCCTTCATGTATGGTTACCTGATGCTATGGAGAGGCCTCTTAATGGCCTTGCCGCCCCGCCGCTAGCAGAAGCTAAGCGCTTTGGAAAGCGCGCTAAAAACGTTGCTTCTGTCGGCCTTTCTGTGCAACAGTCCACCAGTAGCGTAACCTAACCACTTATTTTGAATCGAAACCTTAGAATAAGTGGTAGCTAGCCGAAGTGAACCAAGTTCTCCTAGCTCTTCTCCTCGGGAATGAGCTATCATATCGCGTTTCCTGCTGATCTTATTCAGACTCCGAGTGATTCCCTATTCCATTTTTTTTCTTTTTTTTCTATGAAAATGGCAGCTTACTAGATAACGCAGAAGGTTTATTCTTTCCATAGATGCCCGATTCGTTTCCTATATACGCTTCCGTTCCATCCGACTACATTGAACTCCTACTAAAAAAGCGCGTAAGGGGCCACCCACCCTCTCTCCCTTACCCTCTCACTCCCTAAGGAATGAGAGGCCACTTTTATAGGTTTGGGCTTTGCGCCTGTGTACATGTTGCGCTGAACCGGAGTGAACCTATCCTTCATTCAGGGCATAGCCCTACTATGACCGAAGAAGACGTCTGAGCCTATCAAAACAGGGCAGCATAAACTGATGGTCAAAAACTGCTATTGTTCTTGAAAAATGACCGGGTCTGGCCCATTCCTCAAACGAAGTTTTTACAGGATCCCTATCTACCAAAATTTTTACTTCTGGTTCCGGCGAACGAATAATCATTGAGTCATCCTCTTTCCGGACAAGACATATAAAGAGACCTGCCAACATTCAAATAATTGGGGAACCTCGGAGAGATATTTAGAATTTTTTTCTTTCACTTCTTTCTATCTTCCATCTCTCTATTTTTTTAGTTATTTACTAGAGCAATTATGATCTGGAAGTTGATCCAGGGCAAGTGTTCGGATCTATTATGACATAGATGTGCGGCGCTCAACGGACCCTTTTTTTGAGATACAAACCCCTTTTTGGTTTTTTTAAGGTAAAAATGACTTTTTTGTGCAACTTAGATAAAAAGAGGTAGATTAAGAGGGAGCCCAGGTTGCACACTTTGATACACGTTTTACGTTTATCATGGCAATTCAGTAAATATTTTGCTTTGTTTTTCGTGAAATGGCTTCAAAATTATATGTTTTCGCTCTGTTGTTAGGTGGGCACTTAGGGACCACTATTAACGCCAAGTTAAAAAAAAAATGGAGAAGCACCGAGATTGGCAGATTGCCTTCAGATTGCTCCACCTTCAAATTGAAACTATGAATTCAGTAAGGCTTCAGATTGGTATACTTCTTTCGTTTTTTGAATATTGCACCACTTGCCTTTTAAGGAAGTTTCACATATATTGCACCATATCCAATTTAGGAAAACAAATGCTTGTGTTCACACTACAAATGCCGTATGTACCCTTACCTTTTAAGGGTTGATTCTTCAAATGATGTTAACAATCACATGGACAATTTTGTACTTTTACCTTTCTTTCTCTTTCTTTTTCCCACTACCTGTACCCAACCCTTATGGTGCAATATTAAAAGAACGGAGGAAGTATATATTTTTTTTTCCTTTTCTTCTTCCTACTTCATCTTCTTCATCCTCCACCTTCTTGCTTTACTGCTCCTCTATTGTAATTGCCACTTTCTTCGTGAACACCAGACCGCTTTCACCATCACCTTCTTCATGAACACAAGGCCACTTTAACCACCACCTTTTTCGTGAACACCAGGCCACTTTTGCCACCACAATTCCGGTGGCTTCACCGCCAAACTAAGCGAAAACCTTAATTGAAAAGGGTAAAAAGAATGGTATGGTTAACCCTTAGAGGAAAGGGTTACGTCCTCTTGCCCAACTCTCAATTGAATGGTGATTGCCCACACCTTCAATGGTTGAGTGCTCTGATTTAGGAGAGAGAAAATGTTCTGCTAGAAGAGAGAATATTAAAGAATGAGAGAGAAAATGTTCGGGTTTTTTTTAACGCAAAAGGGAGCTGCATATATTACATAAATAAGGTTGTCTCCATATTAGCAAAATACATGATATAGAGTTTTAAGGTTATCCACCATATGAAACCAAAGTAGTAAACTAGAATAACCACAAAAGGTAAAAAGAAAGCTAAACACCAGTACACAAAAGATTGCAAGCCCAAAACAGGTTTTTCAACATGATAATGGAGACCAGAAGCTGGAGCATAGTCATTACTAAATGCCCACCATCTCAGGGATATCAGAGGCATATGCTTCGAAGAGCTCAGCTGGTGGGTATAGGTACAGGACTGGTTGTCCTGGGTTTACTTTAGTCCTGCCCATGGTTGCCAGCTTATCTGCAACACGGTTAACAGCCCTGTTTACATGAAAAATAGAGACCTTCCAGGTTCTACTCAGAATAGAAGCCACATCTCTTATAATATTCCCTAGATCATGGTCCTTGAAGGAATCTGGATCTTCTAACATTCTCTTTAAGTCAGCCACATCAGTCTCCAGTTCTAACAACTTAATGTCCCTTGCCCAAGTAGCCAGTAAACCATCTTTGATTGCCAATAATTCAGTAGCAGCAGGAGAGATAACATTGTAGCTGGAAGCATAACCCAATTGCCACAGGCCTTTGTCACATCTAAGAACACCTCCCCCACCAGCATTATTAATGCCCATCCAGGATCCATCAGTGTTTAGCTTGTAATATCCATTATGAGGAGGAGCCCACAATCTGGAGACACAATCTGAAGAAGGAAGCCTGGCTACCTGTTCTTGTTTTAGATTGAGAGTGTAATGGTAATCCACCCAGAATTTATTAAAGGTCGAGTTTATAAAAACCATTTTTTTTCTCAAAGATAGCCATATTTCTAGTTTTCCATAGATGCCAAATACTAACAACAAAAACAATTTTCCAAGTGTAACTATTGTTGAGATTGAAAGAAAGCCAATCAAAGATTAGAGTTAAAAAACGAATGGTAATCGAAATCAGCAAGGGTTATATTTTGGAAGACCAAGGACCAAAAGGCAGAAGTATTAGGACAATCTCTAAATAAATGAATAGTATTTTCATGGGGAGCATCACATCTCATGCAAACTGGGTCAAAGAAGGGGATTTTCTTTTAGAGAGTAGTTCCAACTGGGAGAATATCCCTAACTAGGTTCCAAACAAGCATTTTATACTTAAAACCACAAATTCTTCCAAGAAAAGTTAGACAGGAAATTGGAATTAAGATTGTTGGTTAGGTTATTGGAGTTATAAACGGATTTAATGGTAAAACCCCCCGATTTGTCTAGAATCCATTTAAGTCTATCAGAGACATTAACAAGAGAAGGAATAGGATAGGCTAGAATTAAAGAGCAAAGGGAAGGAGGAATGATATTCGAAACATCATCTAGATACCATTTTTTATTTCTCATGATAATAGAAACACGGCAATGACCTTTTGAGTCAGGGATCTTAATATTTGGAATAAGATATATAGGACACTCTACTATCCAATGGTGGTACCAAAGAGAAGTGTCCTCCCCATTTCCAATATTAATGATAATTCCTTTTTTAAGATAAGGTCTTCCACATAGAATATCCTTCCAAATAATGGAGTCCGAAGCTTTTACATTATAGTCTAAAAAATTCGAATATTTTAGATATTTTTTAGTAAGAATTTGAACCCATAGCTTATGAGGTTGAGTTAAAATTTTCCAACCTAGTTTAGCCATAAAGGATAAATTCCATCTCTTTAGATCCCTAATGCCTAGACCACCTTTGGCCATAGGATCACAAATCACGTTCCAATTAGTTCTAGGGATATATCTAGAACGATTGACACGATTCCAAAGGAAACGTTTACAATTTTTCTGAAGATCTTTGAGAACACTACAAGGAAGAATATTAGTTTGCATAGCACAAATCGGATATGAGTTTAAAACAGATTTTATAAGAGTGCATCTTCCGGCCATGTTTAAAAGTTTAGCTTGCCAATTTCTGATTTTAGAGCAAGTCTTATCCAATAAAGGAAAATAATCTCTAAGACTCAAACATTTGTGAGAGATAATAATACCAAGGTACTTACCAAACGAAGTAGTATCGGTGATATTACAAATTTCACAAACTAACCTTCTTACATTATGGTTCATTTTCTTGGAGAAGATAGCTGAGGATTTCTGAATATTAATAGATAGACCTGAAATGTTCTTAAAAAGATCAAGAGTATTCATCATAACTTGAATATTAGAAGTAGAAGCCTTTCCAAAAAGGAAAACATCATCAGCGTAAAAAAGATGAGAAATATTAATATCCTTTGCAATTTTCATAGGCTTCCAATCCCCTTGGTTAACTTTTTGTTGAATCATAGAAGAAAGGCGGTCAAGACACAAAACAAAAATATAAGGTGATAAAGGATCACCTTGACGAATATCCCTAGAAGGTTTAAAATATTCAGTAATTTCTCCATTCCATAGAAGAGAAATCGAAGGTGAATAAATACAACTTAGAATCAGATTAACAAGATTAGAGGGAAGATTAATACTAAGGAGAGTATCCTTAATAAAGCTCCACTCTAGACTATCAAAAGCTTTTGAAAGATCAATCTTCAAAGCTAAAACATTTGCATGTTTTGAAGCTTTATTGAAGTGACGACAAACTTCTTTAATAATGATGACATTTTCTTCTATAGATCTATTAGGGATAAAGCTAGATTGAAAAGGACTAATGAGGTAATTCATAATAGGTTTGAGACGATTTGAAATACATTTTGTAAGAATTTTATAAATGGAATTGCAAAGGCCAATAGGTCTAAAATCTTTCATATTAGAAGGATGATCACATTTTGGAATTAGGGAAATATAGGAATCATTAATGGAATTTGGGATACAACCCTTAATAAAACATTTAGAAATGAAGTTTTTAATTGAACAACCAATTGCATCCCAATTCTTCTGATAAAAAATAGGCTGGAGCCCATCTGGGCCCGGAGATTTGATGGGGTCCATTTGAAAAAGGGCAACTTTTACTTCCTCCAAAGAAGGAGGCAGACCTAGGTCATCCATAATTGGATGATCCAAGACTTTCGGGAAAGAATTATTATTAAAAAGAGAAACATCAGTGGCAACAGAATTAAAGACAGGTATATAATAATCCCTGGCCATATTCTTAAGAGTGTCTACATCAATGATCCAATAAAAATTTTCCCCTAGATTTCTTGATGTTAGCTATCAAGTGAAAATATTTAGTATTACAATCAGCATTCTTCCTCCAATCCATACCAGATTTTTGCGCCCAAATAATTCTTTCTATTTTATAAATATTATTAAGCTCAGATAGAAGATCCTTTTCCAATTGAATAAGAAAAGACGAATATTTAGTAGATAAAGCGATTTGAATACCATCAATTCTAGCAACTAATCTCCTTTTTTTGTTAGTTATGTTACCAAAACATCATGATTCCAGTGTTTTATGTTGTTAGAGAAAATGTTCTGTTAATGCCTTCTAACGTCGTCAATTTGTTGTCCATGGAAAATGTCAGTATTGCCCTTAACTTTTTAAATGAAAGTACATCCAAACCCCTTGATAAACAATGCTCGTTTATCTAACATGAATTTGCTCGTAGATTAGTAATTTAAAGTTTGATTCTTTAATAAAAGAAAAATAAGTAAGCATGTGGGTGAAAGAGAAAGGAAAAATTCTTTCTTATCGACTAATAACCACTTTTAAAAAAGAGACAATACAATATCGTTACAGCTTACAAAGTTACAAGGGTACAAGATACCAATGGGGTAATTTCGCAATGGTACTTATTTGACTGCTGATTGTTTGGATGGCACAAGTACATACTCCGTAATGGACATTGGCTAAATGTGATAGTTTTGTTGTTATGAATTCTATTCTTAAACCTTTTTTCCACCTTTGGGAGATTGATTCGGAGTACTTTATAAAGTCATATAATAGTCATCCTGTTGGTCATTAAAAGGTTAAATTAAACAAAGAATAACAATTCTATGTTCATACTCGAATGATATCTCAAGTATCTAATAAAAAAGGGTTAATCTTGAGACCTCAAAGTTACTAGATGAATTCCTTACCAACTACACCAAGCCTTGCTTCATATAAGCGTTAGACATATCTATTATCTAACCTTATGTTCAATCAATATAGTTTCCCACAAGTGGAATTTAATACTACCTTCGGTTCTTATTACTCGCAACAAAGGGGTATTATTTGTGAGACATAAAATATTCCTTTGTTGCGAGTAATAAGAACCGGAGGTAATATATAAATTTGTTGATCACTTATAAGAATGTAGTCTTTTTTTGGCAGTGATAAGAATGTATTCTATTTGGGTCTATTACTAATATTTAATGAACCTATAGGGTCACACATTAACAAGTATTGATCTGATATTCATAATTTAGGGCTAACAAGCTTATATTATTTATAGAATTCAACCAGCCTGGCTTTTACTCCCAATCACTTAATTATCAATCTTTTGGCCAACACTCTAGAAAGACTGATTTAAATGTAACAATGCGTGATCCTAACATTTAACATATCTAAGACTTAATTGTCAACCTTAGACACAATTATGTCTCTTGATCATCTTGTACTTTTGATAAACTATCATTCATACACATGAAAATCTAACGGGTAAGATAGCGAAAAGCCAAAATTATTGCTGTTAATTGTAGAAAATTTTATTACTCGTACAAGCAAGCGATTCAGTGAAAAGAATAGATATACAGTGCTCATACAAATCAATACAGAGCAATTTATATACAGAGTATCTTACACATCCTTAATATTGAACTTGGAGGGTTCAGAAAATAGAACTTACATCTAAATGCTTAATCTTATTCTCAAATGAGAAATGACCTTGACGACAGTCAACACAGGAAGATCTGATAATTTGGGGAGGTACCTCCCACATTAAGGTAGTTTACGTCCACAGCAAGTTCTCCAAATTTTTCTGTTACGATAAAGCTACTTATTCAAAAGAAATTTACTTTCGAGAAAACAAATTTAAGATTACAGATAAAAGAGCCAAACCTTCATACAATGTCCGTACAAATTGTACATAATCAGGTATGAGATCTCTGTATATAATACCATCAGGACGAGCATCCAAAACAACCAAGACACCTGATGGAAAGAAAATCAAAACCCTGTCAGCAATCTAGAAGAATATAATTGGTGGTAGTTGACCTCCATTCTATTGTTGGTGTAGCAAACAAAGCTAAGAAGCAGCAACATTCAAAGTGAGCATAATGATGCTATCTCAATTACCAGAGAACCACACCTTCCTCAACAATAAAAAAAAACACACAATCCAATGATATTCAGATCATGATGAAGTTCATGAGTAGATCTAAATGTAATAAGATACATCAGTTACAAGGAAATAAGTAGAATTGTGAATGTACCAGGCGCAGCCCAAGCTTTACTCGAATCGCTCGGCATAGGAGCTAACCAAAGAATGTTCCGTAAATTCATTGTACTGTCATAAGCTAGATCAGAACCTGCAAATAATAGAATGATACTAACCAACTAAAATCAGTATAACTATAGCTAAGACTTTAGCCAATAGTGTCAGAGAAGTCATTTCAATACTACAAAAACTAGAAAATCAGATTACAGCTTTGTTCTTCTCACTTTTTAATCACACAACAACAACAACAACAACAACAACAACAACAACAAAGCCTTAGTCCCATAATGATTTGGGGCCGGCTAACATGAATCGTCAACCCAAGTTCAATTCAAATAGGTTACAATCCTGGTCAATAAGGGCTACCCAAGTTCAATTCACAATTACAATAAAATCAAATAACGGAAATTTAGGTAAAGATACTAGGCATTCTTGGCTCTTAGGATATGTTTTCAACCAATCAGCAATGGATAGTTCATGACTTAGATCACATTTGGACAAGCTAACAGAAAGCAATTCACTAATTTTGCTTTGACTTCTCAATGGAGTGAATGGACCCAATTCCCAACTTCTAGTGCCCATGGTTTGTAGAATTTTTTATCTTTTGGAGAGTGACTTGCTTACTGAGAGTATTGAACTCCAGCTTCTCTAGTGTATAGAGTCTATAGGCTGTATACAGTCTGCTTGCTGAGAATATCAAGCTCGAGTTTCTCAAGTGTGCAGAGCTTCATCTTTTTTTTTTTTTTTTAATTCAAGAAAATGGAATCTCAAGTATCAAAAAGAAAACAAAAAGGGGAAAAAAAAAAAAACTGTTATTTTTATATTTTGGAAACCACAAATCTGTTTAATCCAGAATCGAAAGGAGTTCTGATCATAGTAACTGACCTCTTTGGCAGTACCCCATGTTATATGGAAAGACTTTTTTGTCATAGGCTGGGTATTCCTTAGCATGGAACCTGCCATTTTTTTTGGCATAAATGCAGCAAGTGAGAAAGAATTTAGTATCTAAATAAAGGATCAGGGGAACAGCAACAAACTAATTAAAACAAGCACCCATTGTACTCGTTTTCTATTAAATCCAGGTTTCCTTGTCTATCCAAGGAGTCTACATAAAAGAGTGTGTTTCGCAATGCAGACTGCATATATTTCCCTCTAACCACTGGTATGATACTTACTATACATTAAACAATTTCTTTATTTGTTTCTGAATATATACATTTTATCAACAGCAGAATAGCTATCCAGGCAAATCTTTCACCCACTAAGAAACTTTCATAATACCATCAACAACATCTTACGGAGTACCAATTCCAAAACCTCAATAACTTTCCAACTTCTTGATCCTACAAGTCACCAAACACCTCACATTCTCGTTCCACCAAATTCTGGCATTTGACATACTCTTATATTTTCATAAACCAAAATCCAGTCCAACTGTCAACGTCTTAGGCTCTTACACATTTCACTTTTCAAGGGTATAAAGAGAATTGTACAAAAAACAACCACAAACAATTTTATAGCCACAAAGTTGAGGAAAATTTTTTTGCCCCACAAAATACTATGATCTAGCACCATGGAGTTTAAACAATATCATACTGCAACTTCAATTACAGCTTTAAATTCACGATTGCACTGTGCAAATTGCCATAGATAGGATATGTTGTCTTCTCTATTATGCTCATTTCTAGAGCAGTATAGTTACAATAGGAATTTAACTTACAATATTCCAAGTCTTCCGGTGTCTTTGGCAAGAAAGAGGTGACCATGGAAGAAGTCATAGCGATTTAAAGAAACATCAAGTCCCACACTTGGACCCCGTGAAGCAATCATGTCAAATAAGAAAACAAGATAAGCATTCAACTCCTGCAGGTTGAATAACATCTCACATAATCTGTGAAGAACAAAGAAAATCATAATGCTCTGTAGCATTAAAGAACCTAAAGATTTTTAGTTTAGTTTGTACATACATCATTTATGAAATGCCAGCCATAGGGAGTTCTGGTGAGATGACACTTACATTCCTTCGATCCTTCAACATCAGGAACCTATTACATGGATGTTCAGAGTGTCAACCAAGTATATACTTATGAAATGGTTTTTTTTACTGACCTAGCAATATGGATTCAGGGAGTGAAATGCAAAATGTAAGCAAACAAAAAAAAACCTTCTTCTAGATTTTGGAAGCTTCCATCGAACAATTCATAGTTAAGGGTTCCTATTTCATTCTTACAAATCAGATTTGTACAAGTAATTGATTAATTGCTCGAGTGAAGAGCAAAACAATTAAATCAAAGCCACAACTCATAATCACATAAAAAGCCAGCCTAGTCTTAAGTGCACATAATCTTATACAAGACCTACTTTACATAGAAAATTTTCACGTAGATTTGGAGGGAAATCTGTTTGGTTTCCAATAGAAATGAATCAATCATATCTTAGCACAAGAAATGAATTATTCATTCTGACTCTCCAGTGACTTTTACATACCGTCCTCCCCTTGAACACAATTTCTATTATACACCCAGTACACCATAACCCACTGCAAGTCCAAGCCTGGATAAAGGAGGAGGGTTTCGGTAGGCCAGTGACAGCTAGTGTAAAACTTCGTCACATCAATTAATTTTTAGAAACCAAATTATTCAAAATTCTATTTTTTTCACATTATTCAAAATTCTATTATTCAAATTATTCAAAATTCTATTACTCAAAATTTTATTTATTTTCCAAAGGAGCAAAATTTTGCAGTTAATTTTTGGAAACCAAATGAGCATTATTATTGTTCTTAATTGATCATCATCTCAACATCAATTGTGCACACCTTTTGCTCTATTCTACATTATCAAAACCAATTTAAACAAACATTTCACAAAATCCCTTAACAATTGTGTATTTGGCATTTACTAAATCATCTTATGAAATCAACCTTAATTTCTGATTCTTGTTTTCATTTGCCATAATCCAAACTATGCATTATACAAATGAAAATCAAAATTTCCGAAAAAAAAAACTCACAGGTATGATCGTAGGATCTAGGGCACGGTGAACAACAGCAGGATCACCACCAGAATCAACAGAAAGGCGAGCAAGTTCCAAAACCGAGGAAGGCGGCCACAAAATCAACTCATCCTCTTCATTCTCTCTCCTTTGACCAACAACACTAACCATTGACCTCCGCTTAACATCAACATCATCATCAATTGACGTAGAATTGAACGGAACAAGAAATCTGAAGCAAGACCTGAGTTGTCTCGCAACAATTGGATGAACCTTGGAAGCTTGATCTTCGGGGCCGAGGAGAGAGAGTAGGTCTGCAACTGTGGCTTTGGGAGGTTGAGAAGAGGGGTTGCGAGAGGAGAGAGAAAATGGGAAAGATGGTTTAGGGTTTAAGGAGAAGGAAGAGGATGAAGAAGATGAAGTGAGTGTGAAGGAGAGAGAAAAGAGTAGCGCCACTTTGATTGAGGAGGAGAGAGAAATGTGCCTCATTTCAGGATTGCGCCTACTCGTATCTCTCCCCTCCTTGTTGGTTGCTGCTGGTTTCCCTCTCTTTCTTGTTTTGGTTTTTGTACGGTTGTCGCGGCGTTTTGGTCTTGGCGAAAACTTGTATACAACGAGTGTATGTGGATTAAATCTCATGAAATTAAATGTTATGATTGATTACCAATATTGATAACTTGTATGCAGTAGTTGCTATGTCATTTATTAATGTGCCCGATTACAAATCATGATGTTAAATTTATAAACATTCAAAATAACAAATTGGAAACTTACACATATTACAGTCATAACAATGAATGCTTGCAAAATTTTCCAAAGATTGTGTATTGAACATTCATCAACTGCCATCCACTTGAGTTACATCAAGCATTACATTATATGATACATTGATACATACGTTCATATTTTAGCAAAAAAAAAAATCATATAATTATGTAGCAATTCTTGTTGGGAGAGTTTTCCCTTCGAGTCTACCCGACTTGAATTCAGATTAGTTGGAGTCTAATAGGCTCTAGGATACCGAATATACTTGCATAAATAAGTTATCTTATACCTTTTCCCTATTAGTTTAGTCATATTCTCCTTTCTTCTTCTTTCCTCCTCTATATTCTCTCCCATGTTCCTCTCGCTAAAGAACACAAGTATCATGTCTACCCTTCTCAAATCATAATCAATCACTAACTTAATTTACACTCGTGTATTTGGAAAAAAAAACAAATATTTTAAAATTATTCAATGTATATTATCAAAATATCAAGTTTTTATAGGAAAAATTGACATAAATAATCCGAACTTTGCTTCATTCGCTCAAAATAATCCCAACTTTGAATTATTTTTTAATAATCCGAACTTTAATGTGAATTTTCTTCTAATGGTCCCAAGTGACCTGTAACCGTTTGAATAGGTGATTTTTTTAAAAAAAATAAATAAATTTAACTTACACATGTCACCACGTAATTGGTTAAAAATATTAATTAACTCTTTAAAAAAAATATTAGTTAACAATTATCACTTAATTAAGTAAATATAACTATGTTTCAAAAAAAAAAAAAAGTAAATATAACTAACTATTTAAAAATAATTATAAAAAAACCGACCACCACCAGCCACACTCCCTGCCCCCACACGCCCAGCCCTCCGCCCCCGCCCCCGCCCCCAGCCGCGCCCAGACCCCCCTTGCGCCGGCATCCGCCAAGAACTCCCACTGCGTCGCCTCTAAACCACCATAACCCCATCATGAAACCCCTCTCCCTCCCCCGAAAAATCCCTAACAAACAACCTTCGAAACCCTAGCACTAGGACAGAGAAAATCATCATCAACAACAGCAACAACTCGAAGCTTTAACAGTGGCGGCACCCGACGTTGAAGTGGTCGACTTCGAACCAGAGGAAGTCGATCTCATGGACGAAGATGGCGACGCCGGTGACGTCGACGGCTCTCCTAGGGCTTCTCATCCCAAGCTCAAATCCGCCATTGCCGGCAGCTCGACTGTTGGATTCTTGAAGAAGACCTAATAGTCATATGGCTCTCGTGAATTTGAATCTCTTGATTCTGATGGTGGACCTGGTCCCGCTCGTTGTTAATTTGTTTGTTAAGATGGTGGTTTAGGGGGCAACGCAGAGGGTAGGGGGAGAAGAAGCGCCGGCGAGGGAAAGGGGATGGGTCTAGGCGCGGCGGGAGGCGGGACCGGTGCTGGAGAATTGGGCGGGGCTGGGGGCAGGGAAGTGGTTGGGCTGGTGGGGAAGGTGGTGGTGGGTTTTTTTAGTTAATTATTTTTTTTAATTTAATGTATTTTATTTATTTTTGTTTTTTTGGCCAATTTCATGCTAACATGTATCAGACAACTTGTTGTAACAAGTTAAATGACCGGTTGAGACCATTAGAAGAAAATTTACATTAAAGTTCAGATTATTAAGTGAGATTATTTTGGGAGAATGAGCCAAAGTTCGGATTATTTCTGTTAATTTTTCCCTATATTTTTTTTTGATATTATTAATGTTAAAAAGATGCATCTATTAAAAAAAAACAAATGAATATTTCGGAATGAGTATAGGTATAACCTATGGAAATAGACTGTGCTTAGATTATGGCAACATATATACAGTTACATGAGAGGTGGAAAGAGGTTGATGAGGATACAACTCTTACAAAGGGAACTTTGGTGTATGGAAAAACCTTAATCAGAAAATTTGAGTTTTACCATTTTGAATTTTTTTCAAAGAAATAAACATAAAATTACCATGTGAACCTCAAGACATGAATAGATAAAACAAGAATTTGGGAGTAACATTAAATCATATACATTTGGATGCAATTGTACATAATCTACAAAACCAGTACTAAACCTTTTAATAAGCTTAAGTTCCAGAATCTCAGCATATGAAACAATGAAAACTCACTATATTACGCTGGCTATCTTCAGATCAGTTTGCAATGTACATAGCCATCGTCATTAGATAAATAGCTTGGCTTTTACATGAGTTCGTGACTTTTCATGATTAAATCTTGAATCTTCAGAAATTTTCCACGGTCATATAGGTACAAGCCCATTGCCAGCACAAGCCACCATTTATATGTTATGCTCTGCCAAATCCATGTTGCTTTGCTATCAGCAAGCAGTATCTGAAGCCAACACAAGTTCTATGAGATGAAATTTCCCCCAGTTCCCAATGGACGATATTAATTGCATATACTCAGATGTCACAATGGAGAAAATACCTTCAATACAAGATGGTGACCACCAATTTTTAAAAAGAAAAAGCTTGAGAAAATGAGGTGTTTTACCAAAATTTACTAGCACCAATATATGATATACAGAGTACAAAATAATATGAGTATGTATTACTCATAAATAGATTTAATGCTACAACCAAGTTTCTCTTCTGTAAACTCATGGGGAAAGAAGTCATAGAACATCAAATGCCATGGTTTATCAAAGCCTAAAAAGATACTCCCAGTGAAATAAATCTATCCCTCCCCAAATAGTAGTCATATTTTTTAATCCCTTAAACTTGGCTATAAAAATGTAAGGCATGAATCACGATAAAACCCTTTGTAAGTTATAAGCATCCAACTACCATGCCCTCCCCGTCCCTTATAGTAGGAAAATTTATGGGGACTTGAATCATAAAGCATAAAGAATTACTATTTCAAGAAAGGTGGCAGTCTTCCTATACATCCGAAAAAGTATTCATGTCAATTTTTTTGTTGTCCTTAATTCCTCTTCTTCAGGCCATTAGATGTTTAATTCCCTTCTATGTCACTCTCTTGCTACATGATCTTGATCACCTACCATAACAAAATCTTCCCCTCCTGTTTCTATAAACTTTTTCCCCAACCAAATGTAAGCTTAGCTAGATTTAGAAGCCTCCACATGAACACATACACATTCATATTATGCAATTACAATATAGCTCAATTGCTCAAAGAATAGGAAGAGCCATGAAATGATATACTTACCGAGAATTATAAATTATGTCAATAAAGAGGTTATATAGCATCAACAGCTTTAATTCCAGCGGTCTTGTCCCAGTCCTCAGGAGCAGAAACATCAGACATGATTTTTTCTTGGCCACGCCAAAGAATCTGTGACAAGATCAGTAAATTCATACATCAACCTTTTTTGCTTTCTATAAAGATGATGCAAATCGACTTTATGATTGAAGCACTCTATAGATGAAATCATACAAGAACCATGTAAGTATTAAAGTATGTAACACAAGAAATTTAGAAGGCATCAGTCATGAAGAAACTTGCCTTGTCTACGACACCAAAGTCCTTGGCTCTGGTTGCATCCATGTAAAATGGCCTTCTCATCACATTAGCAACAGCTTCCTCAGACTGATAACAAATATAACAAACAAATTGATTGAATAAATGCCTCACAAACAGATTCTGTTTTAGACAGCAAGAAAATCAATGTCATACTTACATTTTCTGTGTGCTTAGCCAATAGTCTCACAAGAGTGTCCCTGTTTATAATTACCTGCAACTCAACGAGATCAGATTCCCACACCAGTTGTCAAGCATAAGACTTGATTTAAATTAAAAATGACATGCAACGACATGGTATTTGCTTTCATGAGCTTACATCACTTCTTGAATCTAAAATCAGATACAAAATGATCAGTTATATACAGTGGCATACCTAACTTGGACTCTGTCAAGCTGTGCACTGTGAAATAATCGTTTTAATACCAGGATTTGGATGCTGCCAATACTTTAACATATTGTCCAATTTTAGAAACATATGGACAGATAATATTATCAATGTTTACAGCAATCCATGATCACATCTGGTATCAGCAAAGAGATTCAAGCAGTTGAATTAAGGCACACACCCTCCTCAAACTTTAGTTAACCTCCATCGTGTTTGCATAATGGTTTCAAATAAAGGTCACCACATTGTGATGATGACATGATGACCCAAGCCAATATAGACAGCATTTCACATAAGTCTGAAATTTTACTGGCTTGGGTCACCACATCAGCATGATGACTAGGGTGCTTCAACACCATTAACCTAGCACAGATCCCAGCCAGATAAAGAAACAGCAAGCTAAGACCAGGGTTGACCCTTAATGTTCAAGTAAACATGAAAGTGGAAATAAAACCAGAGGGCTTAACTGGGAGCTCTCAACATTTAAAGCCCGGAACGGAATTCATTTGTAGAGAGAGCAAATTGGACTAATGCTTTGTTTGGATAGCAAAGAAGGAAGGAAAGTAAGGGAAGGGAAAGAGGAGGAAGGGGAGGGAAGAGAAAGAGAAGGGAGAGATGAGCTCCATTTTCTCTCCAAATCTCTCCAATTTTGGAGGGATTATGCTTATTAAAGATAAAAGAAAATGGATCCTTCCCCTTTCTCCCTCCCCCCCCCCCCCCTCTCTCTCTCTTTACCCAAACAAGAGAAATTGTCCTCCTTTTCTCTTCTCTTCTTTTACTTCCATTTCCTTCTATCCAAACAAAGCGTAAAGCTTTATATGTCTTGGAAATATGATGAGGTCAGATATCCACATAAGCATCTCCCATTCGCTAGTCAGGCTCAAAATCATCCCCGGTGATGGGATAATGTTTCAGTGTTTCACTATCTCACAACTTTGGACAGGAACCATGTGGCACTACTAGTTAACTTTTCGGGCCATTTCAAATCACATTAATGAACCAAGTTCAATGAGTCAGATGGTGTAGATGAATAATAAAAATCAAAATACAGGCTGAATTAAAGTCTAAAAACAGGGATGAACCTCATCTTCTTTGCCCATATAACTTCATATTTCATTTCCATTCACATACATTTTACATGTAATCATGCTGTCTTATGGTCATGACTCATGCCAGGAGCAGTGATTTAAGCTTGGCGGTACCATAATATAATAAATACAATTACAATGTCTATAAAATTAAAATTATAGTGCTACCACAGGTAAAGTTAGGGCCTCGTTAGGAATAAACAAAAGACCTAGGCAACGAGTTATGGGATAAATTAGCATCTTGAATACACTAGATAAAGATCATATCCAGTGTAATTTTATAACAACACTTCTGCTTCAGAATAAACTACTCCAGTACTCCCACAGCTTTCAAGCATAAATAATATTATCAAAAATGTCAAAAAAAATTTGCAACAATGGAACTTGTTTTGCTGAGAATTTCCCCATAGGAAGAATATGATACAAACATACCTCTTTTGCACGAATTGCAACATCACTTGCTGGCATTAACCCAGATGATGGTACACGAGGTTGTTGGATCATGGCTGAAAAGTGTGTAAGCAAAATAATATGTTCAGCTCATGCATAAAAAGTTTATAACCCCATCAAACAAATATAAATGTGCAAACCTTTGGCATGCGGCATCATAAACCTTTTTCCCTTGGTTCCGGAAGAAAGAAGCAGGCAAGCGTGACCGATAGCAGCCCCTACAGCAACTGTGTGTATCTGAACTTGCAATAATGTCAAAGAAGCAGAACCAATGAGCAAATGACAAATTTAAGGAACAAAAAAATGCTTACAGAAACAGAAAGCAGGTGCAACAAATGTAAGCTCATTCAGATATTATCATCAAAAGCACATAATTGATCAGAAAAGGAAGAAATCATCAATAGATAGTAAAACAAGGAGGCATCTACGTGGGCATACAATGGTACATGTTAAGATTATGGCCTCAATTGGTAAATGCTGTTTTTCCGGCTTCTAAGTTGGCAGCTAACCATTAAATAGTTGATCTTGTCTATATGTAAATGAAAGCTTAGCATACATCAAATCACTAGTTAAAAAGCCTTACACTTCCCATGTCTCCATCACCAATCTAAATGTCCATAATACTCCAAGAGCCACCACACCTGAGCAGATTCGCTACGGGAAGGACCACATCTAGGACCATTTCAGCTCTATCAATTTTAGAGCCAAATTGGTACATCACAGGATTCACAGGTATAGGAGGAGAGGAAAAGTGTGCATATGATGATCTTTGGTGTTTAAGAAAAGCAAGCAAGAGTCAACACAAAAGCAAGGTTTGAACTGACAATGAAGGAGAGAAAGAGGCAAGAAGAGACAAGAAAAACTGCAAAAACTCAAGAGGTAGGGAAAAAGAGGATAGGTACGAGAAAGATAGCACAATGGATCGCGGCATGTAACTGATACTACATTACTACTTCCATTCTTTTGTTGGTTAAGCTTTCTATTTTCATTTGTTCCTTTTTATAGGTTACAATTTTGTTTATTTCATATATTAATTAATATTACCTTATACATACCCCACTTAAAACACACTCTTTCTTCCATACGAAACCCATTATAAAACTCTCTCCCAGTTTTTTTAACACAAGCCCCGCGTTATACACTCTCTCCTACTTGGTTTAAATTGAAATACTGACCGTACTCACTATTTAGGAACTGAAGTAATAAAGTAAAGGGTTGAAAGTAGGATGTTACAATAAATTCTTAAATGTAATGAAATGGATTTAAATATACTTCGTATTTTTCTTCCACTCACTTTTTTTTTTCCTGCCTCAACTAAAAGAAACAACTGCCTAGAGAGACTCTGAGGAGTAGGAACTGAAAGGAAGACTGAGACCCAAAATATTCATTGAAAGAAGGGATGTGAAAATGTAAATTATAATTATGAGAGGATTGTCCGAATTCCTGTTCCTAGTAATAGTACTGGACTACCGGGCCACAAGCCAATAATAAAAAATTCAAAAGGTGATAACATTAATTAATAACATTGGTAAAAACATATCATGTGCTAATAAACTTGGTAATTAAGGTGGCAATGGATTATAGCTGTAGTAGATAAAAATAACAACACCAACACCAAAAAGAAAAACAAATTACAGAAAATAAGAATACTAGTGACAAACTCACACTGCATATTCATCAACCAAACTAAATATACCCTAAATTGTATAGCTGTAGTCCTTTTCATCTAAATAGATAACATTATCTCTCTCATCTGCTTGACTTAATCATTGCTCGAAAGCCTGACTTGGCTTACATTGGGACTGAATGTTAAGTGGCACATGTGACTGAATCAAAGTAGTTGCCACCTGACATGAAGCTGACACTAGTTGCACTCCAGGTAGACCAGAATCATATAGCAACCATCACTGTTTCAACCAATACTCATGAATAGCATGCTTTATCATTTTTATATTATTCAGCTTATTGACAAATTGAAAGCTCTACAAATGTCACTTGACTTCCCATTTAAGACTAATGACAAGGAACAAGAAATTACACAGCAACCTAAGTGTTAAAAGGTGTAAGAATCCAGCAAATGCAAATAGACAGAAAGAAGCTACCTCATTTTTAAGCTGCATCATCGCATCATAGATAGCAAAACCTTCGGTTTCCATTCCAACCTGAAAATCATTAAGAATAAACCGATAAGCTTTACGCTCTAGAATATAGATATAGATAGCCAAACTTCCAATTAGTACCAAGCCCAGCAACAGGAGAAGAGGGTTTTAGCAGAAAAGTAAATAAAAGATAGTAGATGGAATGACCGAGTGAGTTTTGAGACTTGACATACAAAACCTCAGCAACCAAAAATCATCGTAAAGAAGAATAACTGTCATAACTTTACACATTTTATGTTACCCAATTGAAGTATCAAAGGACCAGATAGCCAAAACCCTTCTATATTACACCTCCACATTTCATCAAACAAGTTTAGCCTTTTACATGTGAATGATCAGAGGATGGAACAAACAGAAAGCAGGAAAGAAGCGAAAAAAAATTACTTGACATCTACACCATTGCGTTGATTAACAATAATCCACTCATGTAAGCATCAATTAATTACAAAAGTTAGAAGGTTTCAGAAGAGATTTCAAATATGAGGCATGCATACGACTGGAAAGCCACAAAAAAACCAGGCATATTCTTACATAGTGAAGACTCCACCTTGATAGGCCTTAATGTTTTTGTTTATTTATAAATGATGGAAGTCAAACCCATGTTGCAAATATGTTATTTTATTAAACCTCAGGCTATAAGTAGACTATGCAGATATTTGTTCTATATGTCTATTTGTGTAAAGCCAATACGTGTGACAAGTTGTTGTTTTGGGCTGGACGAATTTTTTGGATTGGATAATTATTTAGTCTTGCATAAATATATTGTGATAATATTCTGATTATTTATCTCTAACATATTTATCTTGTATTGTGATAAGATATTTATCTTTATTCTTATCTAACTAATTTGTTTTTCAGATTCAAATATATTTGTTTTTATCCCTTGAAGATAGGCTGAATATTTCTGTTGCAAGCTGAACGTTGGTTTTGAAATCCCAAAAATACAGCAAGATGAAAAGCAACGTTCAAAATTCAAAAGGGCTGAAAATTCTGTTGAAGCAAGATTTAAGGAAATCTGTTGAAGACTTTCAAACCTTTGAAGTCAGCTTTGCAACGTTTTGAAATCAGCCTAAAGGCCTTATAAATAGCGTCAAGATATGCTGAAAAAACAACAACAAGAACAACAACGACGAGAACTCTCAAGAACTATCAAGCTTTATACACTATAGCAAGAGTGTTAAATATTTTCTCTCTAAATTCTTTAATACCTTATTGTGTGATTAGATGGAGAGAAAAGAAAAGTGTATCTAAGAGTGGAAAAAGTATATATCAAAAGAGTGATATACTTAGAGTAAATTTATAATACTCAAAGTATAGTAAAAGTGAGTTAGCTTTTATTTCTGGGAATTGAGTGTCTAAGGTGTAGCGGGAAGTGCTATGGAGAGAAGATAGTGAGATCTTCTAGGTTGCTTTAGAACTCTAAGGGAAGAAATAAAAGTTGGTTAAAATCCTACGGGTTGGACAACCCTAGGCGGAGACGTAGGCCTTTGTGCTGAACTTCGTAACAATTCCTTGTGTTTATTTCTGTTTTTATTTTTGCCTTATTCTTACTTTCGTTCTTTGTTTTAAACAGTTTTAACAAAATCCAAAACAAACGTTTATAACCTTCTGCTTACTAACTGTTTTACTTTAAATAATTTTCAAAGTCTTGATTTATAAAACAAAGATCAGTTTATTCCGCCCTGTAACTGATCTCAAGGCCTTGACATTTTCAGTTTTGCGAAAAACGCCCATACTCTATTCAACCCCCCCCCCCCCTTCTAGAGTATTAATATGTTTATTCCATTACCATTGTGATCCTTTCACATAGGATCAGAAATCCTACCTATTTTCTTTAACACTATCAATACAGACATATACAAGATAAATATTCCATTTATTCTTTCCATATTCTTCATTATATCCAGCGAAGGAAATGGTGCAACTGTGCAAGTATATTTCCTATAATATTTCATGCCATTTTTAAGAAAAAGCTATGCTAACAGTCTATAATTACATGTCATCTAGTCCACCTTATTCAATACCAAAATAGCCTTGTATAGCCAAAACAGATTGCTTGAAATACAAGGACACCAAACATTAGCTTACCGTTTCACCATCATCCCGGGTGGTACCAGTAGAATTTATATAAATATATATAGGTTCCTTTGCATCCATCCATTGCAAGTACATCAGTTCTGCAATCACAAGCTCCGTGACAGCAGGAACCAACTGGCAACGAATCACATTTTTTAATCATACTACAAACATCTGCATGTAACTTTTTAAGAGAGAAAACAGAGCAACTTGAAACACTTAGACAAAAAGAGGGGAGGGATACACATAAGCATTACCTATGATCATATTGCTTGTCATCTTTTCTTAAGGACAAAATAAATTAGACAATTTGACATCAGCAGAATAATTTTATAATAAATCAAACCAGATCCTCAAACAAACATTGCTTCACTTCACACCAAACACTGCCTTAATTTATTCATGTCTATATCTAACCACCATTCTAAATGGAAATCTTATTGACCAGATCCGTGAGTACAGTATACTACCAACATCACTAAATTAGCTTACTGAATAGTGAATACCCAGAAAACAGTATAGTCCCCTCAATGGGTTAACACATCAGAATGGCATTTTAACTAGGTTCTTTTTACTACCTTGAGTCCATGATGCCAAGTTGCCAACTAATTTATATACCTCTGCCTTAGCCAAGCCTTCATTGGGGAGGAGGAGAGAGGATGAGAGTATCAAATTATATTTATTCGTAAAAGTGAAAATGTAATCTAACTGCAATGCAGCCACAAGATTAATGAAATACAAGAATTAATGTATGACTGGACAACTTAAAATTACAAAATACCTGTCACCCCACAACACAGAGTCTCAAAATTATAGTTCTTAAAATCATAAACTTCAGTATACCTACCCCACACTAATTATTCACAACAAAAAAACAGAATAATTGCACAAGAATACTTACAGGCATCCCTATGTAAACAATTCTTCCATGAAGCAACAAAGAAGGCAAATCTGGTGGAGGCCTCCTCGGCCTGTGCTCATTGTAAGAAACCGATCTTTCCACCTAGTTCAAAATCAAGCAAGTGTAAAGAATCAGAAGATCTCCAGAATAAGAATCAGATATTGGACATCATGCTGAAATGGATGAGAAGATAAGACCATACAACAAAAAAGTGGCCATTACAATCATTTAAAGTAAGCTTGCTCATGGAGCAAACAATTTAACTCTTTCCAGAATTTTGAGCTATAGCAATGACCATAATGCTCTTTGTTCCACCTTTAGAAAAACAAAATGCAAGAAAATCACTAATATGAACACCGTGAAACAAGCTAATTGTGGCATCCACAATCAACAATTGTACTAGTAAATGCTACAGCCTCCACATTCCAAAATGCTTCATAGGCTACTCTTAGCATTATGTACTGAAATAGCAATCTTATTCAATTCTATCTATCGGCTTATAATAGCTTTTCCCTCCTAACAATCTTTTTCATGAGTACACACTTTGCTTTTCTTCCTGAATTTCCAATTACACTTAATATCACCTCTTATAAAGTAATAATTATATCCTCACCAAGTAATCTCACATTTATCTACAACACCCTCAATACTCAAATCTCAAAAATGCAAGTTCCATCAAACTCCACAAAAAAACCAAGTAATCAAAGAGACTGCTCAATTACCCTTGTAGCTATGAGAACTTCTCAAGACCCCTAAGGCCCTATTACTCAAGCTAATCACGGTGTCACACTCGGCATCATTAGTTAACATTACTAACATCACAAAGCTCCATAATACAGACTACACTTACATTATCTAACCAGAATTCAATTTCCTATAATTCTATCTAAGTCACACTTAACAAGACTTGCGCTTTGTTTTCCTCGCAACTTTTCATCACCACTCGATACCTCCTCGGAATCGTAAATATATAATCGTCACAATTATCCTTACATTCCTCTACTATACCCTCAATATTCAATCTCAAACAAACAAAATCCATCAAAATCAAACAACAAACACCAAAATAGTTATCATCCCTTGTTATTACTTACTAAAATTACCATATAAAAAATTCAAACCATCAGTAAAACAAGATATAAATTCGATAAAATTGGAAGAAATTAAGGTAATAGCGCAGTTATAAATGGTACCTGAGCAGGAGTAGCCATGAGTTGAGGAGAATCGAACAAATCCAAATAAGGAGGAGAATCCGAATCAAGAGGCCTATTAAGAAACGTTTCGGGAGAATTAGCAGCAACCGAAGCAAGTTTCTTAAGAAAAGGGTCTTTAGGGTTAACTGGGGGCATAGGAATTTGAGCAGAATTTCTGGGTTTCATCGATAAATTTGTTCTGAAACTTCTTCTAGTTGAATTAACTGAGGTTGAAGACGATGAAATTGAGCAAGAAGCCATTGGAACCTGCAAACAATTTGCCATGGATAATAATCTGAGATTTTTCAAGCTTTGTAATCTGAAAATGGTGGTTTAATTTGTTGTTAGTTTTGGGGATTTTGAGTTTCTGGTTAGCCTGCTACTGCTGAGGCTGAGCAGCTGATTCCAGAGAGAGAGAGGCAGTGATGACTGGGGCTTAGAAGTTGGGCTAATAGGATATTAGGATGGGCTATATTTAGAGGCCCTCGGTTTTTTATTACGTGCATCCTGATGTATATAGACAATATACGGAATAACCGAGTAAGCAATCTAGCTTTATATGGTTTGGACGAAATCTTATGAGCTTAGAGGTGGTGGTTCAGTAGAATCTTTCATTTTACCTAAAAAAAAATAGATTGAAACTCTTTAGTCTTTAATTCTTTATAATCCTTAACTCATTCCTAAATAATCACAGGTGGTTGTTGTACTTGTTAGTGTATAATTTTGAACATTAATGTACATAGTAATGATAAATTTTAGAATATTTCAGAAACACATTATTGTATATATAAGTATGTTTAAAAATTAATGTGTAAATGGTGCAAAAGTCCACATTGTTATGATTATCTAAGGGTAGAGTAAGTAAAAGTTTTTTTGAACATAAATCTTAAATACTTTATAAAAAAAAAAAAAATTGATCAATTTCAAACTTATTTGAGAAAATTGACTGTATATGTGTGGGTGTTCATCTATTAACTATTATTAAAACAAAACGTTGCTGACGTCATTACTGTCCACATATCATTCACATAATAATTTTTTTCCCGGGTAAATGCATGGATGATGCCATATTTAACAAGTTTGAAATTTGAATATTAGAAACTTTTACTTTACAACTAAACCTATTGATTTATCTTTAAAAAATGAAACAATTGTAAATAGCACACTAATAAATGGACTCCTACATTGAAATATGTATTAGGCAACGTTTAACAAGTATTATATCATAATTTTGATGAAAATCTAAAACTATAAAATTACAAATATTTTTGTATAACCTGCATAATTCTTATTTATATTTATCCATTTTTCTAAATAAAGTACAAATTATAAAAATAGATTTTATATAAACCGTACATCGCACGGATCCTAACCTAGTATTATACTAAAATTAAGTTTTGGGGCGAATTGTTAAAGTTTTGGGTTAATTTGATTCAAATTCTATTAGCAAAAAATGATAACTCAAATAATGGCATAAGTAGAAGTAATTGAATTTAGCTCAATTCAATTCTACCTTGTTTGCATTCGTCCAAATCATGTAAGTTGGATCGAATAATTAGTTGTGGATAATTTTGTCATGGCTAGTATATGGACAAGTTCTTCCCAAGAATTTCTATTAAATATTCGATATCTCACTTCAAAAATAACATGTTAACAAGACATTTCAAGAATTTTGTTCAAGTCACTGTCTCACTGAACTAAGGAAACATGTTACCACTTACCAGTTGTGAATGAAGAGTGTTTAGCCGGGTTATTCTAACTTCTTAGGCCATGTTTCCATACACCAAGTCACCAACTGGATAACATGGTGCATAATGGCAACTTAGCAAGCTACTTCGTATTTATTTGTGTATTATACTATTGAAGGCGGTTCACAAACCACAACATACGATACTGCCATAAGTCTTACTTGCCATCCTCGACATACTACAGAGACCAACAAAGTACCAGCAAATATTTATCAAAGAAACGAGAAGTCAAGTACAGCAAAATGTTAATCTTTTTATAAAACAAGATTTCTTAAAACAGCATCCAGAACAGATTTATACATCATTACCATCAACTGAAGGTCTGAAGAATAAAGCAATAGATTTCCCAAAACCAAACATGAAAACAAGAACTGAACAGAAACACCACTAACATATTCTAACAACCAAAACTGCATTCCATAACCAAAAGCTTCAAGCTATGATCTATGAACATCCTCTTTTTTCTTTTTTTCTATTTTTTTTTTTTCCTGTTTGCAAGTTATAAAAAGAGTGATAAAAGCTCAGTGTGCAGCGGCAGGAACAGCAACACCATTTCCATCAGCAGCAACAGTCTGTGTCTCCCCATCCTGACTTTCAAACACCTTCGCAATCTTGTCAACAGGCACAAAGGGCAAATAGTTGGCAACTCTGTAACCCCTCTCAGCACCAACTTTCACAGTTTGATTATACTTCTCAGAGCACAAGGCTGCTGTGGGAACAATTACCTCAGCCACCTTGGGGAAAAGGGGAAGGCGGTTGAGTGACCGCCATGCTGAAACAGCATACTGCTCTGCTACTGGCTCATACTTGGTATAGATCTCTTTAGCTGTGGGCTCGTATTTGGTGTAGACATCCTTTGCAAATCCAGATGCAGTATCCACCACACCTACACGTTGAACTTCTGAGGCTACACCACGAGCTACCTCAGGTGCCTTTTGGGCCGCATCGAAAGCTCTGCTGGATACCTGCTTCACTAGGGGTGGAACACTATGCTGCACCTTGGACAAAGTGTCATCAACCTGCCAGCATCAGTTACACATAATCAGAAATACAGAATTGTAGTTCTTTTTTGCAATGAACAGTATGACATATCACAAATGGTATTAGCTTACAGTAATGATGATCAAATGGGAAGGCATCTTATACTAGCTGGTACTAGACTACATGATCCTACTATTTTATACATGCCAATGCTACGAAATATCCAAATGTAACATAAATGATGTCTAATTACAATTACCGCAATACACTAAAATTGACCGTGTTCATTTAAGAAATATCATCATTGAAAAAACCTCCACTATGAAAAAAAGTAGGAACAAGTAGTCTAGTACCAGCTAAGATGTTAATTTTCTCCTCTTGGGAAGTCAAAACAAACAATAGCATATGCATAACATTCACGAAAGAGGATAGACACAATCTATTCACATTTCACAACATTCTCAACTGAAATCTCAGCAAAAAGCATCGAAAGAATCCTTTTTTCTCATAGCTTTTAACAAGACATTAACACAATCTAGTAGTGATACGAGGTACTTGTTAGTACCCTGTGCAAACACAAAACAAAACACTATTGAAATTGAGGAAATATGGCCAAGAGTGAAGGATATATAACAGGAATCAGAATAAAGTGGCTGACCTTGCGATCAACAAACTTGAGAAGTTCAAGAGGAACTTCATGAAACCGGTCATAAACCGGACGGACAACAGTCTTAACTGTACCCTCGACAGTCTCGACACCAGGCTTCAACGGCCCGGACTTGTCCTTAGCATAACCATAGATGTTTGAAAAGCATAAAATGGCTTGCAGTGCAGTAGAATGCACAAATTCAAAGTACTTCAATCTTTCTTCTTCGCTTCCACTCTTCTGTAACATACAAACAACGATCAGTAACTTCTTATAAAATGCTTTCATAACTCAATCATTCATTATTAATTGTAGCAAATGTTTCTCAATCCAAGTTCCAATTTACACTTTCATAACGCCATTATTATTCATCTTTTCACTAAATACACTTTAATTACGCCATTAGTATTCTTAAATTTTTTTTAAAAAAAAAAAGTAAAAATACAGATTCAAACCAAAAGTCTATCTAATTCAGACAAACATCCAAAAAAACAGAATTAAAAGATTGTTGTGCCCGGAAAAATAACAGACGTTGTAGCAGAACAAGCGAAAAATTATTTGAAAATAATAAAGAAATTCGAGCAACAAATCGACAATTAGCAATCAAAATCCTAGAAATCAAATCAATAACTGAATCAAGTCAAACACACCAAAACAGAAAAGAAAATCATCAAAAAATAAAAAAAAATATATCATAAATTGTAAAGTCAATTGAAAAAAATCAAAAACATTACAAAATTAGAAAGAAAACTACAATACGTAACAAAATCATACCACTTGCTTCTCAACTTTGAAATCACCTTCCGCCATGTTGTGCAACGCCTTCTCAAACAAGAATCAAAGCGCAAAACTTAGGGTTAAGAACAAAAATTAACGAAACAAGAAATTTGAGGAATAAATTGGCGTGAAATTCGTTGGTCTAATGAATTTATCAAAGAAAGAAGGATTGATTCGTTCCAAATCTGGAGAGAAAATAGGAGGAGGAGAGAGAAAAGTCTTGGAAATTGGTGACGATGTGATGAGTGAATCACCGAAATGCATGAAGCATATAAATATAGAGGAAATGAAAAGGGGGGTGGGAATTCGGGAAGCCGTGTGCGGGAGAAATTAATAAATGCGGACCAATAGTTTGCTTAATTTGGGCATTATTTTGACTACTTGGTCGTTAAGCTAACCATTTGCCTTTCCTTATTTTTCCATCTACTCTGTATAAAATAATTAAATAAATACTCGTATATTATTTCCGGATTGTTTTATTATTACCGACGTTATTAATAAAAAGGCGTTTAGGTGTATGAAAAAATACAGAAAATGTGAATATGTAAAAATATTATAGAATATTCGCGAGAATGTAATGTAAATGGAAAAATGAGATTTGTTAAGAATAGAATGTGTAAAATAATAAAAGGTTTTGGTAAAAATAAGTAAATCATTATGAAAGGTGAGTTGAACAAGAAAATACAAAAAAAGGAGTATTATTTCATATATGATAGTTATACAGTAACTTATAACAGTTATAAGAGCTAGTTATTAATTATTATTGTTTCGGTTGAAAACAATGGGACCTTGCCGAAGGTCCACTGAAATGGAGAAGACTGGATTCGATCCAAGTTGTGTTGGGCCGAAGGTTTCCTGCACAGTGAACACGCGTAAACTAGCCTCGGGGGTGTTTCCGAGGAAGGCCCCTCCGATGCTAAAGTCAGTACAATGTGTAAAAGGAAGACACTATGCAAGAGAGTTTGTAGCTTGAGGCTTTTGTGGAATATTTCTGAATGCCAGAATGAGCATATGAATCTGAATCTCCTATCTCCCCGTGAATGTGTCAATATGATGGCTTTTATACCTCATCATACATGGAGAGGTTGGGCTTTAGCCCAATTGGCTTACTTTGTGGGCTGACCTTTGACCTTTGAGCAATTGGAGAGTTGAACCTTGACCTTGGGCTTTTAATTCGATCATTTAGTGCTTAGGCCCAATTTTGACTAAATTGGACCCAAACAACTTGCCCCCCAGACCCGATTTGGAAGGATGACGGGTCGGGTTTGATTTAATTCAGAAAAGGAGGGAAGTAAATGATTTAATTGATCCAAAAATTTGAATTTAAACCGTAATTAATGAGATAACAACGGTTAATGATTTGCGGAAGTTGGACGGATAATGGGCAGTTTAATCACAAGACATGTGTTTAATGGCTACTTAGTGGGTATTTAAGAGAAATTAAAGCACAGACTCTTCGTATCCCGTACCTGGAGATATAAACAGAGGCGCGTCATTCTCCTCACTTATTCACCAACACAAACCCAGAATTCTTCGAGAGAGAAACCAAGAACCCGCATCAAAACTTCGCAAATTCCCCGAGCATTGAGCTTAGAAACTGAGACTTGCCACTACGAACTCGTAAATCGGCAACTTTCGCTTCAGATTAAGGTAAATTCCTTTGATTTCAGTTTATTTTTTCTTCGAATTCGAACTCCTTCCCCTTTTCTTTCGACTTTTCTCTTCGAAATAATCCATGGCAAGAGGAGTTAGAGGTAGAGCCCGTGCTCCAAGAAGAGCAAGGCCGATTCCCGATCCTAGGAACAGGATTGGGACCTGGAATGGTCAAAGGCCGGAGTCTGACCCTGCTGAAGGGATTAGGGCGACTCCCCTTTCCTCGGCTCCTCCTCAAAGAACGGATGAGCCGAGCGCTTCTGGACGGGATGATGAAGTTCCCGCTGTCCTTTGGGATATCCTCCCTGGGTTTTCAGAGTGGGAGAATGCCGAAGTCGTTTCGGCCATGATAAAGAACCGCCCCTACTCATGGTGGGTAGAGAACGCCGATCAATATCGATTTGCCGAGCAAATTGAGTTGCATTACGGCATTTTTGAAGCTGATGGATATTGGTGCCGAATGCCCTCAGCATCCGATAGAATCCATCGTCCACCCCCGGGGTATGTGGGGGTGTACACAAGACAGCTTCAGTATGGGCTGAGGTTCCCTTTGGACGTTTTCGTCCGAGACTTGCTGATCCATTACAACATTTCCCTATGTCAGCTAACCCCCACCAGCATCCGAAGGGTGATGACATACTTATGGGTCTGCAAGTTCTTCAAGTACGTGCCGAACCTGCACTGCTTCAGAAAGCTCCATCGGCTAGTGCCAAATATTCAAAGTGGGCACGGAAGCCATGGTTCTGGGTGGTATCGGATTGAGTCCCGGCCCCAATACTTGACCATGTGGCCAAATGACTCTTCAGACAAGGACTGGAGAGGTCAATGGATTTGGGTTAGGGCACCCACAGATCCGGGCCACCCTTGCGTCTTCAGCGCTCCCCGGTACTTAGCTGAGCCTGATCCCGAAATGGGAAGTCTAGGTCCCCCCGCAGATAACGGGGCGGATCCGAACCTGGATCAGCAACATATCTTCGGCAAGCTGCCGAACCCGGGGGGAAGTGGTCGAATGCAGCATATCCCGGAGACTTGGCTCCCCGATACGCATTACGTTTTCCAAGAGAACATGCTAGCAGCTGTTGGCCTCAGCCGAAAGTTTAAGGATGGTAAGCTTCTTCGGCTGGGGCCGAGGCTTTTTAACCTCTTTTTCTTCTCTCGCTTTGCTTTTTTTTATGCTGTGCCGACATATCTGAGCTAAACTTTTTCCCTTTCCTTTTTTCAGAGCGGGACGAGACCAACGTTGGTATTAACTACGCTCGTCTTGGTGTTAACCGAGAGCGAGTTGTAACTGAACGGGCCCCGTCTATCACTGAGCCGAGGCATAGGGAAGTTCATCTGGATTCTTCCCACTTCCAAATTGAGGCTGTTGCTCTGTACCAGAGGCAGAAGCCTTGGTGGAAGAAGAGAGACCCTTTGTTTCAGCTGCTGAACGAAGAAGCTGAAGCTGCCCGCACAGCCGAAGAGGTTGCACGGGTACTTGAGGCTTGCGAAGGAGGAGAAGGGTCCTCCAGAGCTGCTGAAGCCGAAGCTGCAGCTAGAGCAACTGAAGAAGACGAGGCTTTGCTGAAAACCTCGGTGAGCTTTCAGACAACAAAATTTTTTTTTTTTTTTTTTTTTTTTGTTTTTTTGTTTTTTTTTTTTTTTTTTTACTCACATTCTTCTTCCCCCCTGTCTGTTACAGTCTGAAGAGAGTAACAGACACAGAGAAGGCAAAGCTCCTGTTCGTCCCGAAGACCAAATACAAGAGTCTTCAGACTCAGATATGGACGAGCAGCCCCTTCTAAAAAGGCGCCGAAGGATGGCCATCATCGGCCCTCATGACTTTCAGCAGAGGCCGATGACCATCGGCGTCGCAATAAGGGAACCTGAGGAAGGCAATGGATCGCCGAGGGTTCCCCAGCCAACACCCCAATCTCCTCAAAAGACCCCTCCGCCACCTCCTGAGATGGAGGTGGATCAGAGAACTCCCGAACCTAAGGGAGGGGTCCCAGAAGAAATGAAGAAGAGTGCTGATGAGCACGAAAATAAGGATGCCGTGATGTCCAGCGCTGAGGGCTTCACGGCAGACATCGCAAGAGAGGTTGAGGCTTTCGTCCTCACCCCTGAAGAAGAGGAGGTCATAGTAATTGACTCCTCTGAGAAGGATGATGCTGAGACAACCAAAGCTAATCAAGCTCCATCGTCATCCTTCCCTTCTTTCCAGACTCTGCATTCTGGAGAAATGGGTTTCTCGGCCCCCCGAATTCCAATCCCAGATCACATCTGGGACCTCATATGGGGTCAAAACCGAGAAGGAGCTGCAGCCTACTTCGGCAATTTTGCTGGCATGTCCGAAGTAGACAGGGCAAGGATCTGGTCGCTGAAGGCCACTGCTGGGATGGGCGAATCCAGCAGATCAGTTCCTGACCCAGCCAGGTCTAACCAACTGCTGATGATGCAGGTAATTTTCCTTCATTTCCTCCGAAATTCAGCTCTTTATATATATATATATTTTTTTTATTTATATTTATTTATATTTTTTTTTTGTCTTCCTGTTTTCAGTTCGTGCACAATCAGACTCTCACTGTAGAGCTGATAGATACCCTGCAAGATAGGGTAGACGCTGCTGTGCACGAAAAGAAGGTGGCTGAAGAGGAAGTTAAGCTTGCTAAGCTGAAGCAAGCAGCAGCTGAAGAGAAGCAGCAGGAGGTTGAGGAGTACGGGAAAAAAGCTTCCGAAGCCCTGAAAACCTTCTGCGATGCTATGGAGAAGGAAGTTTTTCCCCCACTGATGGAAGGGGAAAAATTCCTCCAGGAGCATATGGGAGTGGACGTCTCCAAATTCAAGGCTGCCGTTGAGAGCCGAATTCAAGAAGGAACTGCTGCACAAGCTGAAGTGCAGCAGCGTCTAGAGGCTCTTGAAGCCAGCCGAATGGCTGCTGAAGAGTTGCTCCTGGCCAAAGACGTCCAACTCTCAGAGGCTGCTGCTGCTGCTGAAGCCCAAAGAGCTAAATTCCAAGAGGCTGAGGATCAATTGCTGATCCAGAAAGTTGAAATGGTCCAAGCTCAGACAAAGGCTTTCCAAATTCAGCAAGAGCTGAATGAGCTGAAAGGTTCCTCCTCCAAAGTCGCTGATGAGCTGAAGAAATCCAAGGAAAACTTGGAGGAGACCCAGAAGAAGCTGGCTGATGCTGAGGCTTTACTCAAGGTCCGTGTTTATACCCAAGAGGAATATGAGATGGGTTTCAGAAACGGATTCCGAGTATGCCGAAGAGTCTGCCTTCATGCTGAGCCGAAACTGGACTGGTCTAAATGTGCTGAGTGGGTCCAGAATCCCGAAGACCCTCACATGAAGTATGCAACTCCAGCCGAAGCTGAAATTCTCAAGGCTGAGGAAGCCGAAGAGGAAGCTGAAAGACTGGAGTTGGAAGCTGAGCAGAGGGAAAGGGAGGCTCGGCAAAGTGCAAAGCCCGCTTCTTCTGCTGCTGGAGCTGAGGCCACCATGGGGCTCAACGCTGACCAGTCTGATCCTCCGGCTGAAGCATAGGAACTCGGGCAGTCGTCTTCAGAATCTTGCGGTTCATCATGTGCTTAACTTTAGACTTGCCGCTTTCTGAGTTTTTTGCCTTGTTTTTTGCTTCAGCTTGCCTTGTCGTACAGCAGTTTTATTTTTTTTGCTTATGTACGTATTTCGGCAGCTGTTATTTTCCGCTTGTGGGCGGCTGCCGATACTGAATTATTGAACTTGTAGCTCAATTTTTGAGCATGAAATATTAATCTAATGCTCTTTTCTTCAGTTGCTTTACTTTTGAATGCTTTACTGTTTCTTTTCTTCAACTCTGCCGAACATAGTTGTACTGAGTGCTTCTTGCCCCCACAGAAATTGAAGTATGACTTCAATTGAATAAGCAATTTCTGAACTTCTTCAAAATGGGTATCCGAAACACAGGGCCAACTGAAGGCAATGCTTCTGGGATACAAGTCTTACTGAAGATTGACTGTCTGAAAGTTGGATATCCGAAACACAGGGCCAACTGAAGGCAATGCTTGGGATATTAGCTTTCTGGGACTAACCTCTTTAGAACAAGTCTTACTGAAATTTGACTTCAGCTGAAAGACCAGCGTTCTTAAAGAAGACGCATATCCGAAACACAGGGCCAACTGAAGGCAATGTTTCGAATAATGGCTTTCTGGGATACAAGGCTCAGTTAAGGCAATATCCCAGAATTGTCCATGGACTAATGTCTTTGGAGAACAGGTCTTACTGAAGTTTGATTTCAGCTGAAAGACCAGTGTTCTTTAAAAAGACGAGTTTTGTAAGCCATCTGAAACCCAGTTACCCGAAGGCGAAGGTTTCAGACGAGGCTGATTTAAAAATTTTCAACTGTTGCTGTTATCCTTGATTTTCTGTCTATCTTTGAAAAATGGATACCCGAAACACAGGGCCAACTTAAGGCAATGTTTCGGATAATGGCTCTCTGGGATACAAGGCTCAGTTAAGGCAATATCCCAGATTTGTCCATGGACTCATGTCTTTGGAGAACAAGTCTTACTGAAGTTTGATTTCAGCTGAAAGACCAGTGTTCTTTAAAAAGACGAGTTTTGTCAGCAATCTGAAGCCCAGTTACCCGAAGGCGAAGGTTTCAGACGAGGCTGAATAAAAAACCCTTAAAGAGTAGATAGAACCGAGAAAATTTTGAAAGGATAAAAAGTTGTAAATATTTATATAAATGGCGGCTCCAAGGCCTTTCATTAGTTCAAAATGTACTTACAAAGATTGTTCTGCCCCGAAGGGTTTACACATGATATTTTTTCAGTACATCAGCGTTCCAGTGATTTTTCAACTCAGTTCCATCCAACTGCCGAAGTCGGTATGTCCCTGGCTGAAGCTCATCATAAATTTCATAAGGCCCCTCCCATGTAGCTGAGAGCTTCCCATGGATTCGGCCTTTCTGAACTGCAGCAGCATTCCGAAGGACAAGATCTCCAATTTTGAGAGGCCTTGCATGGACCCTTCGGTTATAAAATTTGCTGACTCTCTGTTTATAGGCCGCCATTTTATCTCGAGCTGAGTCTCTTACTTCGTCGAGGAAATCGAGAGATTCCCTCATCAGTCGCTCATTCTCAGCCGAGAAATGGTGCACTCGAAGGCTTTCCGAGCCAATTTCCACTGGAAGGACGGCTTCGGCACCATACACCAGTTCAAAAGGTGAGTGGCCCGTTGCCTCTTTTTCAGTTGTCCGAAGGGACCAAAGGGTTCCAGGGAGCTCCTCTAGCCATTTGGACTTTTGATCTTCCACCCTCTTCTTGAGGGCATTTAAGATCTGTTTATTTGCTGCTTCGGCTTGTCCGTTACTTTGCGGGTGGCATACTGCTGAAAATGCCAGTTTTATGCCGAACTGATCTGTATATCGCTTAAGCGGTAAGTTGTCAAATTGCCTCCCATGATCGAAGACAAATACTCTCGGGATGCCAAAGCGAGTGATGATATTCTGCCAGATAAATTTTCTGACAGTTTGCTCTGTAATGTTCGAGGCTGCTTCGGCCTCGATCCATTTACTGAAGTAGTCGACACCAACTATCAGCCATTTTTTCTGGTACACAGCCTCTGGAAATGGTCCCAGTATATCCAGTCCCCATTGGGCAAACGGGAGTGGATTAAGGATCGGCTGAAGATCCCTTGCTGGCTGATGGATAATTGGAGCATATTTTTGACATTTTTCGCATTTCCGAACCAGCTCCTTAGCATCTGCGATCATGGTGGGCCAGTAATATCCAGCCCTCAATGCCTTGTGGGCTAAGGTTCTTCCCCCAATGTGGTTCCCACAGATGCCGAGGTGAATCTCCCGCAGGATATAATCTGCATCTGTTGGTCCCACGCATTTCAGCAATGGGGCTGAGAAGGACTTTTTCAGAAGTTCCCCCCTGAAGACAATGAACCTAGAGCTGGTTCTCTTCATTTTGGAGGCCAAAGCTTTGTCCTCAGGAGTTTCTCCCCGAAGCTTAAAAGCTAAAATGGGTTCCATCCAACTAGGCTCTGGGTCGGCGCAGCACACTTCAGGTGCTTCGTCGACACTTCTTGCTCGACGCACTTCTACATATACAGACCTGTTCAGCTCGGTAAAAGATGAACTAGCAAGTTTGGAGAGTGCATCGGCCTGAGTATTCTGACCCCTTGGGATCAGCTGAACCTCAAAAGTTTTCAGCTCTGCAATGACTGATTTGATCTTGGCAAGATAAGCTATCATGGAGGGCTCTTTGGCCTCATAGCTGCCACTGATCTGATATGCAACTAGCTGAGAGTCTGTTTTTAAGCAGACATGATCGGCTTCCAAGGAGATGCATAATTGTAGGCCGGCGATTGCTGCCTCATATTCGGCTTCATTGTTCGAGGCCTTAAAAGAAAATTTTAGTGCATACTCAACGGATTGGCCTTCGGGAGAAGTTATCACTACTCCTGCCCCCGAACCGTTTTCGGTGGAAGACCCATCCGTAAACACGGTCCAGACTTTCTTTTCACTGTCCAGCACTTCTTGGTATGAGCATTCGGCCAAGAAATCCGCCAGGGCTTGAGCCTTAATGGCAGCCCTCGGACGGTAGCTGATGCTGAATTCGGTGAGCTCAAAAGCCCACTTGGCTAGCCTACCGGATTTTTCAACCTTGCCAAGAACTTTTTCCAATGGCTGATCAGTTAAGACCACTATCTGATGGCAATCAAAATAGGGCCTCAGCTTCCGAGCAGCTACTACTACCGCGAAAGCAACTTTCTCGAGTAGAGGATAGCGGGTCTCGGCATCCGTCAGTGTATGACTGACGAAATAAATCGGTTGCTGACTCTTACTCTCTTCCCTCAGCAATACTGCGCTGATGGTGGCCGGGCTAACGGCCACATATAGGTATAGAGTTTCTCCTTCAACTGGGCTAGCCAGCGTTGGGAGTTGAGCCAGATGCTCCCGAAGCTGTTGAAAGGCGTCTTTTTGCTCTTCCTCCCAAACAAGCTCTTTTGTTTTCGGGAGTTTCAGGGCTTTGAAGAAGGGTAACCCCTTATCCGAAGCTCTGGAAATGAACCTCGAGAGGGCTGCCATTCTTCCGGTGAGCCGCTGAACATCCCGCTTTGTTTTCGGCTCAGGAAGGTCGAGCGCCGCTTTGACTTTAGAGGGATTGGCATCAATCCCCCTTTTGCTGACCATGAAACCCAGGAATTTCCCTGACTTCACGCCGAAGACACACTTCTTCGGATTCAGCTTCATTTGATGCTTTCTCAAGGTGGCGAAAGTTTCAGCCAGGTCCTTTACATGGTCCTCTAGTTTTCTGCTTTTGACGATCGAATCGTCAACATAGACTTCCATGTTTCGGCCCTTTTGATCGGCGAAAACTTGATCCACCAGCCTTTGATAGGTTGCCCCCGCATTTTTCAATCCGAAGGGCATCATTTTGTAATTATACACCCCAGCGTTCGTGACGAATGCTGTCTTGGCTCGATCGTCGGGGTGCATAAAGATCTGATGATACCCCGAGAATGCGTCCATGAAACTAAGCAAGGCATGGCCACTTGTCGAATCGACTAGCTGATCGATTCTTGGCAAGGGATAGAAATCCTTTGGACAAGCCTTATTTAGGTCCGTGAAGTCAACGCACATCCTCCAGGTACCATTGGGCTTCTGAACCATCACCACATTTGCCAGCCATTCCGGATATTGGCAAGGTTCAATGAACCCTGCCTCCAATAATTTTTTGACTTCGGCTGCGATGTCTCGGTTCTTATTGGCGGAGTAATTCCGCTTCTTTTGCTTAACTGGTCGACACGCTGGGTCAACATTAAGCTTATGGGAGATGAGGTCTGAACTTATCCCGGGCATATCAGCTGCCGAGAAAGCAAACACATCTCTGTTATCCCGAAGGAGCTGAATAAGTTCACAACGGGTGTTAGGATCAAGGTCCATCCCGATTGTTACACATTTCTCAGCATCTCCTTCGGCCAACTCAACTGTTTCAGTCTGTTGGTCCATGTCCATTGCCGAGGGACTGGACTCTTCAGAATCTGGTCTGCTGCCAATGTCAGCAGGTGTCCCAGTCTTTGTGTTCTTCGGCTGGCTCTCTGAGTCTTGCGGCTCAGCTGAAGAGTCAACCTTTTCCCTTTCGGGACCTTTTTCTCTGGGCACGGATCCTTGGGCCGAAGCACTTAGGCCTTTCGGCTTTTTGGTGCTTGGCTCTCTTTCTTTTTCTTTCTCCTCCTCATCCTTGTCGTTATCTGGGCGACTACTGGATGGCTTGAGGTAGTTGCACCTTCGGGCGTCCTTTTGGTTGCCCTGTATCCTTTCGGGGAAGCCGGCGTCTGAGACGTAAATCATCAGCTGATGATAAGTTGAGACGACCCCTTGGATCTCGTGAATTATGGGTCTCCCCAAAATCACGTTGTACACTGAAGGAGCGTCGATGACCAAAAACTCAATCATGACGTTCCGGGCTGCCTCATCGCAACCGATGGTGACAGGAAGTGTCACCTTCCCATCTGGATAAGTTGAAGCCCCATTGAACCCGGATACCGGATAGGGTACCGGCGTAAGGTGCTTGGGCTTCAGCTTAATTTGGTTGTAGGCCTTTCGGAACAGAATGTTTGCTCCGCTGCCACCATCAACAAGGACCTTACTGACGTCGTGGTTGGCCACCGTGGCGATGATCACCAACGGATCCTCGTGAGGGAACGTAATCCCCCGGCAGTCGGCGGCTGTGAACGTCATGTTCGGCACCGGCGACTGGGGAGCTTGAATGTCAGCGTTGTTCACCTGGTGAGTCAAAGCTCTAAGGTGACGCTTGTGCTCCCTCCGAGAGTATATTCCTCCCGAGATAACATTGATCGGAGGGAATTTCCCCTCCGGTTTTTTACTGTTTTTCCGGGGGAAATCGAGGTCCTGCCGAGGGTCCTTTGCTAGCCTCTCGGATTCTTTTTTCTCGCGGTGATCCGCGATGTATTTTTTCAAGTATCCCTTCCGGACCATGTCCTCTATCTGGTCCTTCAGCTGGATACACTCTTCAGTGTTGTGGCCCGAAGACTCGTGGAACTCACACCACTGATTTTTATTTTTTCGCTGATACCACTCTGGGAGTGGTCTCGGCTTTCGGTAACTCTGCTCCTCCTTCGTCACACTGTAAATTTTGGCGCGTAGAAGAGAGAGCGGAGTGTAGGACTCGTATCTGCCTGTGTATGAGGCAAACCTGTCCTTCTTTAGGTCGTTGGCCGGAGATGGCTCCGGAGCCTTTGATTTTCCCTTTGCCTTATGGCCTTGGCCTTCAGACAAGGGTATTTGCCTCTGTTTCCCTCCCCCGGATTGAGGTTGGGTTTTTGCTTTATTCCATTCTTCGGCTCGGATGAACTTATCCGAAGCACTAAGAGCTTCCTCCAAAGTCTGCGGGGTATGCATGACCATGAAGTCTAGGAATTTTCCTGGCTGAAGGCCATTCTGCATTGCAAAAACAGCTAGCCCCTGGTCCAGCTGGGAGACGCTTGATGACTCGTTACTGAAACGGGTCAGGTAGTCTCGGAGGCTTTCGGTTTCCCCCTGTTGCAGACTCATGAGCTCTGCGGTAGTCTTCTCTCGGCGGTTTGCCGTGGAAAACTTGCTCCTGAACTTGGAGGACAGATCATCCCAACCTGTTATGGAGCCTTGCCTTACTCCCTTGGAGATCCACGCTTGCGCGACCCCCTTGAGAGTGGTTGGGAAATATTTGCACCAAGTCGCCTCGGATCTGGGGCAAAGATGCATATGAGTCTCATACGAGGCCACGTGGTCCTTCGGATCCGTGGTCCCGTCATATGTGATATGCGACGGTATTTTAACCGTGGGAACGCGCTCTTCCAGTATCCATTGCTCGAATGGTGAACTAGCGGGTAGCATAATTGCCTTGCCCTTGTTCCTGGCCGAAGGGACCGCGCTCCGCCCTCTTAGAGAGGTAGGAGTGGTTTTCGTCCCTGGCTGGGAAGTCTGGGCCTCGGCTGCAGGGAACGAGAGGCGACTACGCACGCTCGGTTCCTGGCCGCCGAGTCGGTCAAGGACACTTCTGCGAACAGTCTCAGGTTCCCGGCGAGTAGATTCTGGCCGAGAAGCTGAGCTGCTGCTCTTATGCGCTGCTGGTCTTGAGGATGAGGATCCTTTAAATAATTGAGAGTTCTTTTTCCTCCGTTTTTCATTTTTCCAAGAATCCTCCTCCCACTCTTCCAGTTCCCGGAAGGAAGGAAGCTTCCCACCGTCATGGTCTAACTTCCTCCGCTGATGCCGGGTATGCGGAGGAGTTCGATCACGAGGCGGTGGCATATTCTGTGCCCTCATTGCCTCCATGAGTACTGCCAGCGCTCTTGCCACCTCTTCCGAACTGGGCCCCGTCAAAGGGGTCCCCGGCCGAGTGTGGTAATGAGGCCGTGCAGCCGATGGTTGGCTTTGGGACACTGAATATGTCCTTGATCAGACTGACCCCTGCTAGACCGAAAGTGGTCCGGCCTATATTGAGAGTCATGCATTATAGGAGATAGGGAATCCTCCTTGTGTGATCCTCCCCCCGAGCCGGCACCCTTGGGAGAGTTCCGGTCCGGCGAGGACGATGGTGTAGGGGTTTTAGGCTTTTCGCCCGCTCCTTGACGGAGGCTTTTGCTCTTGCGGTTCTTAGCCATGGCTGCTAAGATAATTGCAAGATGATCTTGGTTAGGAATTTGGCTTAAAGATTTTTGAAAGTCTTCCCCACAGACGGCGCCAAATTGTTTCGGTTGAAAACAATGGGACCTTGCCGAAGGTCCACTGAAATGGAGAAGACTGGATTCGATCCAAGTTGTGTTGGGCCGAAGGTTTCCTGCACAGTGAACACGCGTAAACTAGCCTCGGGGGTGTTTCCGAGGAAGGCCCCTCCGATGCTAAAGTCAGTACAATGTGTAAAAGGAAGACACTATGCAAGAGAGTTTGTAGCTTGAGGCTTTTGTGGAATATTTCTGAATGCCAGAATGAGCATATGAATCTGAATCTCCTATCTCCCCGTGAATGTGTCAATATGATGGCTTTTATACCTCATCATACATGGAGAGGTTGGGCTTTAGCCCAATTGGCTTACTTTGTGGGCTGACCTTTGACCTTTGAGCAATTGGAGAGTTGAACCTTGACCTTGGGATTTTAATTCGATCATTTAGTGCTTAGGCCCAATTTTGACTAAATTGGACCCAAACAACTATTATTATTATTATTATTATTATTATTATTATTATTATTATTATTATACTTTGTACCTTGTAGAAGTTACATATTTAAGTCATTTAACACTAGTGTATGATTGATCATTTTTTGTCATATAACACATTTTTGAAAATACGGATTACAATCTTTGAGTGATTTTTCCATAAGTTTATACTTTATTACGTAATACTAGTACCATTTTTGACATGTAAATACTTCATTATTATTTGTGTTAAATGTTTCTAATTATAATCCATTCTAGCTTACAACTTATTATCTCAGATATGTTTTTAATATTACACAAAATCTAGTCTAGAAACATCTATATCGTACAAAATTAAGTCTAGAAACATTTTGTTTTAATTCTTAATTAGTAGAGTTACGTAGAGTTAGTTCATATTAAAGGGAGATATGGTAAGATTTGTTTTGTTTGTCTTTATCAATGATGAAGTCATTTTGAAATTATGGGCGGTGGGACATGGAGATAATGATAATTATCTGAAGGTTATGTATATGGAGTTATGGACTACGTATACGTGTGGATTGGGTATGGTATGTTGTCTACTGATCATGGGATAAGACCTATCATAAGAGTAAAGCATGTTAATTTTTTTTTTTTTTTAATTAAATAGATTATCTTGTAAAAATCCAATTACCGAATCCTAAGGGTTTGATAAGTGTCATCTTCCAACTATGTCGAGAGTGAGGGATATCTCAAGTAGTTAAAAATTCTCTCCCAATTTCAGGAGATTTTAGGATCGATTCTCACCCTTATTTTTGTGACTGTCTAAACAACAACAACAACAACAAAAAAAAAAAAAAAACCTTCCAACTATACCCTATATTTTCTTTATAAAAAAAAAAAAGTAGTTTCGATTATATCCTAAGGTTCCTAACAATAATTTTAATTTTCCCTTTGGTGTTTTCTTTTTGAAGTTTTATGTTGATGATGTGTATGATTTTAAAATTAGTGTGTTTATTTTAATGCTCCGTAATTTATAAGTAGGATTCGACCCATTTGAAAATTCAACTGTAACACAAATGTCATGAACATGAGAACATTTATAATTTTTTTTAAAATGTATTTACTTATATTTTGTTTTGAGTGATGTGATTTTAGTGTTCAAACTTGTGGATCATGGGTTCAAACCATGTACAATCAATGTTTGCAAAAACATGGAAGGAAAGAGTTATTAAATAAGGAGCACTGAATAGTACATGAACTTGTTTAGAGATTTTTATTATTGTATGTGTGTTTTTGTATGAGCTAGTTTAGGTTTATATATAATAACTAGTTTTGTGTTCCGTGTGATGCTTGAGTTGTTTATTTAATTTTAAAATAAAACTTTTTATCTAAAATATATATGTTATTTAAATTTTCTACTTATGGATTAATAATCACTTGACAATCATACTTGTCCGTTTATGGGTATTTTATGGATTAATAATCACACAAATTAAAAAAAAATAGAAATAATAATGTACAACCACAAAGAACGGTTGTCTAAAGCTGTGATCTCTTTTCATTTTCTCGGAACACCTAAGGAAAGGTTGGTTGCATGTTAAGACTTAAGCAAACGATTATGTATTATAACAAGTCTCTTTAAAAAAAAAAAAAAATTCCTATTGTAACTCTTTGGATCCGTCATTTGTATAGAAATTTTGGTATTTTATTGAAAATAAAACTCTAAACCAAAAGTTTTATTGAAAATAAAAGTCTAAATTAACTTTTTTATCCTACTAAATCTATCCAAATTTTATTGAAAATAAAACACTAAACCAACTTTTTTATCCAGTTCTACAAAAAATATATTCAAAAAAATCCTACGTGTCGTACTGATAATTAGCGGTCGCTACGTGGCGCGACACTTGGCGAAAAGTTGGAATGCCAAGAGTCTCTGTCTCGTGGTCTAGCTAAAATTTTAGGCTTATATATTAGTTACTACTTTTGTGCCCAGGCGATGCCTGAATTGTTGATAAAATTTTAAGATAAATTTTTTGGCTTCAATGTTCATTAATACGGTCATGTAATCCTTTTGATAATGCTGGATATTTAGACATATGATATCCTATCGCTTATTTATAGAATAGTGTACTTTTTATAATTTTGTTTGTAAATAGATATCTATGTTATTATTGACTTGAAATTATTGTTATTGTGCTTAAATTATTTTGTACTGAAAGTCTTTTTACCAAATCAAAATTATTTTTACTGATTAAAATTTATCTTTACTAATTCTCTGTTATTTTTTTTAACTAAATTAAATATATTATAAATGGATCTTATTTTAAAGAACTTTTTGAAACGAATTTTAGGATGGAAATAAAACCGAGTTATAGGATATTTATTAAAAGTTATGATTAATTTTGTATATATGAAATATTAGAAGTGTAGTGGTAATAAAACTCTATACATCATTTTTATCTTAAAAAATCTATCCAAACTCGCTTACTTAACATCATATGTGTCACAATAATACCAATTTGTCGCCTACGTGGCGCGACACTTGGCAAAAAACTAGAATGCCAAGTGTCGCTATCTCGTGGCCTAACAGTGTGACCGGCTTTATTTATTAGTGACTAGTTTTGTGCCCAGGCGATGCCCAGATGGCTGATAAAATTTTAAGATCACATTTTTACTTGAATGTTAAATACGGTCAAATAATTCGTTCTGATAATGTAGGATATTTTGACATACGATATCATATGTAGTGTACTTTATATAGTTTTGTTTGTAAATAGATATTTATGTTATTATTGACTTGAAATTATTTTTATTGAACTTCAATTATTTTCACTGAAATGAAAGTAAATAACTAATACCTATTTATCTTATACGTGGCGCGACACTTGGCGAAAAATTGGAATGCTAAGTGTCGCTGTCTCATGACCTGGCTGCAAAACCGACTTTATTTATTAGTGATTTATGATATGATATGCTATGGTTGTTGATTAAGTTATGTTAAAAATTATACGCAATTTATACTGTTCATATCACCCATTGGCCTAATTGTGACTTTCTTAATCTTCAAAGGTTTTAAGTCAAGCATTTTTTACATACCATTATTAAAGCATATGAACAGTACGATACTTCTTATGTTTTACTTACTGTCTTAATTATATGGTTACATTTTGATTTTGATAGTTACATTTTAAAAAAATTACTATTATAAAGATCAGTTTGACATGTTAAATTTATTTGAATTATTTGTTTTGATTAAATACGGAGTACAAAAGAATAAAAGGATCCTCAGCTTCAACGCAGATTCAAGGTATCTATTGTGGATAAAATACAAGTTTATCACCTTCATAAACAAAACTTGTAAAACTGTAAATAATCAACATTTTTTTATTAAAAATGGGCACAAAATATAGTCACAAAAATGCTATACTGACTAGGTATTTTTATTAACTAGATTAGGTCCCGTGCCATGCACGGTAATTAATTTCACTATTGTTTATAATTTAATACAAAAATTTTTAAAATCAAAAATAAAATATTTTGTATATTGCATGTGGACAAAATATGTAACCATAGTATTTTTTTTTAATGCATATAATGAAATGAAACATGAAATATAATGACGACAGAGTATTTAGGCAAATAAGTTTAAAATTTTAATGATAAATTGATATCGTTTTTCTTTTTATTAACTAAATAATTAAGTATTGTAAAATTGTATATTAAACACTATGAGATTGTAACATAAATAATTACTATAGTGTATTTGATACAATTTAGGATAGTGGAAAACATATCTAATTTATCGTGCTTTTGACATACATAAATAAATAAAAATTAAAAATAAATCAAATAAGATTGATATTGTAAAAAGAATAAATTATGCTATTAGAAAGCCGTTTCTTAACAAGAAATTAAAACATTTTGAAATTTCTAAATAGAGAATATATGAATAACAAAAGAAGGCCTAGGGAATAATAGTAATAGTAATAGTAATAGTAATAATCAAGTATGAATCAATTATTTCTAAAACGCATATTTATTTTTGTTACAAAATTACTGCATATATAATATATTGAAGATTTAAAGGAATAAAATACCGCATAAGGATTAGGAAATAATATATACTCTATATATATACAAAGTAATAGACGTTAGAATAATATTTTATGGAAAATATGTGAGTCACAAATATATATTTTGTTTCAGTAAGTGAATGATTTGGTGAATATTTTTAGTATATTTTACAATAAGTAGTTGATGTCACCGTAGAAAAAAACAGCACCAAATTGTGACACATGTTATTTCTAGAGTCGGTTTCTTCCTAGTGTTTGTTTTAATATTACGTTATAGATTGAATAGTATAGATAATAATAATAATAATAATAAATCGATCCCAGGATCACCTGAAATCGGGAGGGAAGCTCTTACCAACTGAGCTACCCCTCACTCTCACAATCAAATAATTTGATGAATATATATAAAGTATATTTACAATAAAAGGTAAAAAAAACAGTTTTGAAGGAAAAATATAGCATTAAAAAGTGACACATATTATTCCTGATGTCTGTTTTAGTATTATGTTTTATTGATTAATTTATTTAAAATTTTTCCGTTTATCATTTGTAAACGGAATTTCCTAGCCCATTGAGACATTACTCCGTACGGGGTATATGAGCGCAAGTTAATCTTCCAGTTCGGCAATTCGTACTTTCTAGTACGTTTTCTTATTTTGTTTTTTCCTTTTCACTTTTACACTTCACCTCTCTGCTCTCTCTATCTCTGTAGTCCAGCGCGTATTCTGAACTCTCCATTGAAGTAGCTTTGAGCTTTCTCTCTTCCATTGAAGCAGCTTCTGAGGTAAGGTTTTGTTATTTTAATAATCGAATATCAATTTTATGATATAGGGTTTATCGACGATCTAATTGTCAGTATAATTGATTTAGGGTTCTACTAAGGTGGATTCTTGAACTTAATGCAATAACTACTCAGGTCATGAAAGATTATTGCGATCAATTTTGATGCTAGACTTTTTCTATGTGCAATTTACGTTGATATTCTTAAACAAGATCTTTGGAGCCTAATTTGATGATTGAATCAATTTTGGTTGCAAATGTGTTGCATACTGTTGTTTATAACTCTTTACTGTAGGACGGAACTATGAAAATGTACCTTTTTCCCCGGACCAGGGCGGCCGCGCCTCCCGCGCTCGCTCAGGGACGGGCCTGGTTGAATTGACTATACAGGGATTATCGTATGAGTTCTAGTTAAAATTCATACATCTTAAATTGAGTGTTTAGACTTTAAAGGGTGGTTACTAATGTGACTTTTGAGGCATATGAGTTTTAGGCTTTAAGGAGGATTGAATTAAGCAAGCTTACACCTTGTTCTTTTGATGCTATTGAGTATTGATGGAAATAGTCATAGACCTTCCATTGTTTGTGTAAAACATGCCACTGATGTTTTAGATTGCGTCCTTAGTTTTTGTATGGTGTAGTTGAGTTTGTGTTTAGTTTTTGGTGCTTGAGATAGTTCAATCATGCTTTGGCTGTATAAAAATTTAGTTTGTATCAATAGTTTTAATATGAACACCAGTGAATTAACAACCACTTTATCTGTTATTTTGTTTAACATGCTCCACTTTGACCATATATTATCCATCCTACTCATCCAACTCATGTGATGTGGGCTTGAACTGCCCACCACCGTATTTCACTTTGGGGCCTTGCTTGATTTGTCTTAGTGGGTGTTGTAAGAATATCGAATAGTATTATTAATATGTAATTAGAGAAATCAATGGTCCAAGATGTGTATTGACAAGCACACATAGTCAAAACAAGGACATAATTACAAAATGGAGAGGGGTCTTTCTTTGAGTTACTTACAGTTACCAATTGCACAATGATAAAGAAGGATGAGAGAGAGTGTAGCAAGTGAGTTAAAAACAGTTAGTTAATTGGAAAAAAATACAAGTAATTTTGCCTATTTATTAATTGCCAAAGTCCTTGTTTAAGAAAAAATAGGAGAGAAGGCATTGAAAGCACATTATGTAATGAAATTATGAAAGGATAGGAAAGAGTGTTGTTTGTTGCAATGTTCCTTAGTTATTGTTTATTAGTATAATCAATTCAAATCAAACTCCTATATTTTGCAATCTTCAAACACCTATTCTTGAATGCATTTCATATTCTTTCATATTGAGTACCACTACTTGAATGGCTTTGTAAAGAAGTACATTTGATTTATTTAAAGCCATATTTTATTGCAGGAGGAAAATATGGCAATGCTTGCACTTACTGATGACGTGATCTTGCATCTTAGTATTGTAAACAAGCTGAAGCTAGAAGGATCGATGACCGATAATGCATTGATTATCACTATGGCTTCAACTCAAAGTAATTTTTCAGAAACTTGTTCATATCTAAAAACTGATATTCGTTGTATATGAAAGTTCTCTAAACTGGAAATGTTTATGTAGCACATTCATACAAATAAGAATGAATGGTTTTAGACTTTTAGGAATGGTTCTAAGCCAATTTTTTTTAGACAAATCAGTTTGTGAATTTGTTTATCCAGAATTGTTTGGCAATTTGGGACATGGAGACTCATGCTATTGGGCTTTGGAGGTTTTCTGGGACTTCAGAAGATTTAATGCAATTGATTATTTTTTTTTTTCTTTTTGTTGTTTTTGAAATAATTGGTCATTTTTCTATTATATTTACACTTATCTTAAACAAAATATCAGCTTATTGTTTGAGTGCCTCCTTTTCACTTGCTTGTGTCGAAGGCATTGCTGTAAAGTGGGTTGATATTTGATTTCTAATTTCGTCTACTTGTGAACCGCTGTCACACATCTTGATCCTGAGTTTGTGATAGTGTTCTCAATAGTGTTATCTTTCAACATCCTTTTTTGCAAAAATAACCTTCATTTATTGCACAACATTTACTGTGAATTTTTTAATGGCATGAACTTATCAGGTACACTGCCTTTGGACCCATCATCCATGGATACTGTTATTGGTGTCTCCAAAGTACACGATTTTCCTGCTGCTTCACTGCTTGCTGAAATATTTAGAATTTTGAAGCCAGATGGAAATGTTATCATTCATCTGACTGGACTTGCTGTTGATTTACCTTCAGACAATGTAATATATTGTTTGGTTGATGTAAATATTGATGGTTTGTGGCTTTGCATGTGTCCACCTATCCATTAAAACTTGATAATTTTTTTTGGTGATCTGCAGATTCTTTCTTCTCTGGAGCGGAAGATACTTGTAGCAGGATTTTTGGAACCAGAAGCTAGCCTGCAGCAACCAGACACTTTTACGGGAGTTCAATCTATGCAAGTTAGTGAATTACCTTTAGTGCTATTCTCATATTTCCTGCATAAATCTTCTATGCGTTCTGATAGTTCTATATTAGAGTTCTACGTGATATCTTTCTGAATTATGGCTGAAAAAAAAGTACCTTTTGTACCGATTCTCATATTTCCTGAATAAAACTTCTATGCATTCTGATAGATCTATATCAGAGTTCTAAATGAGATATTTCTGAATTATGGCTGAAAAAAGTGAATAAAAGAACGAGGTGATAAATAACCTGTATGGAGTGGTGTTGAGAATACCTGAGATTTGTTATTTGTCAGTAAGAAAATAATATTCTATATTTACCAGTCATAGTACATGGCTGCTTATGGGGAGCTTCATGTACTTTTTGAGATGAATGTGTAGAAACTCCTTCAAGGATAGAGTTAGGAATGTAGATGTTTGGAAGGAAAGCTGGAGGATGCGACTAAGGAGAGTCAACTATGTTGGTTTGAGCGTGTGAGACATCACTGGTAAGGAAGGTATGTGGTTGGGATTATGGTGATTTCAAAAGGCATTTAGGGTGGCTCGAGATGACTTGGATGGAGGGAGTTAAAGATAGCACAAAGAAAGTGGGTTTGCAAAAGCAAGTAGTAATGGATAGAAGTGAATGGAGGAGAAAATCTACATGATGACCAAAGGAAATAGATTCTTGGTTCATGTAGCCAACCGGCCCAACCCCATCCACTTGGTAACAAGGCTTTAGTTTTGTTTGTTTGCACATGCAAGATAATATTTATGCCAGTGCCCTAGACCGTCAAGTCCTTGTTAATTTGTCATTTCGTAGATATTCTTTCTCAAAAACTGTTTGTGCGTATGGCCAGAAGAAACAACTTAAAGTGGCTTTGTGAAAGTTTCTTTTCTTCCACTTGCATCATTTATTTTTAGGCTCTACTAAACTGTTCTCACCTATTCATAAATGTTTGCCTACATACTACTTCAACCAGAACATGAGCCTATGTAAATGTTGGAAATAAGTTTGCTGAATCTTCTTCGTGACTTGAAGATATTGCTGGAGAGAAACTCTGTTCTAGGATTCCTACCATAGTTGCTTATTTTTTCCATATCCCTTTTTATTGGGCCCTTTGGGGAAAGGAGGGGTGCTCTTGCTAGGCTATGGAAGCAATGATGACATTCAGTGGATGTGGTATCATTAGATACATCCACATCTTTAAATTAGGTTGCATAATAAGTAGATCTTGTTAGGCTATTAGATAAATGATTCGGTATTGTCTCCATTTTAGTGGATGGCTCCATAACTTCTAACTAGGGTTTAAAGAAAATTATACTCCCTCCTTCCTAATTTTGCGTTTAAGTGTACCAGACTCGACCTGCTTTTTTCTCTCTAATATTTCCCCTACATTAACAAGCATGCCAAAAGCAATGGGATGAGTAATTTGGGATGGATGAATTTTTTTTTATTTATTTTTTTTCTTTTTCGTATTATGAGTTTATGACTCTTGTGAGCTGGATTCTTATTCCATAGGTCCTTTGTTTATTAAACTAGCGAGACCACTTTATGGAAAACAAAGTTGATTTGTCTCGTGAATGTCTTTATATGTTTACAATTGTGAAGAAGGAAGTCATTTGATCCATGTAAATAGTAGAAAAACTACATCAATACAAATGATATGGATATGTAGAATTAAAAAATTAAGAGTTGAACATGTTACATTTGCTTGCTTGATTATGAAAACTTCTTTTAATTGGGAACATAATATCTACTATTCTAGAACCTATCCTTTATGCCAGTGTTCTATGCCTGTTCACTTCTTTGTCTCTCGCTCTCTCTCTGATGATTCCTGATGTTGCAGTGGGTGTAAATTTCACTGATGTTGGGTTTGAGACTTTTTAGTTATGGCAATTTTGGCGTCATTGTTCTCTTCCTTATAGAGGCAAGAATAACTAGGTTCGTCATAGATTGAAACGAATTACAGAATTCATCCTTGAAACAAATTGATAATGGATTTATGCGTCTTTTGTTGAATTCATCTGATGAATATATCTTCTATTATAGGTTAAAGCGAGGAAGCCATCTTGGAACATTGGATCTTCTTTTTCCCTCAAAGCCTCTAAAGGTTTGCCAAAGGTTCAAATCAATGATGATATGGATTTGATTGATGAGGATTCTTTATTAACCGAGGAAGATCTGAAGAAACCACAACTGCCTCCTGGTAAGTGCTTGATATAATTATATCCCCCCCCCCCCCCCTCCCTCTTAAATTTCAAGGAATTACCATTTTGTCACTACAGTTGGGGACTGTGAAGTTGGAAGCACTAGGAAAGCTTGCAAGAACTGTACATGTGGAAGGGCTGAGGAGGAGCAAAAAGTTGAAAAATTGGGGTTGACAATGGAACAACTGGATAATCCTCAGTCTGCATGTGGCAGCGTATGTGTTTAATCAGTTCAATTTTTGATATTTTTAATGCAGAATATTTTTTATTTTGGAAGATGGCTGCAATTGCATTTTGTGTTTAGATCTAATTGGTGTTGAATATAGTGCTTGTTTGCTTATATTTTTTATAGTGCTTGTTTGCTTATTATTTGTTGTCAATGTGATTGAAATTATTGTTGGGCTTCCTAAATTTACAGTGTGGACTAGGAGATGCTTTTAGGTGCAGCACATGCCCATACAAAGGTCTTCCTGCATTTAAACTCGGGGAAAAGGTATATCTCTTAGTTCCCAACTTGATTGCTCTACTCAGCTATATATGTTGTTATTTACTGCTTTTATTATCCCTGTGTTTCTAGTTTCCTGCCTATTTATCAATATATACAGGAGCTTTTTCACATTTTTAGATATAGTGTCAAGATGATTAGTTGCAAGTATTTTGGAATAAATTAAGTATATACTTATAATCAGTTTGTTTGGTAAGACAGAAGTGGATGGGAAAGAAAAGGAAGGGAAAAAAAAAGTAGAGCATTACGCTTGGATTTAATATTATAATGGAATTGATGGGGAAGGAAAAGGTGCGATAATAAAGACCTACTTTTTAAACTCTGTATTTTATTCATCCCAAATTGTCGATTTTGGCTGGAAGGAAAGTTGATAACAAGAAGTCCTTATCCAAACAAATGAATGTATCCAATACCTAGCAAGTAACCCAAAGGAATTTTAGTTTTTTCTCCCCTAAGTTTCCTTTCCATTTTCTCCATTTCAATCAGTATCGAAATTAAAAAAAAAAAAAAACACTGTATATTATGATTATAGTGACTTTGTGTTTTGCTTATTATAAGTTTGGTGATAACAAATACTTGGTCTTTGTAGTTGACAAGTTGTAACTTTTAACACTAATCACACACTTCCTTTCGACAGTCTTTTATGATTTATACACAAGGAAAAGTTTAATCATGTGAGATCTTGTTAGATTTGAACTTTACTTATTGGCAATTAAAGTTTTTAATGGTTGAAATTATGCAGTGGCAAACATGATAAAAGAAACTTGTCAATTAAAAACAGTGGAAGTATATCTTATATAATCCATTATAATCCTTTATGAATAATAGATTATATAGTCGTATCACTTGTATGGTTCTTGTGTATGGTGCATCATTATGAATTCATGATGCATATGCTCCTGTGAGGTGGGAAATCAAATTTTACTCAGAGATTTCTGCTTCATAAGGGAGTCAAAATAAACATATCTCTTCAAAAAATTAATTTTATGAAACTTCATTGTTTGATAATGTATTCTTCTAATGTGACTTCTGTAGTGTAATTGTTCTGGATCCTTCGATGTTGCAGGTTTCTTTGTCAAATAATTTCCTTGATGCAGATATATAGACATCAGCAGAATTCAGTTCAGTTGCATTTTTGTTGAAAACATGCATGTTTTTAGGGTCAGAATATCGTAGATCCTTCACTGTTTAGAATGTAAGTACTTTCATTTTGATTCTTCTAGATAGTGACTGCTATTTTATTTGCGAACTTGTTGGGCTAAAAAGAAATACTGGCATGGTCTGATGAGTGGCTATTTTCTGTTTTGATTTGAAGTCATCTATGCCTTCATTGGCCTTCTAGTCTTTACGAATCCGTTGTAAATCATTGTTTATGGTGATCATCAAGTAATGAAGAATGGTGATACTTGTACTCCGTAATAGATAACTACATAGCATGAGTGTCAGTTAACACAATCATTTTTATCAAATATAATTTGATCATGTCCTTTTGGCCCATAGAATGCTCAGATTTTTGTGCAAATACCTACTGTCCAAGGTTCTTAAGTTAAAGAGTTTGGATAACTTCTCCGAGTAAAGCATAAATACGGTCCTTGAACTTTCGTATTTGTGCATTTTTAGTCCCTCAACCACCACTCTTGGTGTTTCTGACCAAAAAGTTGAGGGACCTAGCCTAGTTAGCAAAAGTTTAGGGGCTGACTTATTAATTTTTTTTATTTATTTTTGAATAAACTATGACTCATTAATAACTTATTTTATTTTATTTTTTGTCAATTTTTTATTTAAAAAGGAATTTTTTATCTGACATTAATATTTATTTTTTCATCAACATTAATATTTTGATTATGGTTTGCATCAATAAAACTATACTGTATTAATTTCCCCTGCTTTCACCTTCTCTCACCCCATATCACCAACAACAACCTGCCACAAACACATAGGCACATAGCCCCATCTCCGCCAGTCCGCAGCATCACCACCGTCATTAATCAACCACGCAACCCACCAATTTACAGCCAACACAACACCAGCAACCCTCACTCCCCTGCATCCACCAATTAATCCCCCAATCACCACTGCTGCTACTCGATCCCCCCCGCAACTACCACCAAACAAAGCCCCTGTTGCCCCTAACCTCGCAACTTGCATTAATTCACAACGCCACCTCTGCCGCTACTCCTCCTCTCAACTCGCCGCAACCGCAGCTCCCCCTTCCCGCATCTCCACCACAACAACCTCCACCTTCGCACACCCTAATTCGTGGAGCCGCATCTCCAACACCAGCCCGCAATTGCAATCCAAACCAAAGCCTAAAATGTTTCATCAATCGAAGTAATTTTAATCCTTGTAATCGTACCATCCGAATCACCATTAATTCCACCATTAGAGAACAATTACATCTACATTAACCCAGATAAATCCTTAAATCCGGCTAAATTCAACACATTCTTAAATATCCTTAATTACGAGCAATAATTGTTGATGCGAGCAATTGTTGGGTCATGGTGGGAGGATTCAACGGAGATTTCGAAGGGGGAATTTAGGGTTTGTTCATTGTTTTGTTGGTGGTTGATGTTGGGTTTTTTTTAGGGATGGGAGCCATTTTCAAAGGAGGAGAGGGAGTTGGAAGACATGGGAGAAGGGAGGAGAGAGAAGGAGGGGAGGGGGGGAGAGTGGAAGCCATGAAAAGATCAAGCTTAATTTTATTTTTTTATTTTTTTTTTCCATCAAAAGAACAGGTGATTTTTTTTTTTTTTAAAGAAAAGTATTGTTTTTACTTACTTTAGATTTTAAACTAGTTTAGTTCCCGTGCGATGCACGGTTTTAAACAAACCACATTGTAAGATTTTTTATAATATGGAGAAAGAAAGTTTTCTACTCTGTAATTTCTTTTGTATACATGATAAGTAATTTCTTTTGTAAGCATATTACTTATAAAATATACAAAAAAAAAAAAAAGAAGTCATAATTGATAAAATATGGTAAATATTCTAGATATTATTTTGTATACAAGGATATAGTTTTGTGAATATTCTGTAAATATCTTTTGAGATTTCCCAACGTGATTAGAACTCATCGTTGTAACCCTATATATATAAATCAATGGACCTTTTAAACATTAAAATATTAATATACCTGTAAAAAAAAGGACTCGGTAGGGACAAAGGATAAAGTATATGAAAAAAAAAACAAAGGTAAAAGTAAAAGTTAAAAAAAAAAAAAAAAAAAAAAAAACTAATGACATCATCGTAGCAAATTGGCGGGAAAAAATTTATATCAGAGTGACATGCGTACAATTTGAAGAAGGGATGATGTCAGCAACGTTTTGTTTTAGTATTAGTTAATAGTTTAATATTGATGATAAAAACAATGCTGTAAAAAAAGAAGAAAAATGACAAATAATAAAAAAAATTCTTTTTATAATAAATTCTGACGAAAAAAAAAGGAAAAAAAAAAATTATGAGTCATGGTCCATAAACTAATGTTAATTAGGCTAAGTCCCAAACTATTTGGTTAGAAACACCAATTAAGGTGGTTGAGAGACCAAAAGTGCACATACAAGAGTTGAGGGACTAAAAGTGCACAAATACAAAAGTTGAAGGACTGTATTTATGCTTTACTCTAACTTCTCCTTTACATTGTCAGTATTCGCTATTCATTTTCTAACACATATTGTACAAATTTTGGCCTTATTTACTATTCATTTTCAACACATATTGTACAAATTTTGACAATCCCTAAGATTGAGGAGAGTAAGGTAGAATATCTAAGTGTTAGTTATCTAAGTTTAAAGAAAGGCTATTTTGACAACTTCAATTTTTGTGGGGCAAATATTTATCCTTTACCCTACATAAATATCTAGAATTAAGTTTAAACCATGTAAAAAAGTTACAATTCATTTGAATATGGGCCACAAGGCCCACAACCAAGGATAATGCTAAATTTCAACTTTAGTAAATGGTTGGTACTAAATGCCAATGTTAATTATTGTATGGTTGTCTTACACTCTTACATGAATAGTTGATAAGCTCATCATATTCATATTATTACAAAAATAAAGTGTTCTAGTTTTAAACTACAAGAATGTGGAGATGCCAACAATATCGAGGTTTCGAGTTTCAGTGAAACAACCTCTGTTGGAAATAATGGTAAGGAAGTTTTTATTTATTTTGGATGAAAACTCTTTGTCCCACATTGATGGGATAAAGAAGGCTTTACTTGATTTATATATTGGAAAAAAAGGGGTTTTGTCCCATATTGGTTGGAGAAGTAAATTTTACTTGGTTTAAATATGTGTGTTTATACTTTGATGTTTAAAGTGCTTTCCCAATTGTTGTGGGCTAGAAAGGGGCATCCCCATATGCGTGGTGCCGCCGCCGTCCAGCCGGTTTGTGGTACGTACGCGGATTTACTCTCCTCAATCTTAGGCACTTAGTTTAAATATGTGTGTTTATACTTTTGATGTTTGAAGTGTTTATACGTTCCCTATTGGAACATGTTAGTAAATTTTTCTCCACTATTATTTTGTGGCTTGATTCTCTCCAACGGTTACGGTTTTCTTCATCCTTATAAACTGATCTTTTCGTGTCTTTTGAAACACACACAGAAACTCTTTCTTCTTCTTCCTCTATTATTTTTAGTTTTCCTCTTTCTTAATCTCTCTTTTTGAGTGCACATTAAGGGAGATCGCTGTGTTAAATCTTGGGGGGCAACGCCATCTCCGATTGCACCATAGTCGGGACGAATTTTGCTTCTAAGACAATGTTTCTAACACGTTACAGCGTTATACATACATTAAGAAATTCAGCCCACATTCTAATCTTTATTTTCTGATTTTACAGTATCTCAACCTACAAGATCAACGCTGACGCTAGTAGTTTGTTTGGGATAGCGAGATCGAGACCACTAGTACTGTGCTACTTTTGAAATCCCGAAATATTGATTTTTTCCCCCCCCCCCCCCCTAAAAGGCTAAAATTTGTACAAAATACGGAGTACTCTGTACGATGTTAGGAAATGCCCCGAATAAGTTAAGCCTTATTTCCTTTCAAAAAAAAAGTTAGCCTTATTTGAACGACGATCACAGGGGTCTTGCTAATCGGTTAGTGAATTAGCTGTTGAGGTCTAGGGGTGAAATGCACTATTTAGTGATTTGAGGATTTATGAATCACGATATCTGTTGCGTAGGCTTTGATTTTCCGCTGACACCCTTTGTTTTAAGAATTCATCAATCTACACAATCCTCAAAATCAATGAAACTCTCATCTCGTTTGTTTATGGACATAGTCATAGCTAACTCATCGTAAGTAAACCACTGCACGTAAAACCGGTGTTCATGCAATCACACTTATTAATTTCGTCAATCCTTCTTGCGTCTTTTACAAATAACAACACACTCCCTACGCTCCAATTTAGTGTCCTCATTTCTATTTTGGTTTGTCATGATTTATTACCTCTTTTGATTCCTGGCATAAGCTCTTTACTTTTTTTTTTTTTTTTTTTTTAAAAAAAAAAAAACCTACTTTAAGAATATTATTTTAGGAAAGCAATCAGTAGGGAAGGAACTTTATTAACTAGTTATATGAAGTTCCACCTAGGCCCAAATGCCTCGGAGGAGGTTGGAAAAAGGGGACAAGTGAGCAGCAAGATGTTCAGCTACATTCTCGGTTACTTACTTTGACAGATATATATTATAAACATCAAAACATGAACTAATGTGCCTATTCTATTATCATCAACAAATCAAGTCATTAGGGGATCTGCCACTCATAAGAATTAATTGCCCTCACCACATTTCTTGCATCTGTTTCCACCACAACCTTCATTAACTCAAGTCTCAGGGCAATTATCACCCCGAAACGAGCAGCAACTTCCATTGGTGACACCTTTCTAACTCTCCTTAATCATCGCGGCATCTACATTAACATCACCTCTCTTTGTTGGGGATGACAACAATTATGCAAAGGAAGCAAGGCTGTTCTAGCATTAGCAAAAACGGTTTACAGCATAGATTGTATGATACATTTAAGACCACCCAACAAGTCCAAGCCGCAGTGGCATTTGCAGCGGCTCCCCTCCTTGGTTATTACTTTGGTACTAGTATTTAGATGACAAATTCACACCTAGATATGTTTGGTTAAAGGATCTTACTGAACCGACACTCCTCACAGGTTTAGCCAGCAAGCTCCGCAGGTCATTGCTTGAGTGTAAAGGGGGAGGTAAGGGAATCCCCTTGCTCCCAAACATTTTGTAGTTAGTGAGACTCAAACTCATGATCTCAAAGTCACAACGTGAGTTCCCCACCAACTCTAAAGCTTGGTGTACGTGCATGTGTCATGTGTGTATGCATATTGTTAACTTTGTACTATAGATTTTAACATAATACGGAGTATATTACTACGTATTAAGATTTTGGAAACTCATTAACATTTCTTATATTTGTCACTTCACAATAACGTATTTGAAAAAAAATCTACAAACACAGAAACACAGAGTAATAAATAAAGGTATAGACAAACATCATTCACTTAGATTGGTAGTTGAAAAGTTCTTTCATGTCACGATGACACGATCACCATCAACAAGTGAAGATATGAGCTTTTAGAGCATATGAAACCTTATTACAAGTGAGAATTTCTCTTCTTTCCTCCTTGTCGGTAAGTTGTTTCAAACTCTTCTTTTTTCTTACAGTTTTCAATCCATATTTGGAGAGAATACTACTGTCTTATTCAAGAAGTGCAAATTTTACGAACAGAGCTATTAGAAATTCTTTACACAAATAACTTGAAAGTTCATGTTGCCAAGAGCAAATTGTCTGGTTTGATTTTGCTCATCTTACTAAAATTAGGTAGGGATTGTTTTTTTTTTTTTACCTAATGTTCTTTAAATGTACTGTACTAAGTATTGAAAACATGCACACAATAATGAATTCATGAGTACTCTTTAATGTATGCTATTTATTGTGCATGTATGCTTACATCCATTTACTCTAGTACATGAACATGTTACTAAGTACAAAATACCATTGGTTCTTGTGGTTAATTTTCATGACTTTAAGGTTATGAAATCGAATCCCATCAATCATCATAGACAATTTAGAGGTGATTCTTTATCTTTCTTTTTTGCTTTCAAGGGTTTGGCTTGTTAGACTTGAACGTGAGAGTAAAAGGATTAAAGGAATCTAAAAACTAGAGAAATGGGATCATACATTAAAAAAATATATATATATAATAAAAAAAAAAAAAAAATTGGCATTTCCAACAAAAAAATCCCTCTCTAATCAACTTATTTTCAATGAACTCAAAATTTAGTGTGACCGTTTTAAAAGTAAAATTATTTTAAAAACACGTTATTTTTTACAATGTTATATGAAGTAAATTACGAAGTCGCATAGGACATGATTTAAACGAAATTTCATCCAATTCTCGAACACAACACGTCATCAGTGTATGCAATTGGGTTTCCCTTTTCCACACTCACAAGCTAGAACCATAAAACTTGTAAAGTGACCACAAAAATCTACGAAAGCTCCGTGTTGAAAAGAAAAGAGTTAGGAATCTAGTACGGGGTCCATTCCCCCACAATATTGTTTGGCAAATCACACAACATACACCATCAAACCGATTCCTCTATTTCTTTGATTTGATTGATTATCTACAATAGGTGTGAATGGACCCCACCTTATTCAATCAAAACAGCTCAACAATTTTTTTTTTTTAAATTAATTGAAATTTTAAATATGACAGACAAATTATTAACAACTTCTTCTTAGAAATTTCATCAATCCACAATATACTCCTTCCAAAAATCATTAGGTACACCCATTTCCCATGTGATATGGCCTTATTTGTAATTTTACAACCAAACATTTTCATAGTTGCAAATTAATTTTGCAACTACAAAGCCACCAAATTCCAGCCATCTCAATCATACTTGTACAATTATAATATTTCAATATGGTAGAAATAATATAATACAAAGTATAATATAATCCTTAATGTTAATAGTAATGTTTGGTTAATGACATAGTTGGTGGATCCCTTTCACTAATCTCCTTTTGTTTACAAAATTAGTACAAAATGACAAAAGACCATATGCTTATTCTTGCCAACTCATTAATCCACTTCTTTAGCTGGGATACAAAATCTTCCCCATTAAAAGGACATCCAGTTTTCACTACAATTTTGTAGTAGTAAATTACTGTACATGTCGTGTAACTTTTTATTAGCAATGGATAAAAACTTGAATAACATGACAACTACCAAGTACCAACCCTTTTGAAAGGGAGATCAAAATCGTACAATTATTGTATTTTGGCAATTGCCGCCCCTTAGAGTTAAGGAATCGTTCCTTGGATTGGATTGAATTCGATGTTAGGAAGTCATATATCGTGTACGGAGTAATTTATTGAAACAATTTTGACAAATTCTTGGTCTAATGCTCTAGAATCGGCTTGATATGTGGAAGAAACTTGAGTATCTATCAAGAAATAACTTATACTAAAAATTCAGATTACTTATTTTTGGACAAAAGTCACTTCCTAGGAGGCTAGGACTGCAAGAACAAAATCTCCCTTTTGTAGCCAAAAATCCAGGAATTTGGGAACTAATCAAAAAATGGCAACAATGTAGCAGAAATTCCCTCTAATTCTGCCCAAAATTATTCTTAATTTCCTACTCATGTTACTCATTACACACTTCCTAGTTCCTACCATTTTAACACCAAATTGAATCTCGTCTACAACATCGCCTAAACTCTAGAACCACTTGAAATTTTATAAACAGGAACTTTTATGAAATTCCCGTGGTGCATTACTTTACATTAGACAATCCCTCCTCCTATTTTTCAATCATAAGATAAAAGAATTTCATTCTATTCACACAATACTTTACATTTCTTAAATCTCGAACTTTATTTTTCTCCTATTCTTTTCTTGCTCTAACTTTGTGACTTTATACAAAGGCTAAGAAAAGTAACTATGAACAATTCAAAATTTCAAAAGCTAAAGTCACCAATTAAAGATGCAATACAACTATACAACTACCTTTAGTTCATATTACCCACAAGTCAATGTCAACTTTTACCAAATAACAATAATAATTGAAGCCTAAATTTCATGCAAAAACACTCCAAAATTAATTCCAACCACACCACCTATCTCAAAAATTAACACACTAAGGGGTAAAATTGGAACAAAAAAGTAGCAAGCAAAATTCAATTTGACAACTTATACTAATGAGTAAATCTCATCTCATCTCATATATTAGAAATAAAAAGAATAACTAAATATTTATTACCAATATAACACATTAAAAAAAAAGTGTATCACAATAATCAAATTAACATTAACAACAGACCCATCTTTAAATTCCTCTTACCTTCTTTTTATCCATGTATACCAAACAAACCCCAAATCATAGAATTAATATAAAATAAAAAATAATAAAAATTACAACATTTTTTTCCAATTTTTTTTTGAGAAAATTAAGAAGTGGGGAATAATAATAATAACAAAATTAAAAAAAATTAAAAAAAAATTCTTAGCGTCTTGCACAACGAGTGATACGACTGCAACCACGAGAGTAAGGATTAGCTTGAGCACCTGGACGACAATTATAGTAAGAAGCACCACGTCTTGAACATGGAACTCGATTCTTATTCAGCGCATTATAGCTAATGTAGTTATTTGTTGCTAAAATACGCCTGTTGATTTCTGAATCCATTTCATCTTCTTCATTCATACCCAAACATTCACCAACTGTTCCTTTACACCCAGATCCACTTCCGAATAACCCCATTACCGTTGGATCAAGATCCACCCCTGCATCTACGGTTGAGATTAGTGCTAGGAATAATCCAACGGCTATTATTGCTACTAGCTTTCTATTGTCGGCCATTTTTGTTTGTGGGATAGTTTTCTCACTCACTTCTGGAAAATAGGTTGAATTTTTTTGGGATTGAGTTTGTTTCTCTCTCTAAAATGAGGGTTTTTTTGGGGTTTGTTTCTCTCACTAGAATAAGGGATTGTTTGGACAGCTGTGAAATGGGAACGGCTAGTTAGAGGGTGGAAGTAGAGTAATATAAGTAGCGGTTTTGTTAGGAAATTGGACTTGGTTTTTGGAGTATTTACGAACATTGCCATTTATGAGGTTTGTTTTTTTTTTTTTTTTAAAAAAAAAGAAAATTGCGTGAGAGACTGAGAGGTGGTAGCTGGTAAGTGAGACGTTTGACATTGGACTGAGGACATTTCAATGATTTACTTTTTTTTTTTTTTTTTTTTTTTTTATGGGAGATATTAACATGTGCAAGGATTGGTGTAGTGTGACATTATTAAGGTAAATTATTAAGAAAATTAATTGACTTTGTTAATTTACTAAATTTAGATCTTATGATATTATAAATTAATTAAATTAAATTACAATTGGAGAATTATATTGTTTCAACAACAATTTTTTATATCATCAATTGTTGCATAGTTTTGAAAATTGACTTGTGAGTAAAATATTACGAGATTCAATTGTCTTTTATCATGCGGAAATGATATGTGCAGGGTTGTATTTAAGGTTGTGATATGTTTATCTTTAAAAAAAATTAAGATTTTTGTATTAGGTTTTATCAGGGTTGATTAGGCCAAATCAGGTGTGCATATAATATGAAAATCGGAGATAGTCATGTCTAATAAAATAAGTTAGAGTGAAGATTACACACCTTTGCTCCCTCACTAGGGCTTGTTTGACATCATTTTTTGTTTTCAGTTTTATGTTTTTTTGAAAACAAATTACCAACAATAGAAAACAAGAAAAGGTATTTCCACTTTTCTGTTGTCAGTTTTCAAAATTATCATGATTTAAATAAGTTTGACTAATTTTTTTTATTTATTATATTACATATATCATATAATTTTGAAAAACAAAAACCAAAAAAGGAAACCATAGCGATGCCAAATGAAGCATTAGCTTTACGATACGAGTTTATGTTTTCTCATTCATTCATGGAAAGTTTGTCCTGAAATAGACAAGAAGGTAAAGGTTGACCTGTTGGAAGGAATATGAAAAATGGCTCTATCTATGTTGTTCTTACACCTGTATTCGACTAATTTATTTGAACTTATCAGATTTTATTATTATTATTATTATTATTATTATGTAATTTTCTATTTTTTATTTTTTGTTTTTTTTATTTGTATTTAAACACCCTTATTAATCTTTGTAACTTATTTTATCTGAATTTATTTGAATTTAGGTTAACAGATTAATTTTTAACCCTTGCGCGATTTAGAAAATTGGCCATGATGGTAAAGTTTTGTAATTATTGAGGTTAGGACTTGAGGGAGTGGCGGCGTGGAGGATAATTGCAGACCTTTTAGCAAGGGGGCGAGCATATTCTTGAGAAGCAGTTGTAATTTTGGTATATCAAAAAAAAAAACAAAAACCAAAATTGATAATAGAGTATAAGTTGGAGATTATTTTAATTTAATAAAAAGAACTCCAAACTTTGGAAGTAGTCCAACTGAAAATGACGTTCCTACTGCCTTTAAAAAATTGGAAAATTTAAAATGATGTACTGTCACAACTCACAAAGTTATGAATTGCATTTCGAAAAGACGATATGAGAAGCGGTCTCATTAATTGAGAAATGGTAAATTGGTTTGAAGACTTCAGAGATGATATGAACTACTACTGTACTACATGTATGTCACGCAATCCGTGAAGGTTGACGAGGCAATAATTTTATCTAAATCGAATCGAATTGTCAATTATATTCCGTACATTTCAATATATACTCCCATACTCCGTAGTAAACTTAGTAATATTGATCCGATTTACATTAGATGTATAAAACTTGTGATTTTAAGCTTGATAGGTATAAAAATTGACATAATCTGATCAACTCAAAAGTAATACGGAGTATGTAGAATAGAATTGAATACAATTGTTCATTTGTTTATGAGTCGTATTTCAAATATAGTCCAAAAACCCCAAAACAAATAAATGCAGACGCCATACTTGCTAGAGGATTCACCAAAAAAGGATTTTATACATTTCTTATTTATTAATTCAGCTCAATCTCATACATAAAAGAGTTTAATTTAGAGTTTAGTCATCTTATAGGGTGATCAACCTTGAATTTATCCAAACAAAATTGACTTCTAAGCATATTTCTAGTTTCTTAGAAAGCAATAACTGTAAAGATAATGTACTTACATTTATGCACTTTTCCTAATATTAAAAATTACGGAGAATTATGACATCAACAACAACAAAAAAAAAAAAAAAAAAAAGTAGGGAGAAAACTATATGCTTGTGTACATTTTTACCTACTTTTAATATTCATGAAGAGTTTTGAAGCCATAGTCATGAAAAAAAAATGTACATTTACATAATTACATGCCTAATCCTAATTTTTGATACATGAAAAGTCAAAAGATGTAATTATTTAAAAGAAAATGTTACTAATCTAATTAGTTGACATCTACAATAAACAAGAATTAGGAGAACAAATAAAGTATTAGTCAATCACATGTTGATGATGTGAGAAAGACCTTTATTATAAACAAGAAGTAGTACAATATTATAAAAACCAAGGGGATTACAAAGAAAATACCAATTCTCTACAAATAATACCACAACAATAGTTGTCTAACGCGTATAAGTTTACAAAATGCCAATTCTACCCACCAACAACCAATCCACCCAACTTAATTTAGTCATTCCCCATTTTAACCAAAAAAGTCAAAACAACAACTTCATCCATTTAATAATAATGCACATAATCCATCAAATATTCTAGATGACATAATTATTAAAACATAAACCTTTGGTTAAGGAATTTTGACACATAAATCATAACCACGAAGAAAAAGTGGTAAAAAATTTATAAGAGGTTAGTAAAAGTAAAAGTAAAAAGATATTTGGTAAACAAAGCCACAAAGAATAAACGTTGTAGCTGATATGTAACCTCGTGTATTCAGGATCATCCCAAATTAAACTACTTGACATATACAATACAAAGTAAGAGACTAATAGCAATAATCAGAGTTCAGAAATAAACTAACGTATATGTTACCACCGTTCGAAATATTAATCGTGTCATCTGAATCTTTAACGTGACAACTAAATACGGACAGACCGATTGAGCCCGTAATTAAAGTTTCAACCCCTTCTACAACGGGAGATATTACTACACCCACGTTTGTAGGGATTAGCTTGTGCACCTGGCTTACAATTGTAGTAAGAAGCACCACGTCGAGAACACGGCGTTTTATTCTTGTTCATTGCACCGTAGCTAATGTACTTTGATTTAGCCTTTAAAATACGCCGATTTGTCTCCGAGTCCACCATGAACTCCGACTCGTCGAACTCGTCCCCCACCGTGCACTCCACCATCGAATCGGTGCAATCGGGTTGACTCAGCGATTTGGGATCTACATCAACGGTCAGGATTCCTACAACAAAGAAACTAAGGGCTAAGATTAAAATGAGACATTTTGGACCGCCCATAACATAAAACCAATTTTTTGAAGTTATTATTATGATTTGTGTTGTAAATGTTTTTAAGAGGAAAAATTGTATTGGTGGGTTAGAGATATATAGTTGCAAAATAAACAAATGATTGATCGTAAAATATAAAATCTGTTATTATCAGATGGCTTGCATGTCTTCGTGTAATGCTTGAGCACTAACTTGCAGGCCTTGCTACAAATACCATTTTATACTCCATTAATCATGTGAAAATTGATGAGTTGCTATATGATTTCGTAAAATATTATATGTGTATGATTCTTAGTCTTTATTACTAATTACTACGGAGTATAAAGTTTTAAAGTACGAAGTAAGGGCGCTAATTGAGTTGAGCAGCTCGGGAGCAACTCGAACTCAACTCGATCAACCCTCGACCAAAATTCGACTCGACTCGATAAGCACCCCTAGTACGAAGTATAAATTAGACTTATAGAGTATGTACGTAATATAGTTACCCATATATTACTTTTAGAATTGAAGTTTAGTATATTCTCTTCCTAGCTAGGTGATGGTTTAACAAGTTTACATAGTCAATTTGACTTAGTGGCAAGGCATGAAACCTTCATGTAATGCTTATTAGGAGTTTACTTTACAACATCAAAGGATAGTTAATTGCATATAATTGTATTAGTAATTACGTTTCCTTAGTCTTGATAATTATGATAAACTAGTAGGAGTAAACGAATTAGATTAACAACCGAAAAAAAAGTTGTTTAAAAAAGGACAATATATATGAAATGAATTGTTAAATTAAGAAACTACTTTTATTATCATATTTTATTGCACTTAACTTCTAATGTACATCTTTAATGTCCTTTTACTTCATATTCAATCATTAATAATGATTTTGCTAGGAGCAACATCAATAACTTTGCGTATCATGAAGACATGAACCATTCCCAATACCCTAAACTCATCAATATATGCTATAATTTTAACTAACATTATAACCTTTGAATATGTATGGTGTTCTTTGTTATCGATTTTCATTAATTATTGTTCTTACGATTGTAATTACAAGTACATGTACGCATGCATTGCGGAGTACATAATTAGAATCGAGTTTATAATATGCGTTGCAAGTTAAATGGGAAAAATATATATTCCCTCCATTTCATTTTGTTGTTCTTACTTTTTTTTTTGTCGTATAGAAGGATTCTAATTACGAACAACAAGGGTATTAACGAAAAATCGCAAAAAATACACGAGGATATTCCAATTTACATACTGGTGACTGCCGTAGTTTCACAATCAATACCGTATTTGCACGCCGCGTTGATGATCTAGTCAACCTTATAAAGCACCGCGGAAATTATAGATGGAGATATATCTTGTAATTGTATGACACGAGGAGGTATGTATTGTGCTAGGACTTAATCCACCAATAACTAAATTAAACTAAAATAATTTTTTAATTTATTTAAATATTTAAAAGAGAAAAAAAAATTAATGTTTCGATACAATTAACTTACACAAGTGAAATTCCTGTCAAAAAATAAAAAATAAAAAATTTACACAAGTGAAAATAGGATAGAATTTGCTTACAATCGATTATTTATAAGCTAATTAAGCTTTATACTGATAACTCAAGTGGTTAGAGCTTCCTTCCTGATTTCAGGAGATCCTGGGATCGATTCTATCACCCGCCCTTGTGACTCTCTAAACAACAACAAAAAAACAAAAGAAAAAAAAAAAAAAAAAGTTTGCCTTGGTTTGCACCTAGTGTGCATAATTAGAAATTATTGCCTTCAAATGTCATGATAACATTTTGGACAATTTTAAATGTCATAATTAGAAATTATTGCCTATTATCTTTTGTTTAGGCCGGCCTTTTAATTAGTTGCGCCTTCAATGTAGAACTAGACCATTTAATCGCATATTGGTACATTCTTGCGTCATTTTTCTTTTAGTTCATATGTTGTGCCTTTGGACTTTGGTTGTTCTGTTTTTGGAGTGATTTCATTTGCAAATTAAAATGCATTTTAATTATTAAATATATACTTGCTTGGTCCACAAATAACTATATATATTTTGGTATTCATTCTTAGGCCGAATACTCGTAAATAAATCTTCAATCATCCCGCACCACATTTTTCTCTTACACCATACCTCCGTTTCTCATGAGATTGATAAAGGTGTGAGCTCTCTCACCCACTAACGATTTTACAAAGTTACAATTATCTAGTAGTCACTTTAATTAAGTCTTGTTTTTAAATTATTTTCGAAACAACCTAACCCATATTAAAATTTTAAAAACACATACCTAAGAAACTTATTTGTTGACAACAAAGAAAGTCTAATGTAAGCTGATTTAAATATTAAGTTCTAAAGGGAAGAACAAGGTTAAGCAAGATGATTAAAGAACCCTTTTACGATCTACCCGCCATAGATAAAACAAGAAGAAAGAAGGATTAAGGTGAACGAGGGAACGATTACATACCAATCCTAATTTTCCATATATGGTGAATGCTATAAGAAGTATATGATATTAATATATACGGAGTGTTATTTTTCCGATTTTATTTTTAATTAACAACCTGCCTGATCATCACACCAGCAAAGCTAGGCTAGTTTGGTAGATTTACTAACCAAGAACACCAACTTGGTAATTTATGTAATAATAGTAGTAGTTACTTCAATTCTATTATATATGAATGCGTAGTTTGTCTGTTATACCTTCTTTGATTTGTTCTTTCTAGCTACTAGCTATCAACTTTAATTAAGAATAACATATATACCTCAACTGCAAGTCTATAGCATTTTTTGGTGGTTTGTTTTTAGTGCCCTTGTTTTATTTTTAGGCAAAAAGAGCAATAGATGCATATAAAATCCAACATTATCACATCATATGATAATGTTTCCAATCATTGTATGTCACAGATAATATTAGGTGCCTATAACAACATTAATACATGATCATACAGTAATAACATAAAGTATGTGTATATTTTGGTATTTAAGTTAAATTATTATAACAATTGAACTTAATATAGGACCCGTTCGTTACTTTTTGCAAACAAAAATATGGAAACAACATAAATAGTCTATACTCTATAGATTATATGTTTTCACTCCGCAAATTTATACTTAGTACTTCGTTTGTTTCATAAAAATTACAACTATTTAACTTTTAAGTATGTTACGTAACTATAACCAATAACCATTGATAATTCATAAAAATATGGTATTAATTGGTACTCGTATATAAATTTATTTTTAAAAATTATAAATTGAGTAGCTCTTATTAATGTTATATTTTTCCAAACTTATACTCCATACTGCACAACAAATGGCACCTTAGGGCCGCCTGAGGCCACCACAAAAATATCACCTGAATAATCATTGCACTTTCCTGCATTTCAATTGAAACGCGTCTCCACTTTTTTAGTCATGCAAATATAGTTACTCCAAAATGTTATCCACTTCCCAACTACTATCAATAGCATTGTTAAATTATTTTATTTTACATGTTTGGTTAAAAAAAAAACAAAGAAAAAAACAAAGGCAACTGTAAATTAAAAAGTGTCTACCTAAATCATTCTTTTACATAAAATAAAGGAAAAATTGTATTAAATAATATCACCTTTCACCCATCCGTTAAAAATAAGTCGATCTTTTGATTATCTCTAAATAATAACATCTTTGGGGGTTATCCGCTAATAACAAGTTATAACCGGTTAGTGACTATTTAACAAGTTATATAGGACACGTGTCATTATTTTATTCGTTAGAATTTAATTTGTTTTTTTAATTTTTAAATGATTATTATTAGTTTTTTTTTTCCTACTCCTATTATCTCCTCCTTCTTAAACTTATACTCCTATTTTTCGTGGTGGTTTCGTGGTGGTTGTGGTCATTGACATACAACAAATAGAGAACCCAGAAAACTCAAAAATCATGGGGTTAAGCTCATTGACATATTGAGCAATGATTCGACGAATCCTCCACAACACCAGTACCACCAGATCCCACAATTTCTCTCGCATTTGCACAATCGTCTCCACCCCTGATTCCTTGAACTCAACAACACTGCTTCCACCGCCGCTGAACCCACCCCAGAACAATCGTCGTATGTGTTTGGTTGAAGTTGAGAAGTCTCCGGGAAGAAGCGTTAGGGGTTTCAGGGGTGGGGGAGGGAAATTTCTAGGATTTCGGGGGAGGGGTGACGTAGGGGCAGTTGGGCTAGCAGTGCCGGCGGGGCTGACGCCGGTGGGTTGGAGTGTGGTGGAAAGATATATGGTGGCTGATGGTGAGGGGAGGGGTGTTTTTTTTTTTTAATTAAATTTAGTTGATTGTTAATTTTTTTTTTAAAGATCATGGTTAAAGTTTAATTAGGAATTAATTACATTGTTAAACAACATTGTTAAGAATTTATTGAAAAGAAAAAAAAAATAACCGGTTATTTAGGTTGTAGGTAAAACTTGTTTAAAGCGGACACCAATTAAAGATGGTATTATTTAGATATAATTAAAAGGTCGACTTGTTTTTAGTGGGCGGGTAAAAGGTGGTATTATTTAATGCAATTTTTCCTAAAATAAAATGATATAGGAATAATATAAACTTCCCAGGAGTCCTTAAACACAAAAAGGGCAAAGAGATTACAAATAATACGGTTTTGTTCTCACTTGAAAGCCGAACACAACATGTATAAATGCGGAGTAACATCTACTTGTATATAATACAAACAACGATGAGTACATGTTTTGATGTCGTTCCCTCACAAAGTGCTAATGAATTAACTTTACACAAATCTACACCTATATTATAAAAGCATAAGCTAGACATGTGTCGTCCTAAGAATTTCTTATTGAAATAAAAATCGAAAGTCGCAAGTGAAAATTAATGAATTTTTTATTTTTATTTTTATTTTTTTTGACAAAAAATTCTATTTAAAAAAAAAACAGTATTACAACCTAAACGCAAACTAATACAAGAACACAAAACAACCTAAAAGACACACACTAAGAACCATTATAGGAAGAACGAAGAGAACAAAATACTGAAAAGGTCATGCAGCAAACCAATAGTTGCGGAGTCCGGAAAACCAAGAAAACCGAACCACATCCATATTGTGGATCAAGAGAAGCCGAATTAACTGAAAGAATCGAAATGGACCAAGAGCGCAGATCATAAACATTGAAGAAAACCCGGACTGGCATTGACAGCGAAGGAAAATCGTGCTGGAAATTGTTGGGAGATGGAAGAACACGAAATGTGCACCCTGTTGTTGAAGAACGGACCTGTGACACCATTCCACTCCTAGGGATTGAAAAGCATATCTGCATCCTCGGAGTCTGGGAACGAAACCTATAAAGTCATATACTTTAACGACTCTATGAGAAACCGTGCATCCAAATGCAGGTTCTCTTCTTGCAACTCTATGAACAGAGAATGCCAGAAAATGGAGGATTTTGCTTAACCCAAACATCAAAGATGGGCAGCCTCCTTCAAGATATTGATTAATTAATAGCGATGACTGACCTTGTCATTACCCAAACTAACAAAAGGATAATAGCAATTGCATGAATGCCCATATCATCCCACAACCTAGCTAGCAACAAGACCTGCAAACCAAACTCTTCCCTCAAGACCACACTCCTCCTGCAAACTCCATATGTATTGTAGGGAAAACTATCCACCTGCGCAAATAACTTCACCCCCTGGAGAAATGTTTTAACTACCAGGGTAACACATTCATACCCCGACAAGGCTACTAGCAGGACCACCAACCCAACTAATAAGGGATTGTTTAATCTCACAACCCTTAAAACCAACCAACAAGGCTCAAAAGACCACGACAACACTTCGTTAACTTCCAAAACTAGAACTACTCTATGGAACTCTAACTCATGACCGATTAGAGAAAGAGAAATATTTGACAAAAACCCAAGCAACAAAACAAGCAACTTATACAATAACAACATAAATAAACTAAAGCAAAACCAATAACAACAACTAAAAGAAAACAAGCACACAAATTTGCGTGAGAATAGAGGAAAAGGCAACGAAAACCTGATAAAACCTCACCAGCAGAAACCCAACCCAACACCAAGAACAATCATCAACGCCAACGCAAAGAACCCCTCACTGAACCTAACCTTGGCTACGCGAGGAAACCCTAACCTTAAGTTCACCTTTACCGTCGAGAATTAATTAATGAAAATTGTTCAGTACATTTCTCTCGCATATGCATGTCATCTCATTTACGGAAGATATTTTTCTCCTTTTTCTATCTCTTAATTGCTTCTATTCTTCAAAAAAATTTATTGATTAATCAATGTATTTCACGAGTCATATGAATAGTAAATTAGTAATGATAATAAAGCTAAATTTGATCCCCTAAATTAAACAAAATTATTGATGGAATTCATTTTTCATTTTTTTTTAAAAAAAAAACATAAAAAAAATGAGGAATTACATTCTACCATGGAGGAAAATTAATGACGTATAGTAAAACTATAAGGATAAACCTATAGAGGATGGAGGAGTCCCTCCAATGTGATGTGGGCTCGATTCCTCATAGTCCCCCATCCTGTGATAGGTGCAGATAAAAATTTCAAAATCAATGACTAGGAAAAATTGTATTAGTAATTAGTACTAATAATTTAATAAAAACTCACTCCAATTAAAAGAAACTGATTGTCTTTCTATTTTGGTTTCGGCCCATTTATTGATCATAAATGCTTATAAATTCAAGCTCATGTTGTTCTCTATTTTTATTATCTTAATGGTGCAATTATTCACTTGATTTCGCTTATTAAACTTCTTAATATGACAAACAGATGACTTCATGATTTTAAAAATAAGCTCTAACTACCAAATTTAATGTAAGAATTGTCAACATTATTGGAAATATATTGTAAAATATCCTTGGGATTCCACTTACTTAGGGTGAGAATCAAGCACTGCACCTCCGACATAGGTGGAAAGACCGAAGGAGCGCCTCCAGCCATTAAGCCGACCTTGATTATCTAATGTAAATTACCCATTCATGTTCATAACTAAAAGAATCGATTTTAAAATGTACTATGAATTGCAATAAATTTAAACACTTAAATAATGAATATACCTCAAGATAAATGTTTACATGATTATTTAATGTAAAGCTGCATCATAGTCATTTATTTATTTCTGTACACAATTTTAATTGAATTTAATTATGGTCATTTTTGAAATGAAAAATATTTTGAAAAGGAAATATGTGAACAACCGAACATATGATAGATGAGAAACATAGTGAAGCCACATGTTAGGAGAAAAAGCGAATAAGAAGCTTTAGAAGTGGGCCCACAAAAGAAGTTTGGGCCAGATTTAAATGAAGATTGGGCCCCACTTATTTAATTGACAACGGCTTCAATGCTGTTAGCGCGTCTTAAGCCCAGCCTTTATTCATCCCAGCTGTCTTATTTTCACTTGTATTCCATGATTTTCGCCTGTCTCTCTAATAATCTAGACCTAAATAACAAGTATTAGTGTATTCTCAAGTATTAGTATATTCTCTATTTCTTATTTAACTTTAGGATCTTGCTAACAAGTGTCTCGGGACGTTAGATAACTATTTAATATATTACTGAAAATAGTATTAAGTTCGGAATGCATGACAAAATACGCATTGATCGGTGTAATTAATGTTAATTTTACTTTAATATTTTCACTTTTAGTTCTCTTATCTAATACCTCGGGGACGCTCATTAGCTTTTACCTTAACTTTAATCAGCCTAAAAAAAAAAGCCTAAACAATATTATAGTGATTATATGCATGTAACATGATGCCTACAAAAAAGAAAATATGCATGTAACATGATACTCGTATCAATTTTGTTGAACTCAATAATATTTAATGAAAAATTAGAATGTGAATAGGTTGGAGAGGAAGATTTTGATGAGACTTATGATTACTTCCTTTTTGCAGTTTATATTATTCAAATTTTATACATTGTTTATTTTGGTGATGATCTATAAAAAACATAATTATGTAGATTTCTGCTATTTTCTTCAACTTGATATACGATATTATGTCATTGTAAAGAATTCAAAGAGTCATAATAAAATAGGCATAGATAGATAGAGTATGTTCAGTTTACATAATCTGATTTGAATTTTTCTAATCTAATTAGAACTGGTCTAACTTTAAAATTGAGTAAACTTTAACCTTATTTGTATACTAATTTGTTAAATAACATATGAAGTGAGATGTCAATATATTTATAGTAATATGTACTTTTCACATCTCATAATTCTTTTTTATAAGGAAATCAAAAATTTTGTTCAAAAAAAAAAAAAAAAAGAAATAAAAAATATTTAACGAAAACTAAACTCAAATTTAGAGAAAAATCTAATATGATGTATCCTTATTCCTGAAATACACTAATACCGAGTATTCGCTTAAATAAATTGAACTATACAAACACTTAAATGGACCTGGTTCACACTAATTTATTGTGGACCACTAATAATAGAGCCATTATAGTTGTTTTATTAATAAAAAAAGAAAGTCACTATATCCCTACCTACCTTATCAAAAGTATAACAAAACTCTTATGAATAGTGCATGGACATTTATATCCCTAAAAATGTTCTTTTACATATTTGCCCCCAAGATTTCAAAGCCTTAAAATTGTCTCTTAAATCCCCTAAATTGATTAATGATTCATAAATAAAAAGGTTATTTTTATATTTAAAGCTATCTTTTACTCTCACTATTTCTTTTTGTTTTTTCTATTTAGAATTTAAACACTATTTAAAAAAGTAGTATAAATTAATTTTCATATATATATGGAGTACAAGAATTACAGAGTATATAATGGTGTGATGTCTTGTTTAATTTATTCAATTAGTCTCAACAAGTACTTAAATTTTATTAGACATTTGTATTTTTAGAACTCAATATTTTTTTAACTGTTCCCTCGCTAAATCAAAGGAGCTTTACTAAAAAATTTCGAACATGATACAACTACACAACATCCAACACATTTATCGTCTATAGGTAAATAGTTATAATAAAATATCATGCAAATAGGCATAGGACATAAAAAGCCACACTAATATTTCTTTCTCAAAGGGCTAGCCATACCGCACGCATCGCGTGCGTTGAAAGCCCTAGTTAAAATAAAGGTTATCATATTGAAATAAAAGTCATTATGACATTATAAAGAGCGGTGCCCCATTAATCTCTGGGATCAACACTCAAAATTTATCCCTTCAACCTTATGCTGCCACGTAACAGTAGTTGAATAAAAAATAGTTGTTGTAATTGTTGGCCCACTTTGCCGTTAACAGACGGCGTGACAGACGTTTGAAGCGTTAATTTGCTTTCTTTTTGAAATAGTCCATATACCTCACTCTCTCTCACAATCGCATTTTCACAGTAACAAAGAACTTCGAGAATGGTGGTTTGGCCGTCTTCTTCGTGGTTGGAGTCTGTTGTTTTCGTCTTCAGTGGTGTACGTGTGCCCAGTTTACGGCGTTTGTTTAATTCTGGTTCTTGTTGAAGGTTAGTTTACTTACACCATAGTTGATTTGATTTTTTTTTTTTACTTATGGGTCCATTTTTTGGTAATTGGTTGTGCGTAACTGTGGAATTGCACTCTTTGTTGCTTAATTTGATATATTTCGTTGTTTGAATTTGGTAAAGGTTAGATTATTTTCACCATAGTTGATTAATTATGACCCAATTTTAATTGGTACTGGGTTACTTTGGAATTGGACCCTTCTGTTGATTAATTTGATATATTTTGTTGTTTTGATTTTGTATTGTAGAAATTATGCAGTGGGTTCTGAAATCATTCAGTTGGGATTATGATTATTGTGTGTTGTAGTGCATTGTGTTGTGTACTCGTCCAGCATTTGTGACCTTTGCATGATATATGTGGTAGTAAGTGTTAGGTAAGATGTCTGATTTGGGAGAAGATAGCCTCAGTACCTTTCCAAGGGACTGTGAAGAGGTTGGTTCCTTGATGGAGATTGGTATAGATGGAAATGAGCAGGAAGAATATGAGGATGTGAATGCAGTTGAGTTGGAGGTAATAACCTTGGCTCAGGCAGTTGAAAGTAATACATCTACGTTGTTTACGAATGACAAAACTTGCAATCCAACTGAATGCCCTTGTCCAATGACAATTCAGACATTGGAGAGTAAAGTTTGTACCAATAAGGGGAGTGGGGTTAACTGTGCTCCGCCTCCAAAAGTTGGAATGCTCTTTAAATCTTGGGAGGAAATTGAGTTGTTCTACAAAACATATGCTGAGCATTGTGGATTTGGCGTTACTAGAGTGCAAGGATCATACACAAGTACAAAAGAGAGAAGAGGAATATTTTGGAGGTGCGAATGTTGGGGTGCACCCAACATGAGGGCGAAGCGTGAGGCAAAGAAAAGGGAAAAGTACATGGAAGTTGGGGGAAGTCTTGGCAATGTGAATGGGGCTATAGGGGAGGTAGAGCTTAAACATGGAAAACGTAAATCGAAGAAATGTGAGTGCAATGCTAGGGTTTATGGGAGTTTAAACGTTGATGGCCTGTGGACTTTGAAAACCGTTGTGTTGGAGCATACTCACACTCTATGTCCTAGCATGGAAAATTTGGTTAAAGAGTATCGCATGAAGAAGTTGACTTCAACGGTACGAAGGAGGTTGATAAATTTTTTTAATGAAGGTTTCACCGTGACCCAAATTCGCGGTTGTTTAGGCACTGAGAATGGAAGCTTGCCAAGTGTTAAGGATCTTCAGCATGAAGTGTACAAGCAAAGGCGGCTGAAGATGGCAGGCGGAGATGCACGAGCCATGATGGAGTACTTTGATTACATGCAAGCAGATAATCAGAATTTTTACCATGCAAATAGGTTGGATGATGAAGGTCGGTTAAAAGATGTCATATGGGTGGATGCAAGGAGTCGAGTTGCTTATGAGGACTTTGGAGACGTGGTTTGCTTCGATGCCACGTACTTAACAAATGAGTATGAGCTACCCTTTGCAAATTTTGTCGGGGTTAATCACCATGGCCAGTCTATTCTGTTAGGTTGTGCCCTCATTTCTGCTGAAGATTGTGATACATACAGATGGATCTTTGAACAGTGGGTATCTTGTATGGGTAATAAAGCTCCAAAGGCCATACTCACCGATCAAGCAGCTTCTATGCGGAAGCCCTTAGCTGAAGTGATGCCTAACACACGACATCGATGGTGTATATGGCATATTATGCGGAAATTTCCAGAGAAACTTGGCAAGTGTGCCTTGTAAGTATTGCCTACGTTGGTACATTTTCATTCAATATTTGTTATAGGTTAAAGATGTGTGTTGTAAGTTGTGAGTTGTATTTGTTGGCTTAATTTGCGCTGTCAGTTGTAGTTAAGATGTACAACACAATTGGGTGGTTTAAGGCATTGTTGCAGGAGGCTAAGATAATTTCACTATTGTCTAATGTTGTCGTTGGTCTTTATGTGATTGTTCATGCCGTTACAAGTAGTATTGTTCATTATACAGGAATGCTTGTTGATCAATCCATGGTGTTGTGTTTATTTTATTTAGCATACACTGTTGTCCAGAATTTGATTAGTGTTGCTGAGTTTATGAAAAACTCAACCCGTAGTTTTGTTTGTATGCAAGGACAGGTACGATGATTTCCAGAATCCTTTGAAGAATATAATATATGACAGCTTCACTGTAGAAGAGTTTGAAAGCCGATGGTGTGAATCAATGAAGCTCTATGGGTTGGAGGACAATGAATGGCTGCAAGATCTATTTATTTAGAGGCACATGTGGGTGCCGACCTACATGAAAGAGTACTTTTGGGCGGGTATGAAAACTACACAGAGGGTAGAGAGTATTAACCGATTTTTCGATTGCTTTGTCACCCGTAAAACAAAACTATTCGAGTTTCCTGAAAAATATAACAGAGCGATGAAGAAGCGGGTTGCGGATGAGAAAGATGCTGATGCAAGGGATTCCAAGTACATTAGAAGACTTGTGAGTGGATTCAAAGTGGAAAGGTATTTTCAAAAAATATATACTGATTCGAAGTTTCAAGAACTTCAAAAGGAATGTGCTAGGTTGTTATATGTTCAGATCAAGGAGGAGAAAATTATCAGTGAAGTTGAAATTCAGTACTTGGTTTTGGATCGCGTTTGGGTTATTCGAGAAGGTACAAATGAGGAAATAATAACTGATTCCAGGAGGTTTTACACACTTAATTTTAACCCGGTCAGTAAACATATTAGATGCGACTGTAGGAAGTTTGAAAAGGATGGGATTCTTTGTAAGCATATCATTAGAGTGTGGGATGAAAACTTGGTCACTGAAATTCCATCGAACTATGTGCTTAATCGGTGGCGAAAGGATGTGTTGAGGAAGCACACTCGCGTCAAAGTTGCATACCATGACCCTACTGAAACAGATGAATGTGTGCGATGGAACAAGCTAATTCCAGACCTTGAGGCATTGTGTGATGAAGCAGCCGCCGTTGATGACGAAACAGTTGAGCTAGTGAGACAAGTAGTGTTGAAGATCCGAGCTGAAGTTAATGAGCAACGTGCAAAGGTCATGTCTACAAATGGCCCTGGATCAGAAATAGGGTCATCACATCCACCTCCACCAGAAGGCACTCCTAAGTCTGCATCTAAGAAATGTAATGTCGATGGAGGAAAAAGTTCAGGAAATTTTATACAAAACCCAGTCAATCAAAAGAGGCCTAGAGGTCGGCCAAAGGGATCAAGGAACAAGACGTTGGCTGAATTAGGATACAACGCAGCCAAAGGGAAAAACACTAAGGTATGTGTACGGTGCCACTGCCCACTATGGTTTTGTTTTGGTGCATCCATTTCATTCAATGACTTTGGCCGTATTTGGTAATGTAATTGATTTTTTGTTTGATAGAGAGCCCAGAAACAATCACATGTAGGATACGTAGATGAATCACTCCAAGCAACTAAGTTGCCGGTATGGAAATTGCTTGTTGTATCTGTCAAAATGCTATCTTAGTTCGGCAATTCATTCATAATGGTTGATTGGTTGTAGGTCAAAAGGAGGAAACATCCGAACCCGTACGCGGAGTTCTTCGCAACTGCTCCTGCTGATGATGTTCCATGTGATGACTTTGAGCTCAACATCTCCACCCAGGGGTGGACTAGTGATCACGAATTGAACTTTCACGAAGGAACTTAATACTCATCAAGCCTAATTACTTTATGTTTGGGCGTGTAGTTGTTTCCCACGCATTGTATTAGATGTGCTAATGACGTTGAAGTATATTATCCCTTATGTCATAATGTTTGGTCTTGTTCTTAGATAAAAGTAAGTGTAAGTGCCATACTTAGAGTACCCTTTTTGATCCTATTTTCAGTGATTGAAAGTGTGGTATGAAGTCCGGCTTTACTTGAAACCTTATAAAGTACCATTAAAACGAGAGATAAAAGATCAAATTTGATATCGTTTGATGACCAAGATAATGAGTTGGTAAACATAGGAACGAATTTGATATTGTAGGATAATGGTAGAATTCGAAATCGTAGGATAGCCACTGGATCAGAACTTGTTGAATTGTGATACAATATGTAAGCATATGGTGCATTGCATGCAATCGAAATAAATGTTTTTGGTTCAAGATTGGGTTTATAATGTTATAAGTTAGTTTGGGCTCGCCCAATTTTAACTCTGCAACTAATAGAACTGTTTTGGGGGTAAATAATTTGGGGCAAGTTATCTCTTTAATTTTAAAAATTTTACAAATGAAAGACCAAAAGGGGGTAAATTAATTGGGCCAAGTTATGTCTTTATTTTTACAAATTTTACAATTGAAATACCAGGAGGGGGTAAATTACTTGGCCCAAGTTATCTCTTTATTTTTAAAATTCACAATGGAGAAACCATTGGAGGTATTATTTGGCCCAAGTTATCTGTTTATTTTATAAAATTTGCAATTGAAAGAACATTGGATAAAGAATTTCTAATATATTACATTTGATAGTACCAAAAGTAAAATGGTGAATGAATACAACTACGTCTAACTTGATACTAACATTTCATTCATATAGTTCAAAAGATCGACGGTACGTACCATAATATAAAACAAGTTAGCCAATAGTTATAAATTGATGACGACTTTGCAACCTAGTAATAATAAAAAACAAAGCAACTATCCCAGTACTAAACTACACCAAAAGGGGTATTGATTAGAGACTTAAGAGAATGTGGCTAAAAAAGTGACAAAATAACCACATTACGTTCGTTAATTTCACCTGTATTTGTTGGCTAACATAAATTAGAGTTGCCTACGACAACAACTACTAACGTCAAATTTCAGGACAAGCATATACGTAGTCTAGGTTCTTTATGCCAGCCTCACCAACTGTGAGCACTCTATTTAACTTTCTATCTTGGTGTAGAAGCATTATTGTATTAGGTTCCTTGCCCACCACTTCACCCCACTTGAAGCATAGCCTCCTAAGCTTTGAAGTAAGCTTGCATTGCACCTTCACTTCATGGATAGGTGTGCAAGTGTTGCGCATGTAAAAAATTTCCTTCTTGTGTCCATGTTCTTCGAGGGATCCTGGCATTTTTGGTAAACCAATATTCCGTTATTATTTGTCAAAGATCACGACATTGAACATGTATATACTGAAATATATATGAACAATCATAACAACAATATTTTGTATGGACTGCATTGCAATAAATAACTCGTACCACACCACAGACATATAGTATATCTCTGGTCTTAATTCTGGCTGATGTGGCTGTGGCAGTACGTGCCACTAACAAGCCATGCTTCTTAATAAGTAATTCATGGACTGAAACATCAACTCGTGATGAATAATCCTCGTATATGAATTCAAAGGTTTCATCATCTCTTATCTCATAGGTAATGCCTGTATCATGACGTTGCCTACTCTTAACAAGGATTGTGTGGTTTAAGGGAGGTGGCCCCTCACCTTCTAAGGGCTCAGAGACATCATCCCCCATCAAAGGAACACTTAATTCTGTTCCAGAAGGATCTTCCAGCTGCAACCTAGCTCTGTTGATGGCCTCAATTGACCGTGTCAATGCTAAGCCAGCATCCACTTGTTCTTTCAGTTTTCCCTTTTTAGGGAGTGGTTGTTCTATACCAACCTTATGCTTCAGGAGGGTCCTAATGGCATTCCGACTGAGTATCGTAGCCAGAAGGCTGTTTTTCTTATGAAACCTCCTATTTCGAATCGGTGTTTTTTTGTTTGACTTTGGAGTGGTACGGTTGGAGTTGGTTGGAATTGTGTGAGGATGAGGTCGTCCTAAGGGTGATAGGGTATGCATAGTTCTTGGTGTTGAAGGCATGGTGATCATGTACACATGGGTTTTTCTGGATATGCAAAATGGTTTCACAGAGGCATGTATATTTATATGTCATTTTACCCAATAGCCTTTTGCCACATGCTGAGGGCCTTCATGTAATTTGGCGGGATATCTTATTGGCGGGAATGTTTACCTCCATTTTCTGGATTATGTACAAGCTCCACTACCAACGCAATAGTGCAGTCCAACTTTATCTTAGGTTATTTGATTTTCATTTTAGGAAACCATTTTCACCGTACACGGCTACACAACATGCAAAATGCTCAATATGAAGAGTATATACGTTAATGCAATATATACTTAACGCATGTTAGATAGTCCATCGACAAACTCAATTACACATAAAACTGATACATTCACGTATAATAAATAGGCATACACATGCCCCGTGAATGCGGTGATGTACTCCACTAACGTACTTAAGTTAGTAATAACTATGTCCTCTACGAAACTATATCCTCGTACGTATATGCTTGTAATTAGTTAAGTTGGAAAGTATAATGTGTAACAAATTAATTAAGTGGTTCTAAATCAAAATTACGAATCAAGATTTTAAGATAAGGGTAAAAACTCATGAAGGATTAAACTGTAAAGGAAATGGGCATTGGGGAAAAAATAATACCACAAAGGGAGTAGTCATCACTCATCACTACAACAACTACTGAATTTTGTTTAATTTTAATTTTCAGAAATAGCCATGGCTCACCAAAATCTATACTTTGAGGTAATCACGCAAAGACCCATGTGTTTGTACTTAAGGAAGTTTGTATCCTACTTATTACTGTCAAAACGGTTTGACAGTTCGGTTTCGTTTCGGTACTGAACTCGGTTCCGTTTGAAATCGGGTCGGTTTGAAATCGGTTCAAAAGTCTTCCGGGTCGGTTTCAGTTCGGTTAAAATAATTAGTCAACAAGACTGTTAATCAAGACTCGTTAATAAGAAAGAGTAACTTTTAACTTGAGTCTAATAGATCACATACTGAAATGCTATTAGTATATTACCGAGTAGGATGGTCTAGTACACTGTTAATTAATATGTTATGCAACTATGCTAAATTGACAATTGCTCGTATAGTCATATTAGTCAATCACTCATGTAGTCATATCTAATTAAGTAATTTGTATTTATGTACTAATCTACTAGTCAATTCTACCATTTAAAAGTTTGGTTCTGTTTCCTCTAAGTTTGGTTTAGATTTTGTTCGGATCTTAAACGGTTTAACGTTTACTCGGATCGGTTCGGTTCGGTTTTTGACGGTGCTGATCCTACTGAATACAATCTTCTTCACAAGCCATTTCTTGCCTACTAACTACAACTATCACCTATGTATTTTGTTTTATATGTCATTGATATCCTGCTGAATATAGGGCGTGGCTGACGGAACGCAATAGTAAGTAGGCTGTCAAAGTTTGAAAAGGAAATAGTAGTGACGGATTTGTGTCATAGTTTCAGCTGAAGAAAACATCTATCCTACTGAATATAGTCTTGGTAACACGCTACTTCAGTTGATATGATATACACTTTAATTATTTCCTACTACCTAAAAGTAACACCTACCTATTTTGTGTAGAATAGCAAGGGTATCCTGCGGAATATATGTCATGAGTGACGGTTGTCCACAGTTAGGATAGTTTGTTTTCTAAACTAGATAGTTTGTTTTAGGCAGCATAGTTACGAAAATAATTAACCCTACAAATAAAAAAAAAAACGTTCTACTATATCAACTTAATCTGATGCGTGTGTCAGTTACAAAATAATATTTATATTTAATTTTACTACTTATTATGATTTCTTCACACATATATAATGAAAAGAACGGTTTAACAATATCAAATTTATTACGGAGTAATATATAATCATAATTAAGTAAATTATTTCTGGAATATGCTTATTATGAATTGTACAGATTACTTATTAGTTTAAAAATTTGGAATTCTGAATATTATTTAGTTATAGTTTACTAAACTTAAACTTATGACCCACTTCAGCGTTATTTATCTCCACTCTATCACGACATGCACAATTAGCACATCATATTGACCATTGTTACCCAAATTATGATAATAGACTTTTTCAGTTATTATATAGTCGACACAAAATACACTTCTAATTTAACAGAGTTCATATTACAACGACCTAATGTAGCATTACTAGGTAAACCAAATACAACTTCCCATTTACATCTGAATAGAACAATAATGGTTTACGCAAAGGACAATTTGAAAGCCGGCGGAGATTTTGAACTCAGCTTTACCACAATTTCGTTCTCGTTCATAATCTCCCACTCCCGGATTATGGCAGCTATTCCATTCCTGATGTTGCATAGCCTAATTACGCCTCCTTGGTCCCTTTTGACATACAGAGTACAGGTGTACTTCGTATTCCTCATCCACACATCAACCGCCGTTTCAGGGCCCAAGGAGTCCAAATGGGTTCTTGCAAAAGCCAATGGCACATTCTACAAAATTGGTGTTGTTAACAATATAACCTGAGAATGGCAACTTCAAGCCTAAAGAGAATCCAGACAATACATTTTAAAATTACACAAATTTGGTTAAGTCATAATTATAGTCCATGACTCTAAAATGGGCTTTGCTTGAGTTGTCATGGGAATACAAATTAATCTAGTTCTTTGATATATTTTACTTGTTCGTATAGGCAAAGAAGTTAACTTTAACAAAGTGAAACTTAGGTAAAACACCCGATGCATTGACCTTATAAATATCATAGTTAAACTTAGGAATGTTGGGGGAACGGGAAGGGTAATTAAGCATGTTATTGAATAATAATTTGTTGGTTTTAAGTCAATTCACATTATGCGATCCAAATTATACTTCTGCATAAACGCTTAAAACCAAAAAATAAGGCAAAACTTCGTACCAGTCTCCCTACTTTAATGTATGGTTGCGTGAATCGCGTTGTGAACTCAGGGTGTCCCGCCAGTTCACCAGAGCCACCATCATTAGAGTCATCACCATCATTGGGATTACCATCAGTCGAACTCGATATATCAATGACATCGGGCTGATCGACACTTCGGATCTCTATCCCTCCCCTGAAAACAACCACATGAAAGTAGTTATCTCCCTGGTAAGTGATTTCAAGCAAGTCTTCTTGCTGAATGTCGTTCTCCACCATGAACTTGCTCCATCCTCTGCCAAAATGTTCATCTGCCCCAGTTCCGAACGGGTAAAACCGCACTTGGACAGAGTACACCTTAGGTTCGTTTCCTCGATGAACTTTGACAATCGGAGCACCTTCAATGATGTTACCAATTCTGTTTGGAATTGGCTGTAAAGGTGCAATAAATTAAGAATTTAACCCTAAATAAAACCATGGCATTAATAACTGAAAAATATAAACTCACCAAGGTAACTTGGCTCCATTGGTCGACCACAGCATCAAAACTTGGGTACTTAGGATGAGTCATGATTGCCTTAACAAAACAAGGAGTACAATGTCACCATTCAAAAACTTTTTAATATAATCACAAAATTAAGGGGCGAGCACTTTCACTCAAATAAGGAAGGAGCCGTAATTTAAAGACACCAACACTATGTATTTAAGATCCGTTCGATATTGGGTCCCTAATCGCGCAACAAACAACCCTTTTACATGATTTGATCAACACACCTAAGCATGAACCCTAAACCCTAAACACTTATGACATGGTTGATGAAATACCAAATGACACCCAATGAGATGAGTAGATGTAAATTCCTAGAATGTAGGTCCTTATCAACAACAAAATACACAAAGACATTATCGAAAAACAAGGTCACGACCAATCCGGAAAATTTAAGAAAGTACAAAACATCAATCACTAATTCAAGAGTTCATAGTTTCATCGTCCAACAAAAACATAGAAACTAAACAACTACATGTTATAAATAACTGAAACCAATATTCCATCAATATTACGTTTCATCGACAAAACAAGAGTTCATTATTTAGATCTGGGTATAGTGTCGTAAGATAGGTCGATAAATACGTATGGATGTACTGGAAAAATCTCACCTTAATAGGAAAATTCCGCAATGGCGCAACGAAATGGAGACAAACGGCAGTAAAGTAGGCGGCCGGTGAATTGGATAAATCTGACTGGAATAGTTGATAGGGAAGACGGTTGGAGTAGCATGAGAGAGAAGGAGGGGAAAGGATGAGTAAGATGCGGGGGGAAAGGAGAGAGAAAAAGGGTTGCGTTTGGGGCTTTGTGTTGCATTAGACAATAAAAGCGATTCAATAAATGCGGCAAGGTAATTTGGTAGAATCTGTACCAAATTTGTCGAAAATTGGTAGTACTACTGTACTCCGTGGGGGCCTCCATAACTTTGATCAATTATTTTTTAAGTTTAGGTCATTTTACCTTAAATACGGACTACCATTGTACCAATTCCTTTCAAATGCTGAAAAGTGAGATCGATTATAATACCTTATGACCAAATCTTTGATAAATTAGAACTAATTCAAGAAAGTTGATCAACTAGGATGGTTTGATTCTCTATTAGTTAAACCTAAAAGATATAATTTTGGAATGCAAAAAGAATGTTACTACTACATGATGTGTTCATCTTACCAAAGATTTCGTTATCACGGTCCCGTTAACATATTAAGTCATTAGACATTCACAAACAAATGTCTTAAATGTCCACCATTAAAACATTCATAGTTTTGATCAAACAAAAGACTTTAAATCCAAAACATTTAATCCAAAAATTCAAGCATACACTACGTTTTTAAACAATCACAAATTTACATTCTACAATTAATTGTTGTTAAAACATACATTCACCCATATATGTTACATAATTCCAAAAGAACCTACGCGATATATACCCAAAATATCCAAAGATAAGCTGATTTTGGTACTGCAGATGAAACTGCTTTGTTTGTGTCCTCCACAAAAAATTAACACGCCCTCCACATTATATACCTGTTTGGAACAAAGTAAATAGACCAACAAAATAGTTAAATAGTTACGGAGGTGTAAATTAACAGAGGCATTGAAAGAACAATTCAACTTGTAGATGTCCTTTGTTATAAATGTTTTGATTTTTTATTTGAAATAGTTTAGTACATATGTACATAAATAGAACTGCACTACAAAGACCTGTTATGTTTGTACTCAATCCATCAGATGCATACCATTTTGTTAGTATTGCATACATCACTAAGTCACACGGTTAGCTCAATAACAACAGCAATATGCATAAAGTTGGAGCAAAACACCTGTGTTTAGTGAAATTTATTCGACTGCCTTCATCATGTAGACTTTTTATATAGGTATACAACACACTATAAAGGGTGAAAGGGGACTCAGTACAAATCAGGAAACCATGGCATAAATTCTGAGCCCCTACTTACCCCTGCTTTAAAACAATTGGGACATAATAAGGGATTCTGAAGATTTTACCCAATGAGGGTGGTAATCATGTACACATCATCCTTATGACTCATGAATCAAAATAACCGTATCCAACGTAGTCCATCAAATAATTTAATTAACTAACACATCCATCCAGTAGGGACTGAATACACATTAATCAACAACAATCAGTAGGATAGATTTCAAATTCGGCAGATTAGCATATTCGAGTAAACAAACAGATCAGTGTATCGCACCACAACAATCCCAACATTTACAACAAAACTACCCACAATCCATGAGATGTGACTACAATCCCACATATCAGATTAAACAATGGGCAAGCTCCTAAAAACCATTCATTCCAACATGTTAGATAACTAGTCATCACAGCCAACAACCCACCAGATGAAATCAACATTCAGAATGTAAAAAAAATTTTACATTCTGAATTCAAAATAAATACAGTAATTAGGGTTTCGAATCGTTACTCACTTACGCAAGGAATCAGTTGGAGGGTTAAACCGTACGGTTCTTCCTCCTCACATAGTATAGCAATGGAGGGCGCAGGGCCTCATTAGTTTCCGGTGGAGGGCAAGCAGTTTCCGGTGGAAGGCAGGCCTTATTAGAAGGAGGTGATGAAGCCTTCACCCCTTCATTATCATCATCTGAGGAGATAACAACATACTTCACATCTGGCAGCCCACACATCTTCCTTCCAGCCACCATAGCCGCCTTCCTTCTAGGCCGGATCTTCAGGGTTGCCTTTTCCTTACTCGAACGGTCCTCCTCCCTAAACCGTTCAAGCGCCTCGCCCAGAGCCTTGTAAGTGGAGGCAGAACATAATTGGCCAGCCTCACCAGAGTCGTATAATTCTTGTGGAGTGGGAGACGAGCGACCAAGAGACAAAATAAGGGACTTAATGAATGTCTCCTCTTCGACGTCGTCGGTGGCAAGGTAAGCGTTGACAAGTGGATCAAATTTCCCTATTTCAGACAAGTCAGATATGGGGTGGAGGATGGACAACAATTGAGACGAAAAAGAGCCTTGAAAACGAAGCGTTTGAAGAACTTTGAGATGACGACGTATGAACTACGAAGGGTTAAAAGAGACAGTAGGGTTTGGGACTGTGAGCAACCGTGCCTTTGGACGAAATGAAAAAAAAGAATATGGAGAGTCGCTACTTAAGATAAAATTAATTGTTTTTAGTTAACTCAGAAAATTTGTCTTAGTTAATTACTACCTTTTTTTTTGGTTGAATAGTGTTAAGTACCGTTTAATTACTACCTACCGTTTAATACACCAAACGGATTTTGTGAATTACTGTAAATAAAATAAAAAATATACTGAAAATAACTACCTATAAACATCGTAAATTGCACCGATTACTACCTAAGTCATAATTCCAGCCAATTCAGTGACCTCATTTTAATTATTACTGCATATTTTCTTTACAAAAAAAACCACTAAATTTATATAATACATCACTCGTACATAATTGACTAGACTACCTGTGCTCAATGCATATTTTCTGCTGAATAGATCCTCTATCCTACTGAATATATTCAGTTCAACACGCTATTTGACAAGTTATGCACTCTCTTTCCTGCCTACTACCTATTCACTACCACCTACCTATTTTGCATTGAATAGGTGTGGTATCCTACTGAATAATAGGCATCAGTGACGGTACTTTAAAGCTATTAGGCTGTCATAGGTGAAAGACTTTAATATAAAGTAGATATTGCAGCAAAAATCAATCATGAAAAGACCATCAAAGCAGTTTTAAATTGCATATTTTTTGTCGCTACAAAAAAGAGTGCCATGGATAGAAGTTAATATGTGCCTTCCATTCAAATCACAGTGTTAACGTAAAAAAATAAGCAAATATAATTAATATCAAATTATATTAATAGATGCACAATTGCATAGAAGAAAATAATACGGGCAAAAGTTTTCTGGAAAATAGGGGAAATAAATGTAATGTATAAGTAAATCTTTTACACAATGTCAAATAAAATTGCGTAGTATATAACAACATCAAATGTACTTCGGGGAATTGTATTAAATTGCGTACACATAAAATGATGCATATAATGTAATACATATATCTATTCTTGAATCTAATATTATTGAATGATCAATTTTCGACCCTAAACCCTAAACCCTAAACCTTAAACCCTAAAAATCTAAACCCTAAACCATAAACCCTAAACCCTAAACTTTAAACCTTAAACCCTAAAAACCTAAACCCTAAACCCTAAACCCTAAAAACCTAAACCCATAAACCCTAAACCCTAAACCCTTAACACTAAACCCTAAACCCTAAACCGTAAACCCTAAACCCTGAACCCTAAACCCTACACCTTGAACCCTAAACCCTAAACCCTAAACCCTACACCTTGAACCCTATCCATTACAGGCCATATTGTATAGTTACGTACTACGTTACCGATAATAGTTTGCATAGGAGAGAGTGATTAATAGTTTCCAAAAAACAATTCTATGTATAAGCTAATTGCATATTCAATACTTATGACTTTGATTTCAGTTCTTTAACAAAATCATATGTATTTATATGCATGCATTTATTTATATATATATATGTATATACATAAATATATTTATGTGTGTGTGTGTGTGTATATATATATATATATATGTGTGTGTGTGTGTGTATAAATATATATATGTGTGTGTGTATATATATATATATATAGAATTGTAAAGGATTTTTTTGCTAATAATACATTTTCATAATAAATTTATTTAGGAACTTTATACCTTACCCCCCTAATATAATATTTATATGTAATATAATTCGGAAATTATAGAAGGAATTCTTTATGTTTTGTAGTAAAAGCTAAATTGCATGGTTCACTTGTATGTTACATATCTTTAACGTGTACTACAGTTTTAGTGCCACAAATATCGTAAAGAACTAAGTCATCTTGCTGAAGTGACAAGACATACATCCCACTTCATTGGTAAAAGTGCCTTGTACTTGTTCAGAGAATAAGGGTAGGGTAGTATGCATCCTTTTTTCTTGAATATTAGACGGTAAATCATGTTATTCTACTCTAGACCAAATACTACGTAATAAGTACTCTTTTTTCATTGTTCACCACTTCATCAGTTGTGTCTTAATTATAGGTAATATGGTACTAGGTGAACAAAGGTTGATGACGAGGCTTCCTTAATGTATTAAGACGTTAGGGCATACGTAGCAATTCAGTTACTTGTCTTCTGCTCTACCCCCTTTGCATCTCTATAAAAGTAATGTTATTGCATTGAATATTGTATCCTTAACCTCTTCTACAATTCCTAACATTCAAAATGGCCAACCTACTCTTTGATCCCGAAAACACGGTTTACCCTCCCCGCTGCTACGCTGTTCCTACCCCTAACAAAATCACATTCCGTGAACCAAACATCACCGGCCCACGACCCGAAATAAACTTCAACAAGTATATGTACTTTTCTCCCAATCCTGAAAACGGCAATCTTCAAATTATTAGCGACCAGTGCATTAGGGACATCATCAGGAGCCCTGAAAGCCCATGGGAACCTAAGTTGCATGGGATGGTCATGATTGGTCCCGGCCTAGCTGACTTCGTGCCTGCACACCTTCCCAATTTGACTGATCTTGTGGGTGTAGTTGATGTCAAAGAGCTTTACGACAAGCTCAACAAGGAAGTGTTTCATTACAATCCCCACGACATCAGTGAGGTAATCCCAATTTTCCTTCTCAATGTTGTTGATCCTACTCATGTGGTTGCCATTGAGGGCCCTGTGTACCCACTCACTACTAGGGAGGTTACAACTGAACTAGCCTGTTACACCGATGGATTTGTAGCATTTTACTTGCATTCTAATGTTAGTGAAATCACTGTCAGAGTTTGTGCTTGTAGGTTTATGGTTCACCCATATTTAAGGTACATGGATGTTAACCTCCAGACTGAATATAAGGAAGGTAATTTTCCATTTCCCTTAGGTGCATCAATTGTTGTTTGGAATGCACGTGGTGTTAGTCGCCCTTATTTTAAGTCAAACATCATTGAAATTGGGCTTGTTCACAAGCCCATCATTTTCATAATAACCGAAGTAAGAATTGGGGTGAAGTCTTTCAAGGAAGTGGTGAAGGCCTTTGATTTTGAGGTGAACTATTGCTTGGACAAGAGTATAGGGTATACAGGTGGTGTAGCTGTCATTTGGGATAAGAAGAAGGTCATTTCTGGGGAGTTCAACATTGCTGCTACGGATATGAACTCCAACCCAATTAGGCTGCTAGGGGTGTTGAAGGTAATTTTCTGATTACTGAATAACTTAATTATGTCACAATGTACTCTGATTGCTTTATTAATAAAAGTATTTGGTGTTTTTTTTAGATTAATAGGTTGCTCCTGCCACTGCCACTGTCACGGAGGAGGGCGATTGGCGAGGATGCATAAAGGACCGCTGCTGGAGAGTGATGAAGCAAAGGGTTGACTGATGTCACTGGCCATTTCAGTTAATGTTTAAATCACGGACTTTTATTTGTAATTTTACATTTCCCGTACTGTTGGTTTGTATAAGGGTAGTCATTAAGACAATATGTTCTAAACTTTGGTGCTTGGTAGTTTCTGCTACTACTTGGCCTTAGTAAGGCCTAATCCGTAATCAATTAAGGCAACAATTATTGCCATTTGTGTGTGTGTCAACATTGTAAACCTTGATATTAATGTTTCTTTTATAAAAACTAAATCGCGTCGTATGGAAAATTGATTAGGGCCCATCGTATATTATTATCCCACTACTTAAACCAAATTTGAAATGCATACCATTTTGGGTGAAACATTACAACAAATACTATTACTTCAGGAGAAATTGTAGAGCTAATACGCAGTACGGAGTAATATTATTCTGAGTGTTAACATTTGTGCGAAGTGTTCCGTTAATGTTTGATCTCTTTCCTTTTCTGTATTAGATAAGTATCATCCTACAACTCTATTCTGATTTTATCCATATACATCATACTTGAATACATGGCACCAATCATACATGGCACCATCATATATAGAGCCACCATTTTTCATATTAATATTATTTCCCACATATAGTGTGTTTATACCAAAATGTATAAGTTGATATACGCACGCTTCCTCCAATGACTATAACCCCTTCACACCTTCATGTGTAGTTCATGCTGAATAAAACCTCTATTTTACTGAATATAACCATGTTGACACGCTATTTGATATGATATGCACTTTAAGCCTATTCTACTACTTAAAAGTAACACCTACCTAATTTGTTTTGAATAGCATTGGTATCCCAATGAATAAATGCCATGAGTGACGGTTCACCACCTGATAGTAGGCTGTGGCTGTCAACGTCCTTTAACAGTTGGCTTTCTCATATTTTTTGTTTTATTAAATATTTCTCTCTCTTGACGCATGATTTGATTGTTTTCACAACTAGATGGTTTGTTTTCAAAACTAGATAGTTTGTTTTAGGCAGCATAGTTATAGAAATAATTAAATCTACTGAAACAATTTCGTACTACATTATCAACTTAATCTGATGCGTGTGTCAGTTTATATCAATTAATTTGTATATAATGTACAACGCGTATTTTAGCGGGCATAGTTTATAAAAATTAATCTGTATGTAATTTACAAGACATAGTTTATAAAAATTAATGTGTATAATTTTCAACATAACTATTTATTATGATGAAAGGAATGTTATATTTAAGGCAGTAATATATAATCATAATTAACCTAATGATTTCTAGAATCAGTGTTTTATTAATGTATTTTGTTCTAATTAACACTATTCCAAAAGGTTGATGACGAGGGGTGTTGTAATGGTCTTTTTAAGCGAACACCATAGCCTCCCTTTAACTTATATACTCTCTCCGATTTTTTTAATCATTTCTAAATTATATTGCCCTGTTAGTCCGATCAAAATTAATTGCAACTTTCGATTTTATTTCTATTTTGGATAAACCCTAAACAGGTTTTTTGCATACTCTTACTAGATTCATTTTATTTCAATATCAAAAACAGAACGAGTATGTATAAAATAGTATATATATATATACGTATATATATATATACACATATGTATATATGTATGTGTATATAATGGTGTATATATATAGAACATATGTGTGTGTGTGTGTGTGTATATATATATATATATATATAAGTTTATATATATATATATAAATATATATATATACACACCTAAATGTATATACGAGTATGTATTATTATGATTTTTTTATATTTTTTTCTAATAACTTATTTTCATACTTGAACTTAATTAAGCATTTTAACCCTAAATCCTATTTTTACTATTTGTATTAAATATTATTCGGCAATTACAGAAGACCTTATTTATATTACCAATGTAAAAGATAAGTTGCATATCTTACTTGACAAGATGCAAATATATTTCATGTAGTAATGTAGTATAATTCATATGCGCCAATACCGAATTATGAGCTTATGTACTACGTATAATAAGTAGTGAAGATTTGTGTCATCTTGGTGAAGTGACAAGACATACATCCCACTTCATTTGTAAATGTGCCTTGTACTTGTTCAAAGCAAATATGTGTGTAGGGTAGTAGCTAGGTCATTATATGTGTAGGGTAGGAGCTAGGTCATTATAATTTATATGGGTCATGTACTCATGTTAATGCTTTAAATATAGTACCCTTTAGCTCTTCTACAAACCTTAAACCCTAATTTTGTTCAAACACATTCACAATGGCCAACCAACCCTTTGATCCCGAAAACCCGGTTTACCCTCCTCGCTGCTACGCTGTTCATACCCCAAACAAAACTTCTTTTCGCAAACCTAACCTCAACATCCGACCCGAAATGAACTTTAACATGTTGATGTACTTGTCACCAAACCCCGAAAACGGTAAGCTTCAGATTGTAGATGACCAATGCATTAGGGACATCATAAGGAGCCCTGAAACCCCATAGGAGCCAAGGTTGCAAACAATGCTCATGTATGGTTTCGGTGTAGCAGACTTTGTGCCTGCACACCTTCCTAACATTATTGATAGTGCGGGTGTGGTCGATGTGAGAGAGCTTTTTGACAAGCTCAATGACGAGGACAACAAGGAAGAGCTTACTTACAATCCTCACGACGTCAGTGAGGTAATCCCAGATTTCCTCCTAACATAATTGATCCTACTCCTGATCCTGCCATTGAGGGCCCTGTCTACCCACTCACTACTAGGGAGGTAACAACTGAACTAGCCTGTTACTCCGATGGTTTCCAAGCATTTTATTTGCATTCCGATATTAGTGAAATCACTGTCAGAGTTCGTGCTAGTAGGATTTGGATTGAACCATTTATAAGGTTCATGGATGTTACACTCCTAACTAAGTATAAACAAGATAGTTTGGTATTTCCCTTAGGTGCTTCAATTTTTGTGTGGAATGCACGTGGTGTTAGTCGCCCTTCTTTTAAGTCAAACATCCTTCAAATTGTGGCCGTTCACAAACCCATCATTTTCATCATAACCGAAGCAAGAATTGGTCTAAAGTCTTTGAAGGAAGTGGTGAAGGCCTTTAATTTTGAAGTTGATTATCTCTTGGACGAGAGTGTAGGCAATGCAGGGGGTGTAGCAGTGATTTGGAATGACAACAAGGTCAAATCTGGGCAGTGCATCATTGCTAATACAGATATGGACTCCAGCCCAACAAGGATGTTAGTGGAGTTGAAGGTATTTATTAATTAGTAACTCCTTAATTATGTGACAATTTACTTCATAGTCCTGTCATAAATTTTTTATTGTGTTGTTAATAGGTTGCTACTGTCAATGCCACTGCCACGGAGGAGGGTGTTTGCCCAAGATGCATGAACAACAGTTCGTAGTAGGCTGTTGGACCGTGATTAAGAAAAGGGGTATCTATTGTGATTGGCCATTTCAAATGTATGTTTAAATCATGGACTTTTATGTGTAATTTTATATTTACCGTTATCCTACGTTAGTATTAGCGTAGTAATTAAGACATTATGTTCTAAATCGTTATGCTTGCTAGATTGTAGTACTACTGGGCATAGTAAGGCCTAATCCTTGATTACGCAAGGCAACCATGATAGCCATTTGTGTTAGTGTGAAATTAGTTACCCCCTATATTTTTGGTGCTTTTATTATTACAAAATCGCATAGTATGGTACAATTGACTTTATTCCCCTTTTGTTAATTAAACTTCTACTTAAACTATACTTTCAAATGCAAACCATTTTAGGGGAAACATCAAAACGAATGGGAGTACTATTTTAAGTTTGACCCGTACAATGTACTTCTTATGTTCATTGTTTTTCCAGTGTTAGAAGTTTTTTACTACTATTGAATTAATCCAAAACATGCATCATATCCATGTATATAAGCTACTACTAAGAGTAGCTAAGTACAATTACTAGTGGCATGTATATATCTTGGTTTTGATACTCTAGACTTGTTTTTCATGGATGATGTGAGGTTATTGTTGTTGCTTGAGTTAAGGCAAACTCGGAGGAAATCAACCAAACGAAAAGAGAAAAAAGAGTTGTTTGTATGATTGAACCCGTTTAATTACGAGAAAATTGGTAAATACTTGTTATGAATATACAAGTATTCGTAAATAATACTCCGTATAATATTCAAGGTCGATAAGTTTGTTACGTGTAAACAATTATTTTGGATAAATAATTCAACTAAAATAAATGCAATAAATAAATATATAAATGAATTGCAGAACAAAGCTAGGTAAAAACGTCCAAGTATTTAGAAAACTTTTTAAAAGAATGAATTGAAGTATACTTTAAATATGTAATTTCATTGACAATATTGCATTGTATTATTCTTTCCTTAAAATATTGTGAAAAATAATAAACTAAAAAATGAATCGATATGTTTGATACATAGCACAATCTTATTAAAAAAATAAATAAAAAAAAAGAAAATTAAAACTAAAGTCATTGAGTTTATAAAATATATTTCACCAAAGTTTTAATATTGAGAACTGAGGTTTAAATTTAGTTACACTAGTTGTAAAAAAAAAAAAGGGATTTGATAAAATGAGGTGCAGGATCATAAAGTCACAGTAGATATCACATTACTATGTTATGTAACATACAGCAGATAAGTAGTAACAACATACCCTAAAACCCCTATTATATTTTAATAACTACTAATGGAAATTTTTTTAAGAAAAATTAACGATTCATACGAAATATATTGTATATGTTTAATACGTAAATATAATCCCTTATATTTTTAAATCATTTTAATATAAATAAATAAAAGTACTGAAAAATTTCCCAAACACACGAGTGCATACATACTGTGCATGAATTGATACATATCAAAAGTTTTTTCCTATTCTTTATTACTTGAAGACATTTACCGTACTTTTGGAAGAATAAACTTCCGTTTTATTCTCCCAATGATGTCATGATTACCGTACTTGAACCGTATTGTTCATTTTACTTTTTTCCCCCTTTTCCATTTTTTTTTCTTAATAAAGTCCCTTCATCTACTTTTCACCCTGACACATCAACTCATCAGTTTTCCTTTTCCTTCAACCTCCAAAAAACCAACAACAATGGCTAGTTCCGACAGCACTGCCAATTCCGGAGAAATTTTCACCCCTCCGTCTTGGATACCAAATCAAAGCAAGACAGAACCCCAAAAAATTTCTGATTTTTTGTTATATGTTGCCGAAATGAACAACTGAATGAACAAACACTTGGAGTTTCTTCTACAAGGTAAACATGCTGTGGTGCGAAAAATGGAAAAAGGGGAATCGAGTCGAAAAAGGAAGTGAGATTTAGGTCAAGATGTCCGTGAAGTCGAACGGTTTTTTCCTGAACCAGAATTTGATGACGATGTCAAAATAATCGGGGAACGACGGGTTTCAGATCAACAACCTCAAATTAAGGAGGACGAAGAGACTAACGAAGACGAAGAGAGTAAGGAAGACGAAGAGACTGAGGAAGACAAAGAGACTAAGGAAGAGACTGATCAAGAGACTGACAATGAGAATCAACCCGACAACGAGAAGATCGCAAAATCTCGTGAAGAAACCAGCAATCAAGAACAAGATGCACTAATAATGGATGCGCCAAGGGAGGACATTCCTGAAGATGAAGAAAATGAAGATGCTGGTATGGCTTCCGAGGACGACTCTGTTTCTGGATACGGGAACTACTACGCAGACAGCCAAGGATCAAGTTATGACTCCGATATGTACGGCTGGAATAGTCCTACCTGAAGCAGACAAGAATGGATTTTGGTAAGTTTGGTTTTTTTTTTTGGTTAAATTACTGTTATGAACGAACCCTAAATATGTAATTAAGTCCGTAAATGGTTTTTGTATTTCGACAATGCTAAATTAGGATTTAGATGTAATTACGTTGTTCATCGTTATGGTACATTGCTAAATCCTTTATCACTTGGTGAAATGTTATTAGTTGAATTTCAGATTGGCAAGTTGGCATATTGATAAAGTCTATAGTTTTATCATTATTTATTGATGTGAATTTGTGATCTGCAAAGTTCCTCCTTTGTTTATCCTTTTGGGCATTTCTACTTGAATTTGATGGTGATCTTCATTTCGACAATGGTGTTAGATTGGCATATTTGTGGGATTGAGATTGCGTTGTTGCTGGCCGTAGTTGTGAAGTTGTGATGCATCTTTGGGTCATTTTGGTACATTAACTAGAACATGGACATGTTAGTGATGTATTTTTGCCAACTAAGTGGTGTTTGTAATTGTGACTTATAAGGATTGCACGTAGTTATCTGCACAATTTTTATTAGTGTTTGATTTAGGATCCAAGAGTTTGATATTAGGATATTTAATCTTTAATTATCTATTAATTAAGGTAAAGTACGTTACGAATTAAATAGTAGATAGAAGATGACCACCAGTTTGATCAGCCCAGGCCAACAATCAATAACATTTTTCTTCATCTTTCATTTGAAGGAGATTAGGAGTACGTAATTCAGAAATTTGCTTACCAAGATAAGTAAACTTAGACGCCTTAAGTTAAAATCAACACCTACAATTTGACAAGTATAAGCCAATAACCTTCCTAATGCAAAATCTCTCTTTACCATGTAAGAAACATCATTGGTATTTTCCTTCACTACTCTAACCTTCACAATCTTGTCATCGATATATCATCAAATTATATCAATAATTCATACTACTATATACGTGCTAACCTAGCACCAACTAAATAACCATTCTTATCAGTAAATTCCTGTAGGCTTGTTTGACAAAAGGTTTTATTACAAATTATGAAGTCAATAAAAAGAAGAATTAAATTGATTGTTGTTATTTGTATGGTTTAGTGGAGCAAATGACTCCTAATAATTGCTTCAAAAGAAGTAAAGTGTTAATTGTAGTTGTTTTAGCCACGTGATAGAATGTCTACATTGCCCTTGATAGACATAAATTTAACTCTTTCATACGGGCCGGGTCCCGGGACACGAGAGAAAGTATGCTACTTTCGGGTACCCGAATACCCGGTTAGAAAAATACATAAATAAACCAATCTTACTGAAACTGAACTGCCTTGTTTTAAATTTTTCCTAGGCCCAACCGCCCAGCCTAATTACTACTCACCACTCACTAAGACAGTTAGAGTATATTACATAATAGGCCCAGATAACTTTGTGAATAACACCAGGAGTCCAGGACTACTATAATGTAGGTCATTACAGATGAATAGGCCCAAACTCAACACATAAAAATTATTCCTTTCAATAAAACGAGCTAAAACTTTTGCTAAATTACGTACATTACAGAAGAACGTACACTAACAGAATTTGGAGGTGCTCCCTAAACATAGCTTCCGTCGTTTGCCTTGATGTGGAAAAGACTTTGGCGGTGCTCCCCGCCTCTGCTTCAATTTTTCCATATGCCCAGGAGGCTTAACATATTCATGGACAACAACCTACCAGACATAAATAATTAGACAGTTCGTCAAATCAAATACTTCGATTCAGCTCGTCAGCGCATATACAAATACTCTACCTCAGTAGTAAAAGATGGCCCATTACTATCTCTTGCTTCCCTCGGATGGGTCTCCCCATATGCTACATCTAGAGTCTACCCAAACAAAAAAGAAGACGTAAAAGATATTAGCAACACTCAACAACAACTAAATCCCAGCAAGCACATACGACATTGGCTATCACTTAATTTCACTTACCCCCAGCTGACCAAAATCAACTCCTACGCCAAATCGATCCTCTTTTGCTGCGACACTGATGTCATGGGATTCCCACACCTTAATTCGTGGGAATTCACCCCATTTCACAGGAAACCGGTTTAACTTGTCCAAATAAAACAGCTGCATTAGACCAACTTTAGTTACAATTTCATACAACAAAACTAATATGGTGCATACGACATGGTTTGAAAAATCAAAATAACTTACCACTACAAAAAAGGTACAACCCCAACCCCCGGCAACCCCAGTAGAGTAAAAGCGGTGTGCAAACCTATTCACACTATCCATCAACTTATTCAACACTAGATCACACCAATTGTATGACGCAGCATTCATAGCACAGGTAAGCGCGAGGATCAAATCACAACCGAGCCTCGGTGATTGCGTAGGACATAACACCATCTCCAATGACAACAACAGGAACAACATCTTAAACTCCTCCTCTTCATCAGCCTGCCACTCACCCTCTACCCTTTCCATCATTTTTGAATTAACTGGGATGCCAACAGAGGTATACACACGGCCTGCATACTTACGCGAATTTGTCTTGGCGGGATGACCATATTTTTGTACGATTCTATTCACCTTTTCTTTCATCTCAAACGACATCGCTTTTCCAGTTGGAACACTAAAACCCCCATTTGGAATACCTAAAACCCAATGCACCTGATTGGCAGAAAACCTAAATTCATTACCATCCGGAGCAATTAGAAGCCTATTCAAAGGATCAATACGTGTCATTAACCAATACCCTAGTTGCCGGGGTAAATGAATTTCAGTTGGAACATTCAACAACACACCAAATCCCATTTCATTCACCCAACGAGTTCTCCTCTCATCAAAAGTGCGGCATATTCTAGAAAAGGTTTGAATGCGACAACTCATATTGGGGGGCTGCAAATTAAAGGAAACATATAAGACAAACAAAACACACGTAAACAACCAGGTCTCCAAATATAACCAGCAACAACGTAACATACCCGTCCAAATACTTCCCCTTGTTGCTTGATAACCTCACCCATTGCCTTGACACTACCTCCAACACTAATACTGTCATCCTACACAACAACTTCACCCTTTAAATAACATATTCATTACCATCATGTGATTTTCATATACCACAAGATCTCAACATCCTTACCTTAAACAATTCAGTTGACATTTGTTTCCTTTGAAAATCTCGCTTTCGGTTCATACTCTGTACAATTCACATAATCCAATCATTATAATTATATCTACAACCCAACTTTCCCACAAAACCAACATTGGTAACATTCACAATGGAATATGACCACATTCACAATGGAATATGACCACAACAGCAAAATTATCTACATTACCATTCTTACCAATCCACATCCATCATCAGTTTAGCACATTGTTACCAATATTTGATAAACACACTACTTATGGAGGACATACAAGGTATAAGCAAAATATAACAACATACTAATGAGAAGTTTTGCCACAACTAAAAACATACGAAACTCTTTCATCCGAGATCATTTAAACAAAGCTGTAAAGGGCAAACCTACATTTATACGTCATCTGGGTTAATTAACGATTTGAAATGCAACTAATAGTTACAGCCACACAACGCCATCTGCATGCGACACTAACAATACAATTAACGGTACGCCAATGGAACGCAACAATAACAATTAAGGTTTTACAGTTCACATATATTCAATTGAATTCGAAATATACAACAAATTACTAATAATTAACATAATTCAAACAACAAACTCTGAATCAATTCAACAATATCGATTTCATCGCGCTAACAAAATTGATTTACCTCTATCGTGCTTCCTCAATTGATGTACCGCAGTTGCTAATTTTCAATTGCTATAACAAAATTGATGTACCGCAGACCTTCTGCATTATGCAGCAACTATATCACGGTTCCAGCAGCTTCACAAGTGCTCTTTTGTTGCCGTCCCATTCGCGAACATACATCTCTCTCTCTCTCTCTAAGCATTTTATCCCTCTGTTAAATTCTAGGGTTTCAATTAACGGTAGTTTGGAGACCGTTAGTCAAGCTATGACTGCTATGTAACGGCTCACAACTGTCAAATATAAAGTTGCACGGAAATGTCTATATTGCCCCCGAGATAAACAAAAATTGTTTCTCCCTGAGATTAACTTGTATTTACCGCATTATAAAGGCTATAAGAGGGGGTTTTTTTTATAATGAATTTTTTATATACTGGTCAAATATGAATAATAAAGGTCACTATGTTAAAATTAGGGTCACTATACTAAATATAACGTCAATTGCATGTGTATAAAGCTCATGTCCACAATAGTATTATTGTGAACTAGATCCATGTAAGTTTTTTCTATTGAACTAACATAGCCTAAGTCATAATGTCAATCTGTCATCTTTATAGAAAAGTCGTTTCTCAATACTCATAGGCTCATAGCATATACTTGTACTCGTATTTCGTATGAAGTGAAGAAATACATAAATACGTAAATATGCAATGAGTATTTCAACCAATCATTGACCCTTAAAGATATGGGTCCACATTTCATAATATCGTTGTCTGAAATCTGATTACTAATATAAATGGGGGAAAAATTACTCTCCACCACCTACGGTTGGATTCTGATCTTCTAAATCTAATCAGGAAGTATCTAAGCATCTATCTTTATTTAAATTTTTTTGTCAATCTAACTCTTTAATTACTTAATCATACTTGTCTTGTAATAGTTGTAAATATATTCCATCTGTTCAAAATTATATCAATTAATGTGACAACTAAAACTAACATAAGCTGTATAACTAGTTGATACAATCGATTGAACCATATATATCATTTATTTAATTGTTATATTACTAGTTCAAATTATATTATCAATATTATGATCCCAAAGGGGAAAGTACTTTTTGTCGATTTGTATTTGATTTTACAATCATAGAACTTCCTCACAAGAGTTATTGAGCGATTGTGTTGTATGGTTGAATATAAATAATTGAAAAACTATTACAAAAGGTAAGTGAAATTGTGTTGTACAATTTTATTTTATAAATGATTGAGAAAAAAGGACTATTATTAGAAAATAGATACCACAAAAATATTTTCTCAAAATTAATAATATTTACATTGGAATTTCCATAAGGAAAAAAAATAAAAAATAAAAAATTCTAGGAATAATTAGAATAGGAAAGTTCCAAAAGTAAAAAAAAGCTTATTCAATTTGTGAATAGCATATGATTGAGTCGCATATGTTTGACAAAATTTCAGCCGTAAAGTTCATTGGACATAGTGCTGAAACATGAGTATATAAAACACCCATTTCTACAAAATTTGTTTCAAAAAAAGGTTACAATACAAATTCATGTCGACATTTCCAGGAGAATCTTATATTATTCACAATAACTAGATGAGCTCAGTGTATCATATCATTCTGATGTGAATCGAGTCCCCTTCCTTATAACTATTTTTATTGCTTTATTTAGGTACTCTCTTGGTTTTGCCTTACTCTTAAAGTAGGGGTTTTACAAGTGAGTTTTTAATAATGTTTTTATTATTTTCTTAGTAGTAGTTATGGGGCCTTGGGCTTCCAAAGTTGTGTTAATTAATTAGTGGGCTCTCTTGGTTCATTAATTAATTATTAGGGCTTTTTATTTAGTTTGCTTGCAGGGCAAGTAGGATAGATTTATTTTTCCTATATATACTAGTTGTATGTCAATTATTTTAACAAGATGTTTTATGAATTATAATTTGAGATTATTGAGCTTTTGCTTGAAGAGAACTTTGTTAAGGTTCAAACTAGTTGTTAACTAGGGTTTTGGGATCGTTACTCCTAAAATCAAACTTAGAAGTCGTTGCCTTCTAAGACTATCTTTCAAATTTCCACCCTTAAAATCACTCAAATCCTTCCATCAAATATAAACCGTCAAAATACACATCAAATTGGTATCAAGAGCCAGGTTTTGTAAGTTCTCCCGACTTACACGATTGATAAGAAGAAAAAAAAAAATCCTTATTCGTACTCAAGCGGATGAATTGCAGAATTCGTTGGTATCTGTGCAAAAGGTACTCGTAACTTCTACATAGTAGTTTACTTGTTGGTATGTGCTCTTAATTTGCTTGGTGAGTTAGTGGAATTGCTGCCAAATTACAAAGTATTGGTTTAGTTAGAAGAATAAGTTGTGCCGTCATTATTGTTGTGTTGCAGTTATCGTAGTCGGTGGTATTAATTGAATTTTAAAGCATACTAATTTAAGGTGATTGTATTTTGGTAATTAGTTGCTTTGTTTGCTTTATCAAAATATTTTTATTGCCTTTAGTACGACTTGCTGCAAGATTATTATTTTTGGAGATAATTGGCCACGAATAGGACTGTGATTATTTTGACATCATGAGTACTTTAACAAAGGAAGATCTGGATACTATGCTTGTTGATATGATGAGAAATTTTAATGCGAGTCTTGAACGAATGAATGAGAAAATTGAGAAGAGTACACAAGAAATTGCTCAAACCAATCAAAGGGTTGAAACTTTGTCTACTCAAGTGATTGGGGAAGGAAGAATAATCAACAACGAACAACCTAGGGGAATCATGAGAAATTTTCCAATTGACAATGATCGAGATTTGAAGTTGTTGGAACTTCCGGAATTTACAGGTGATGGGGATGCCGAAGACTTTTTAGATTGGGTTCGTCAGATGGAAAAGGTCTTTGATTATAAAGGTTTTGATGAGCAAAAAGCCTACAAGGTTGCAAACCTAAAACTGACGAGATATGCTTCTCTATGGTTTGAGAATTTACGTGCCAAGAGATTGAGAGAAGATGAGCCACGAATTAATACTTGGAACGAGTTGAAGAGACAATTAAGGAAACGGTTCCTACCACGGGAATTTATCCAAGATCAATTCTTGAAGTTGAATCATCTTGAACAAAAGAATCTTAGTGTCGCTGAATACACTAAAGAGTTTGAGAAATTGTGCATGCTTTGTGATTTGCAGGAAAAAGAGGAGATGAAGATTGGACGATACATAAAAGGGTTAACACCTTCGATTTCTCACAAGGTGGAAACATCAAATTATGTGTTCTTTGATGATGTCTTAAGGTTGGCAGAGAGATTTGAGAAACAGGAGAAAGAAAAGAAAATTTCTTATTTCAAGGAGAGGAAGTCATTCTTTAATGGTGAGGGTTCGAATATCAACTCTAACAATTCAAACAATGAAGGGAAGATGATTGTTGTTACTCCCGAACAAGCTGCATTGGCGAAAAAAGTTTGTTTCAAGTGTCAAGGCATGGGACACATTGCTAGAGATTGTGGTAACAAAGTGACGGTATCCAAGAAGGAACATAGAATGTTGTTGGCTTATCTTGACCAAGAAGAGAAAGAGAAGGAGAGTACATGTTTGCTCAATACAGAGGAAGAGTTTGATTTTGAAGAGTTTGAGGGTCAAGAAAAGATTACTCCTGAACCTGAACATCACCATATCGGTATCTTAAGGAGAGTTTTGCATGCTAATTTTGTTCCTCCTACTACACATGAGCAAAGGGAAAATTTGTTCCATACTATATGCAAAGTGGGTGATAGGAGTTGCTCGTTGATTATAGATACGGGATCGTGCACCAATGTTGCATCTACTAAGTTGGTTGACACTATGAATCTTTCTACTAGGGACCATCCTACTCCTTACAAGCTTAATTGGTTACATGATGGAGATGGACTACAGGTTAAAAGGCAAGCTTTGGTGAACTTTTCCATGGGTTCATATTCTGATAGTGTATGGTGTGATATTTTACCTATGACTACTTGTTCTATACTCTTGGGTCGTCCTTGGCAATATGATCGAGGGGTGTTATTTAATGGTGTTACAAATGTTTATTCAGTGAAGGTTGGGGATAAGAGAGTCCAATTACATCCTTTACCCCCTAAGGCGCCACCTATTCAAGCTCCTGCTAGAGAGTTGTTGATTATGCCTAAACTTAACAAAAAGGAAAGAAGGGCTAATATGTTGTCATTGAGAAACCAACACCCTTTTGAGATTGGTGAGTATGTTTTCTTATCTTTAAATGCTCAAAAAATCTTTAATAATTCTAGAGGTAAGAATGAACCATTAGAGGAAGGACCTTTCAAGATTGTGCATAGGGAGAATTATGATACTTTTCAAGTACTTCTTGGAGCGGGAATTTGCGCTACTATGAGGGCTAGTGACTTGGTACCTTGTCTTCCGAACGAAACTTGAGGGCAAGTTTTTTTTTAAGAGGGAGGGAATGATGTGAATCGAGTCCCCTTCCTTATAACTATTTTTATTGCTTTATTTAGGTACTCTCTTGGTTTTGCCTTACTCTTAAAGTAGGGGTTTTACAAGTGAGTTTTTAATAATGTTTTTATTATTTTCTTAGTAGTAGTTATGGGGCCTTGGGCTTCCAAAGTTGTGTTAATTAATTAGTGGGCTCTCTTGGTTCATTAATTAATTATTAGGGCTTTTTATTTAGTTTGCTTGCAGGGCAAGTAGGATAGATTTATTTTTCCTATATATACTAGTTGTATGTCAATTATTTTAACAAGATGTTTTATGAATTATAATTTGAGATTATTGAGCTTTTGCTTGAAGAGAACTTTGTTAAGGTTCAAACTAGTTGTTAACTAGGGTTTTGGGATCGTTACTCCTAAAATCAAACTTAGAAGTCGTTGCCTTCTAAGACTATCTTTCAAATTTCCACCCTTAAAATCACTCAAATCCTTCCATCAAATATAAACCGTCAAAATACACATCACATTCATATGGCATCATTAAAAAACTATTTACTTCTAATAACAAAAATAATTAAATCAAAGGTGTATCATATATTTTATATGATCACGAATCATTCAATCATACCTACACCAGAGCAATACTAGGCATGGAATTCGTTGCTTATATCAGTCGCCTCTTGACATCTGCTGTCACAAGAATATTTCTTATCAGCAAACTGCAAAACGCTTAATTAAGGCAGGCATTCTTCTGTTCAGACAAGTAAAACAATATCACTTGCATGTTAGATACGGAGTACTACTCTAGATGCATATTTCAATAACCCAAAAATAATAAAACAGCACTTTCAATGGCCAGCACCTAGATCAAAACAACAAACTTTTTTCCTCGGATGTCATCAGTTCAGAATATTGGATTATAGCGAAGTTTCAGAGGGGGTATAGTATAGCATCAAAGTTCATAAGATTAGGTCAACAGAAGGAGAACCACTACTTTGATTGTAGATTATCTGAAATGATGACATAAAAGAGAATAAAAAGATGTTAGGATTGGTAATAAATTGACAAGGACAGTTTGACAAAGTATTGTTCTTCCTAGAAACTTCATTATCGATTTTCAAAGAGTGTGTGTAATCTGTCTTTGTCATGTATCATTCAAAAACCCCCCACTTGATGCTGCCCACCAATTTAAATTCAATACCTCCATGATCTGGCAAACATCAACTCGAATAAAAATTGCTATTGTAAGAGACTTAGATGATTTTGGACTTGACAAAGATGCCAATGCTTAGAAAAAGTACTTACTATATACTGAGAAAAAAAAAAATCATGAAGTTTGGAATTTATAATCTTGTATTTCTTAATCAGAGGATGGAGGGTCCTTTTGCCTTCATTCTGTTGAAACAAGAAAAGGCCATCTTCGTGCAGAAACAGATATAGCAAAATAGAAAGATACATGAATGAATCAATCAATGTATTGTATTGCTTAAGTTATCTTAATACAAATGAGAGCAGATAGCTGCATTCTGTCAGTATGACTTCATGCCTCCGATCTTGACTAAAAGGCAACATTCTGTTCTCTCATAAGGTAACAGGTCAGAAAAAATTCAGTTTTTGTACTTCATATTGGTTCACATCCAAATAAAAAGCTTTTCAATTCTATGTAAGAAAATTAGCTCTTCAGGGCTACTTGGAGTATAACTAACAGATAGAAGTGGTAAGCATGTCACAATCAATTGTTTCATGAGAATAGAACAAAGAACTGGGAGATGTCTAATTTATGCCAAAAGGTAGCATCATAGATGCCCAAAAGAACATAGGGATAATTTTGAAAGCAATTTAAGATCTTAACCAGCACTTGAGAATTTCAACCGAGGAAGCAAATAAGCTTGAGGACACAAGGGAATGAAAAAAAGTTCTGGGGTCAGACAGAAAATTGAGAAATTATCTGGCCTCAGAATTTCTTTGAACTTGAGTGTGGAAAAAGTTATTTGATGAGGCACATGCTCAAACCTTTAGACACAAAATTGTGATGGATAGCTTACTGCATTTTATGTAAAATCTTAAAAAAAAAAATAAAAAAAAATCCTGAAATTATATTGCATCACAAGGTTGAAATATGGATTGCATATGGTCATATACATGTGTGCTTTCACATTCAACAATATATAACTATTTATAATTAGCATTAATCAATTAAGTTGATTAAAGACCAATCAATCCACTCAAAGGAAGAGACAATTGGCTTACAAAAGTTACAATTGAAGAGCGGTCACCCATTACTCTCATTGTTCTTCGTAGTATGGTGGTGTAGACTGAACACATAGTTCATTGTCTTCCTCATCATCATCCTCATCTGCATCTACCCAATTCCTAGGATGGCGCTGAGAAAAGCCTTCCCCCTTTTCTTGCAACCCTGCAAGAAAGATTATATTCAACCATTTTGTTATATGAATTTAGTTTTAAATTGCAACATTTAGAACATTTATATACCTTGATGTGTCACCCGTTGAACAGTTTCCATATGATGAGAGCTTAAAGGCTTAATTAAGAAAACCCAATCAAAATCTTGGGAACAAATCAAACAATTTCAATTTCTATTAAACATCATAATATACTCCCCATGAGGGGGTTTTAAAAAGCTAATAGCTAGGTTAACAATAATGCACTCATTATAAAATTTTCTACTCCTTATTGTTGAGCTCTGTTAGGCTAAAATAGCTGAAAGGTAGTTGAAAGCAAAATAGCAGCTTGTTGAGAGACGAAAGTTCCCAAGCTAGTTAAACAAATTAGAAGTTCTTGGGAAAGCTCAATGTTGAATCAGCTTGAAAGTTTGTTATAACACAAGAAAAAATTCTAAGAAATTTCAAATTTAGTGTTATATACAATTGTAGGTTATTTTAAACAAGTCAAATAGCTAGCTCATATATTTTGAAGCTGTTTTGCTAAGCATAATCAACATACACACTAGTCCATAAGTTATTTGATTTAACAGATGCAGTATTACAAACCATATCAATAAGCTGTTGAATCAGGCTCGGTGAACACACCTAACTGGCTCATAAAAATTAGTGATTAAAATTGGAGCAACATGCCAGTTCATCAACTATTTGTTTTAGAAATGATATCACACATCATTTATAGTCTTAAAATCAGCTCATGCGACTCATTTCCCAGCAATTAGTGGTGAAAATTAGAAATAAAGCAAATGGAAAATCAAAGAAACCAGAAGGTATTAACATTCAAAGGTATGGGAGTAGTGCAAAGGATACGAATTTGGACCACCAGCGGCATTTTCTCCTCCAGGGGGATGCTCTGAAATTTGCATTTCATCAAACTTTTGAAGTTCCCTCTGCTCATTGGAAATGGTGTTTCCTTCACCTTGAACCAGCCTACTGCCACCAACAGATTTGGGACCACTTGCTGTTTTGTTTCACAACCAAGTTACTGTGACTGATTTTTTTTTTTTTCTTTATAATTTTAATGTTATAGGTTTCTAGGGTGAATCAACATATACCTGAAAGGTCAGACCATATTTTAGTATGTTCAGATGCATGAGCAGAGGCCTGTACCCTTGATCTTTCTTGCTGAGGTTCTGGTCCTGTCTCATTGTTAGCCATTCTGTTCAAGGCTCCATTTGATGGAACAGGGCCAGTTGGATTTCCTTCATGCAGCTGGGATGTAAGCATTGTTGCGAGAACTAGCTTGGCATCAAAGTTTGAAGTAGATCCATCATCATCCAAACCAAATTTGGGTGTCATGAGAATAGGCCTGTTTCACCAGTAGTATCACCAATCATTTCATATTCATCTTTACAGACTACAAGAGCCAATGCAATTTCCAAAGAGACTAATAAATGACATATTAATAGTGTAATAAAAATATTAATCCCTGCACATCATATGCTAAGAAGCCTTCAGCCCTTCAGTTGATAAATCAAAACCATATTAGATCATGAAGTATTCATTAACCATAGCATCTTAGAGACTAGAAAAATCATATCAAATTGAGCAAATATTATCCTTGAGTACAAACGTGTATACTTTAAAATTGTGAAGTAATATATACTGTTTGAATTCTCCTGTATCATCTAGAACAGTGATAAACTTAACAGATAGGAAAGCTTACTCGCCAGCCTTGTCAAAAAACAAATGGATATCAACTTCACAGGCCTCACAAAAGGAAAGAAATGCCTGAAATTGGATATTGAGAGAAATTCTCAGTTACTGATAGAATGATATACAAGAGTCAAAGGTAACAATATAAATCACTAATATATAGGTCAGTACTGATTGCACATGTATGAATGTACGATGTACCTTTAACTCCTTAACACCAAACGTAACATCTACTGGATTTCCAGTGTGAGCATATTGCAGGAATTCTTCCACTGGATCTATCCAAAGCTGAGTGTGTAAGGATGAACCACTATCTGCATTTTAGCAGATTAACATTAAAAACACGCAGAATTTCAGATAATAATAAGATCAGCTTTGAAACCTCGAATGTTTGAAGCGATACCATTTGTAGGGTCAATGTAGCTCCGAAGTTCTACAGCCTTCCCACCAATCTCACTTTCAGCTTCTGAAGGAAAAGAGGATGGTTCTGTAGCAATGATGGTGATCTCATGAAGAGAAGACTGAAAATTAGAAAGCAATCTGTTGAGATCACGGGGCCTAACAACAAAGTTGCTAGTGAATCTTCCCCTGTCGAGAGACAAATGCTGAATATCGGGTTCCACATTACAGTTTATCCAATAGGTTTTCCTCATGCCTACCCAATATTACAGTACAGCAAAAATAAGTAAGAATAATATTCCATTTTAAGTACAAAATAATCATCATCTATGCCACGCAAAATCGATTACCATTGACACAATCTAATGTCCACTTGACTTTAGCTGCATCAGCATCCAATAAATGCACCCTCAAATGATCAATGTTTGAAAGAGGAGTCCTTAAGACAGCACACACAGCCTAACAAACTCGAAATTAGAAACATCATTGATGCAAGTAGAAAAGTAATTTTATGTTTTTATGACTTTTCGTCCATATATAGATCTTTCAAGCCTTCAAGGTACTACCTTCAAGAGGATGCTAAACTGAACTTGCTGATTACCAGGAACCGAGCAAACATCAAAGAAATCGGGTTTAAACGATATCGATTGATAGGCAGAACGGGACGCATTAAGAGTGTAGAAAGCAAGCTGCATTCAGATAAATCCAATCAACAAAACATAGACATAGAAATCAATCCTCAATCAATACTAATCAAAATTTACAACAGGCGGCATAATAAACAACAAATCATTAATTAAAAAGGTGTTAATTTCTAAAAAATGATCAAATATACTGATAATTGATGCTAATTCAGATAAATTCCAACAAAAAATTTCACTAATTAAAATTACAGGGTTTTTTTTTTTTTTTGGAGCAGAACCCTAGAAACATGTATTTGAAAAAAATTGATTACAAAATAGGAATTTGGAGATGAAAGTGAAAGAACCTGAGAAGAAGAAGCTTGAATGGCGAGTTCGTTGCCGATTTTAGCAAGGCAGTTGATGGAGCGAGCAAAAGTTTTGAGCGCGTTCCCGCTAACACTCACCTCCATTTTTCTCTCTCCTCCAGACTCTGTGTTCTTCTTGGCGGGAAAAGCTGCGAATATCTTTTATTCATCCCTATTAAACATTTCTTTTTTTATCGAGGAAGTTTGATGATAATTTTTTTTTGAAAGAAAATTACTTGTCAATTCCGTTATGAAGAACATTAGCAACGTATTAACTAATCAGAGAAAACTACATAGCTCCCTAAAACAATTACAGAGATCAAAGGAACATATGAAAAAATGCCAAGCAAATGGCGTGGGGTAGTGCACGTCGGTTTTTATTATATAATTTCTCGATATTAACCGTGTGAACGTAACTGAAGATTGACTATATTTCAAAGGAATATCTAACATGTAGGTTAAATTATTAGGTGTCTAATGGGTTAAATCATTTTACATCTTTATTCTATGGTATGACAGATTTGTTTTAGGCTTTTCTTTTTCAATTGTAACAAAAAAAGTAATATTGCATATTTGCATTCGTCCATACCAAAAGTGATTTTAATTTCGAACTAATGTTACATGCACCAATACAATAAAATATGGGTTAAAATTATTATTTCAAGTGTTCAACCCAAAATACAATGTAGCATACAATGTTTAACTTTGAACTAATGTAGCATACAATGTCAAAATTTATACTAGTATTAAAAATTAATTAGGTCATATAATAATATCAATTCAATACAATATTGAATGTCAATTCACAATACAAATGCAAATTTACCTATATTTAACCCTTTCAAGTTTCAACCACTTGACATAAAATGACATAGTAGTTACATCTGCTTTTTAATTCATGGATCAGAAGAAGTGTAAGATTGCTGCCCTAAGTCTCTAACGGTCTAAAACGATACTATGTTATTGTTGGCATTACTCCAAGGTTGTGTTGCCTCTTTACAAGCATGATCAGTTGATCACTGGAATTTCTGTGCCTTCCCATATCTGTTGTCATACTGCGCAAGTAAGCAAAAATAATACTCAAGTATGATCCTCAGTTTGTGAATGCTGTTTCAATCCCATGATAGCATCATTTATCTCAACCCACTTAGGATGTAATCTGTCTTCTACGAAGAACTCATGAACTGTGCTGTTCACTTCAATTGAACTACAACCTGGAGTTTTCTTCTCAGATATATGTTCACGAATTTCCTTCCTTAGACCCTCCACTGATCTCCAGTCACTTTTAGCCGCAAAAATGTTTGATAAAAGCACATAAGCTCCCCCATCTTCTGAAGCTAACTGAAAGAGAACGCTGACTATATCATCATCGATGTCCATATAACCATGAATCCTGCAAGCATTCAGGAAAGCTCCCCATATGACTATATTCGGTTTCATGGGCATGCTTTTGATAAGCTCCTTAGCTTCTTTCACAAGCCCCCCTCGGCCAAGGATGTCCACCATACACCCATAATGCTCAATCTTCGGTGTAATATTGAACTCTCTCTGCATTCTGTTGAATTGCTGCCTCCCCTCATCAACAGCGCCAACATGACTACAAGCTGATAATACAGCAACAAAAGTAGCATCATTCGGTGCCATACCAAAAGATTTCATTTCCCTGAAAAGCTCCAATGCTGACAAACCATAGCCATGGTCTGAGAGCCCTGATAACAACGCATTCCAAGTGCATATATTCCTATAGGTCATATCGCGAAATAGCTGCATAGCTACATCAATACTACCACATTTAGCATACATGTCAACAAGCGCGGTACCCAAATGTACATCAGTTGTAAGTTTATGCCGAATAATGTAAGAATGAATCCATTTCCCCAAATCCAATGCTCCCATTTGAGCACAAGCTGATAGAGCACTAGTAATTGTCACGCTATCCGGTTTGATCCCTACAAACTGCATTTCCTTATACAGTTCCAAAGCTTTTGCTGCATATCCACACTGTATATAACCAGAAATCATTGAAGCCCACGAAACCAAATCCTTCTCTTCCATCTCATCAAACAAAGTCCTAGCAACATCAGCTTGACCCAACTTACAATACCCAGCAATCACAGCATTCCACGACTCGACACTCCGTTCAGGCATTTCATCAAACAGCTTACGTGCATTCTCCAAATCCCCACAACTAAAACACGCTGTAATCAATGTATTCCAATTGACAACATTATTCACAGGCATTTCATCAAACAGCTTACGTGCATTACTAAAATCTTCACATTTCGAGTACAAATTAATCAAAGCATTATTAATAAACGCATCACACTCAAAACCCAGTTTCAAAACCATCCCATGAATCATTTTCCCTTCAATTTGACACAATTTCATAGCATAAGCTTTGAGCACAAAAACAAACGTAAATCTGTTCTCTTCAACCCCATTAGACCTCATTAATCGATAATTTTGAATAGCTTTTTTTGGGTTTTTCGCCTCGCAATAACCCCTGATTAAAGTTGTCCATGAATATGAATTCGGAGAATTGATTTGATTGAAGATTTGATGAGCATAAACGACGTTTCTAGCCGAAACAGCGAAAGTTTCGACCAATTTTGTTGCTAGAAAAGTATCTTTGATTTGGGCAGTAATTATAAAATGAGCGTGGATTTGCTTCAATTTTTGCGTAGAATTGCATGATTGAAAAATTGAGAGAAGTGTAGAATTTGGATACTTGGAAAGCATGGAAATGAAGCCACCATTAAACGAGCAGCCACGAAAATCAATTCCTGGTCTTCCAACTATTATTTTTAATTTTTCCTTTTTCTCTACAGTATTTTTTTATGCAACGCTTTTTAGTGTGGTCAGCCACACCGTACGGCAAACTAACACACATCAAACCAGGGAAGTGAGTAATCCCTAATCGACCGAGTAACCTCTACTACATTATATGTCTGTATGGCCAGTTATTCTGAAAATTTGTGAACTACTCGTAGTATTTAACCAGTGGGATGCATGGGTAATTTTTTTTTTTTTTTGCTATTAGTAATTTTTATTTTAAGGATCGTTCATTTGCATATTAGGATTGCTCTTGGATTGAATTTAAGCCAAAATATACGTGTTCATAAAAATTGTATTTTAGAAGTCAAATGAAATTAAGTGTAATGCGAGGACAATAAGGAAAAAAAAGGAAAGATCAAGAATAAATAAATATTAAGTACATTGATTTGCACATGATTTAATAATAAAATTTCAACTTTATTCCATTTTATGAATAAATGTTTATATGTATTTTAAGAGTCACGGTTAGGGATTACTTTATCAAGGGTTACTCAGTAAATGTTATTGTGTGTCAGCCGGGCACACGATATGACCGAACACACAGAAAATGCATTGTTTCTGTTGCTACTTTCAAATGTCACAAATGTAATAAAGCAAAGAAGTAATTAACAGGAAATAGATGATTCTTCCATTATAATTTTATTTATAAACATGATTACAATTCAGAGTACCTTATACAGGTACATTGTATTTTTAAACCATATCACACGAGTCTAAAAGATAATTAATTAAATAATATACGCTAGAGGTTATATATTAAGAAACGACTTAGCAATATGACCATTACCCCCCTTAGGGTAAAACCCACCAGGAGTGTGCTCATCACCGGTTACATACAAAGCCCTAAGTATTTCAGCAGGCGTTCGAGCATAAGAAATCGAGTCGGCATTAGCCGATAAGATGTTTGCTGTAGACTTGCCCTCAGCCCCAAGCTTCTCTGGGACTACGACGCCTTCGTCTTTAAAGCCATTCCTGCCTAAGTCGTTCCTTAGAGTTGAAATGCGATCGGTGAATTCTGCCACGGTAAAATTATATGGGTGTACTATGTCACCTTGTCTCTCGTATAGGTACGTCCTAATCACCGCGTCTTGTCCACTTTCAACCCCCAAAAGCCCTGCTAGAAGCTGCATAACAATTAAGGAATACTTTGAATCAAAGAAAACATTAAGGGTTTAATTCAAAGATACGAAGTGTATTGTTTTTGCAAGTGTAAGTTGTTCATACAGATATAAGTTCCAATATTTATTCACTTATTATTAGAATAGTAACATTTTATAGAATTTCTTAAACATCTCAAATAATATAAATGTCAATTTGACGTGCTAAACGTGTAATAACCGAGTAATTTGGCAACAAGTAAAATCAACAATTGTGGTAATTCAATGTAATGAAGGAAAAAACATAATAATCATACGTAATTAATCAAGCAAATTAAGGCAATTATCTTACCCTTCGAGTAACATAACCTTTTATTTGTGCGTTAGCACCAACATAACCATTAAGTCCCAAATAAGGAATAATGTAAGAAGCCAATACGTAGCTGACACTATCTCTGTATGGATCAAATGGAGGCTCAAGATCACTGTCAAATGCTTTATTTACAATTTTTGCAAAAATTTCCGGACTTAAATCTATCAATGGCCTTGGGAGTCCTCCAACTGTCTTTTTTATGATCCTAACAATAAGACAATTAAAATAATGTTAAAATAATATATAATACATTATAATAAATTAGGTTAGTAGTGTACTCGTTCGATGCACGAATGATAATTTATCTGTTAATTGGTTAGTTAGAATCTTTACATATATGGTTATACTTGTAATGACTCTTTTATGAGACAATGCGTGAATTAAAATATTAAGATTAAACTTGCTATTATACGACATGCATGAGAAATGACTTGTAAGTATGAAGGGTATAATTGACAAACCGTAAGTGTCCAACTTCTTCATAAGCAAATTCTTTGACAAAACTTTGAGTGAAGTTGTCAAGATTAGCCTTTTGAGCCCCGGTCGGAGGTGGACCACCAAGGGTTAGCTCAGGGGCAACCTTGTCAAGGCCAAACCCTAGCGCACCCCACAAGAAGAAATCAGCTTCCAAATGCTCTATATTTTGAGCAAATTGTAACACCTTAACATCAATATCGTAAACAGGTTTATCAGTATTTGAATCGTAGTGATCCAATTCAATACTCGGGTATACCGATCTAATAGACCCTAGGAAAATAAGGATCACCAAAAATGATAATGAAGAAGATTTGGATAGGAGAATGCTCATTTTAGCAAGATGATATATAAAACTTTATGCTAGTTTGTTTAGGAGGGGTTTTCAGATGTTTTTGTTTATGTGGAGTATGATTTGTGAAATTCAAGTTACTTGTATATATACTATGAGGGGCATTTAATTACTAACCTTGATTAGTACGTCTTTTTTTTAGAAGATAATATCATGGTTATATCTTGATATGATCGATTTATCAAATCATGTGCATATAATACCTTTGACTAGCTGCATCTTTATGAACTTTTACAATATATAGGTACATATATCCTCCATGATTATGTACATATATCTCTATATCAAAAACGTAATCTCCTTTCCTAACGTATAGCTTATTTGTGCTATATTACTATGTCATGTAATTATCCTATAAAATTGACACTATTCATTTTCCCTCCCATATGGGTTAGTTAATATCTAAAACTTCTATTTTCATTATTGTGAAAATACAAATTAATATCCTATATTAACAAAACTTGTTTATATCAGGGTATAAATGTCTTTTCCACAAACTATCCAAAATGTCGTCGTTGTTTGAAGCCATGCATGCATGCATTGAGTTTTCATCTGATTCTTTTCTAATCAAGGAGTTTTTCACAAGGCAAATATTAACAAAGGTCCATCTAAGCAAGAGGTTATCTATAACTTGCTATTTCCTTTACATCTATAACTTATCCTTTTCTAGCTACTTTCAGAGCTCAAGTAATAAATTGGCATCACCGCCTGAGTGATCCTTCGATCTCTAAGTATAATCTTTAAGATTATTATATATTTTGGGATACAAGATAAGCTTGATGTCACTAGGCCTGTCTTTTACTTATAATGCTTGTCAATGTAATAAAAGTCATAAACTCTCATGCTAATCTTGATGTACTTTACATTGATTAATACACATCTCATGCATGCAACTCTTGATATAGTTTCCATAAATCTTTTTTACCATTGATGGAGTGTCCTTTATCAAATCATATATGCATATATTAATATCTTTGACTAGTTAGGTAATTATCCTCCCCTTGGTTTAAAAAAAAAAAAAAAAAAAAAAGTAATTATCCTCCCATTTTATGTTCTATGTACATAATGTCATACTTACGTACTAGAACAAAACAATATCACTTATTTTAACGATTTTTTTTTTTTTTTTTTTTTTTTATTGTGGTGGAATTTTCAGTAAAAACTTAGCCAAGCATAGCCAATGTGTAAGAATTTAGGTATTCTAAGCGGAATTTTATGAATCTCATTCATACGCACCTAAAATAGGATCACATACACAACACACAAAAATCACATAATTATACCTTTGAAGCGTAATTTCCACGAAGCAATTGATTGACAATTAGGGAAAGAATGGAGTCCCAAGCATTGCTCCTCTAATTAGTCCACGGGATTCGAACGATCCGTCCACCAACGCTATATTGGTCGGATGAAGGAGGAAAGACCACGATCACCACCGTTACGGACAACCGGCCACCACCACAAACCACCACCACCATGTACACATCACCGGCGCACAAGTAGAGGGATGGACGAGAGTGAGAGAGAGTTTGAGAGGGGTTGGCTTATGTTTGCTAATTAGGGTTTGATCTAATGATCACTAAATCTTGTATGTCAACCCTAGGAACCTAGTCTATTTATAATCCTAATATAATTAGACTAGGAAGCAAAGCCCAAAACCCCTTATGACTCCTCATATGGCCGACCACCTAGAGGGATGAGGCCCAACATGGGCCTCTTCCTCTTATGCTCAATCTAGCCCCTTTGTGTGACCTTATAGGATCCGTTCAATTGAGCTTTGAACTATTTTACTTGCCCAAAGGTCGTAAGTACCTCTAGATATGATAAAATGATGATCCAAAAGAACGAACTTAATCATCTCCATAATTTGATCCATTATATATTTAGTAATTGCAATTGACGAAGACATAAAACCTTCAATCTCCCACTTGTCTGAGGCAAGCTAAGTGTGCAATATTCAAATTCCTTAAGTCAATATGTGTCAATTTGATGATATAATTGAATCACATGTCGAAATCATAATAATTTACAAATCATTTCTTGAAATCTGAGTTAGAATTGCAAAACAAATAATGATTACTATGTAATCCATTTGAGCACGACCATGCATTTTTCTCAATTCTCTCTCTTCAAGAGGCCATGACACTTTTCCTAATTAAATAGGTAGACTCAATTCAATCTTGTGGCAACCAAAGCTTCCATTCAACTTTTGAAGTAACTAGGTAACACTCTTTATAGTCCCCTTTTACGGAATAATGTTTTGATGTCCCACATTTAAATCAATCATTGAATGAAATTAGTGTTCCACTCATGTCAAAGGAATCCACTAATATATCCGGAAGTTCTATACTTGAACTTCAAAGTAGGTCAATAGTTCGATCATATATCATTCATACATATCCATATGATTAACCGAGCATCTCTATGCCCCTATAGCCGATGAAATTACGCTATCCAATCAATCTTACATGCCAGTCCATTCATTGAAACCATTTACGTCCAATTTAATGATTTTGAACTAGGAACTTAAATAATTTATGAATTTAGTTCGCCTATGGAGTTTCATTCACCAAATCACGTATTTGATGATCCCATCAATTCATAATTATTTTGGACATTTTATAAACATAGGGAAATATAACTGATGATTTTGGAATTGTGACTCCCTAGCACACAATCAAAACCATCCACCATCATGTTCATTTCAAATGAGCCTTTTGTGTCTTTAGGTCATTGAAATAGTTTAATAATACAATTCATGAGACATTCTCATTAACATGAATTTTGCAACTTCTATATATTATAATAATATTAATATCCATTCATTAAGAATCTTCCTTCATCCTTCCCACAAGGAATTTAGGAATTTCTAAATTGTATTCCAATGTTACATTGGATTTCGATTGATATTTATCACCACATGTTTTAAAATATGTGAATCAAATAGACGAGTATAGTCCATGACACACATGATGCATCCAAATTCACGAGGAGCATCATTCAAACCCTTAATTTTATCAATCTTTCTCAAAGCCTTGAATCTTGTTAAGGAACGTGCCATGTTTTATGGGATTGAAACTCCTTTCAATATAATGTTGTACCTCATAAGAATCTTATCAATATAAAAAGTTTATCAACTAAGCTCAAACATTCTTCGAGACCTATTTCTATAGATCTTGATTCCCATATATATGTACTCATCATCCTCTTCAAGGTTTTTTATACAAAATGCATTATCCATACTTGACCCTTCAAGCATGGAATAAATGCTCGTTGTAAGAAATATGTCATCTACATACTAGATCAAGAAGACTATATAGCTCCCACTAAACATCTTGTATACACAAGACCTTCATTTATGAGGATATCAACTGATTTGATTAACCCATTAAATTGAAGATTCTAACTCCATGATGCTAACTTCAGTCCATGGATGGACCTTTTATGCATCCTTAGGATTATTAGATTTTCAAAAACCATTCTGATTGTATGACATACAAATCTTCTTTCATGAACAATTTCAAAAAAGCGTTTCTGAAATCCATCTACCAAATTTCATTAGATAGAGATCACTAGAAATATCTTTAATAGATTTTGGCAACATGACTAATGTAAAGGTTTCATTATAGTCATACTATGAATTAGTTGAATCCCTTAACAATAAGTCTTTGCTTTGGTCAGAAAACATTTTCCTTCCTTGTCTGTTTTTGCTTATTATGGGTCTTACCCAATTAGGCAAGTTGATCAAGTGACACACACTTGTTTTCAGACATAAAATCTATTTCAGATTATCCTGGTTTTAAATCACTTGAAGTTATGAGTCGTCAAATCATCCTTGTCACTTGCATAATCATTATGTTTCAAAATCAATATTTTTAGACCTATTAATTAGTCAATATGAAATCATATTTCTTTGGCTAAGTTTAGATATGCAAGTCATCATTGTGGGTTTTTATGCAACAATTGAAACTTATACAACAACTTTATTTAATTTTCTATGAGAAACGACAATGGAGGGTGTGCACTTGGAATTGCTACCTTCGACACATGATTATTATTCTCACTACACTTAATAAGACCCACGTTGTCATTTATAACATGAGGTGAATCATCCTCATATTGTTGCTTTTATTCGATTACTTCTCGAACTTCTTCGAGATTCTCAAACTAACTTTTCTCGAACGCCTTCGAGGCTCTCGAACTCTTTCGAGATTCATACTCCCACTTGCCTTTTGAAGAGGCACATTGGCATGAGGTGAACCAATCATGGTTTGTTTGTTGCTTTTCTCGAACTTTTTCGAGATTTATACTACTCTCATTGACCTTTTGGAAATGACATCTTTCCAGAAGGGCACCTACTTGAGCAACAAACATTTTGTGCTAAGTATGATTTGTGTAGTAGTACCCCGTGCTCTATATAGGAATCGAATGTATATTAAACGATTTAATACAACTTTTATTCCTTGTTTTGTAGAAAGAATTTATAAGAACTTTTCTTATCCATATCATATATGAAGTCTTTGCTGCATCTTGATTTAACTTATGTAGTATCAAGGTCTTGACTCAAATTCTCATTATTACGATCATATCGCAATACTTCGAATATATTACCAAGTAAATGTCTTGATTCAAACTTTCACCATTACAATTATATTGTAATGCATTTATTATATTGTCTAGTTGACATCTCAATGTTCATCATGGATTTCTCCTTTTTGGCACACCGTTCAATTGCGGTGTTCTAGAAGGAGTTAATTGTGAAAGAATTCCACATACAATCCCTTAGATGATTATTGAATTCCTGGCTTAAATACTCACCACCACAATCAGATCGTAGTACTTTAACTGTTTTGCCAAGTTTTATTCTGAACTTCATACTGGACCTTTTGAACTTTTCAAAATATTCACACTTATACTTCAACTAAACACAGGTGATCATATCACAAATGAAGTTTCATTATCCGTTTCTAGCCTTTGAACCTTAGGTTTTCTTACATCAATATGTATTCGATCTTGAGTTCACATCATCATTTCTCTAAAGGATGACTTTGTCAATTTTCAAACTTAGAATGATGTTTACATACATCAATAGATTCATAATCTAATGATATTGAAAGTCCATCCCTTTAGATCTTCCGTATGCAATGTTCATTTCCACATATATATATATATATATATATAGTTTATCTATATCTACCATATAGAATTTTTAACCCATTTAGCAATTCAAAACACACTGTGATTCAATAAAGCATTGAATAACATTTACTCCATGCTTAGTCATTATTGAATAACAATTCAAAACACACTGTGTTTTTGAATCTTCAATGCTTAGTCATTACCAACATTGATTGGTGTTCTATAATGACAAGAATAAATAACATATATTTAATTCTTGCTAAATTACAAGGTAAGGTGAGAATGTAAGCTTCTACTTGTAAAGTTGCAAATTTTGCTTCTAGACTTGTAGATTCTACTTGTGACGTAGCAACATTTGCTTCTAAACTTAACTTGTAGATTTATTTCACCCTTAGCTATACTTCTTCCTTTAGTTCAACTAAATTCTCAATAAGAGAACTAAAATGACATCGCATGTCCAAGACGTAATAATATACTATATAAGTATAATATACTTCTTAAACTGGAACATTTCCATACTTTTACCTTCCAACTGTATGAGATAGTTTCTAATAAATTGGAATTGGTCCATTTAATTGGAAACATTTGCTGTTCATAACAACTTTTAGCATATAAGTAGTTTTAGGTTTTAGAAGTAGCAACTAATTTGCATTTCTTAGCATATAGCTCCTTAATGTCGTCCTCATATATTCTTAAACCTTTCCCTTTTGAGCCACTTAGAACGTTTCTCTTAGGTTCAAAATAATATTTTGCTTAACTTTTTTAAGCACTTTTCATGATTTTTCTAAGTCTATTCAATCATTATTCATATTAGAGTTTAATCAACTATTTAATACCATATGAAATGGATGAAGAATAATGTCGTTTTATCAACTTTTGATCATAGGTACCTCCAATCACTTTCTTATATTCAATCACATTGAAGATAAGGGATTTTATTGGGTTTCCATACTTGTCTTTTAGAGGATTTGTACCTCCCATCTCATTATACCCTTTGAAATACTTTTAAAATGAAGATGGTGTTGGCGATTTACTCAAACATTTTGAGTTGAAGGAAAAACAACTTTAGACATGTGACATAGGTATCTAAAACTTGTCTTTTTATAACCATCTTAGCAAAATTAGGATATAGGTTTGCGGATTATCTTTTTAACTTTTGAGAATATTTCTCAACTCTATTTCAATCGAGGAGATAATAAATAATTATAAAACTAGAATATATATTACTTACTCAATAAACGCAAAATTCAACTATGTTTATCTTTAAAGCACCTAAATTAAAACTATAGGCAAGTTTAACACTTTATTCAAAATAATTGTCCCATTTGAATTAAGTGATTCCAAGATCCTTTATTCGTGTAATAGTTGACCGGTTAGCCCTACCATCAACCATTACATTTTCAAGGTAAGTAAACTCTTTACTAATTGCAACTCTTGGTTGAATAATTAATCATCTCATGCTTAATTATTACCCTTTGCTTAAAGATTTTAAACTCTTTAGGTAATCTTGTTGAGCATAACCAATTAAAATTGTAAAACTTTATTTACTCCAAGTTACCTAAGATATAAAAATGACACTCAGCTTTGGCATGACCTATCATTAATTATCAAAGAGTTGTTGGGTTTTTAATTGGAAAAGCAATATCAATATTACCGGGACCTAGATTTATTATGTTGTGATTAGTATAGTGAACTCTAGCGCATGCATCATCAGCAACATAAATAAAACCTAGCATGCATAATCTACTAATGCATAAAATAAAGCATGACATAGTATGGCCCCTTAATCCTAATAAACTAATCTTAAAAAACTCCCACTTGAACCTTCATGGATCTCCATCCACCTTGCTCCTTTGGGCCTTCACTTCATGGGTTCATTAGACTAAACTATTTAAATAACTAATTTATTTACTTTAAATTAAAGATTACAAAAATACTTAACGGTACGCAGACCGTATTTAGATTACAAAAATACATCACTATGCGCTGATCGTATTTAGTATCTATGGGCCATACTAGTCTAATTATAGCATAATAATATCATATATTATAAAAATGTCACATAATGAAATCACTCAACATGCTTGATTGCCTAAACTAAAATATCGAATATTCTTAATTAAGGCAACGCAATTCCTAAAATATCTCATATTTTTAATTCGTAATTAGATAATATCGTATATTATTCAGTACAATATATAAAATATCATATATTTTAAATTTGGTATGAGATAGAATCAAATCTTATTTTAATATGTAAAGATAAATCATATTTATTTTTCATGATTATCCTAACTAATTTAGGAGATTCTATCCTAATTACTAGCCAATCAAATAATTTTAAAATCAATTATATCCTATCCGAAATTAACAACTTTAATTATGGATGATTACCAAAATAACAACCTTTTGAAATTTGATTTTATCCCAAAATAAAATCTAATTTTATTTTGAAAATGATTAAAATAACTTTTTTTTTAAAAAAAAATATACCACACCACCGCCAGCCACCTTGGTTGGCCAGCCAAAGTTGGCCAGGTGGCTGGGCGCTTTCCAGCACCCACTATCGCAAGGCAGTAGCGGACAACAGCAGTAGAAGCCACGGCAGCAACCTGTAACGCTTACACAGCTGTTGCCCAGCCACCTCGAACCGACTGCCCTCCCTCCCTCTTGGACACTACACCGGTCGGCAGCCACCGTGGCTGCACCACCCAGCCGTGGCTACCAGCCACTTTTTTTTTTTTTTTTTTTTTAATTTAATTAAAACAACTTTTGAAAAATTAAATAATTAAAATCAGTCCAAGAATTAAAATTAAATACCAATTCAATTTTAAAATTAGGGTTCATCATAAAATCAATTCCAATTTAATTCTAACTTTTAACATTAAATTGTTGATCATACATAAAACATTTTTAATCATAATTCAACCTAATTAAAATTATAAAACATGAATCAAATCGAATTTGATCAAAACACAAGCACAAAATCAAAATTTAGGGCTAGGGTTTTCGAAAAATTTGAAAATTAGCAATAGGGTTCGAAATTTTCGAACATATTAGGGCAAAAATTTTGTCCTCTCTAGGCTATTTTGAGCAACATTTAATCACATTTAATCAATTCTAAACGTTAAATCACATTTAAAATAATAATTGACCCATAATTAAATTAATTCTCCCTCTTAATTGATTATAAAATTATGAATACGGACTTCAAAATAATCGTATTATTATGATCAAACGTGTTCATGCAAGAGGCTAACTGATACCACTATAAGGATTTAGGTACTCTCAGCGGAATTTCATGAATCTCATTCATACGCACCTAAAATGGGATCACATGCACAACACACAAGAATCACATAATTATGCCTTTGAAGCGTGATTTCCACGTAACAATTGATTGACAATTAGGGAGAGAATAGAGCCCCAAGCGTTGCTCCTCTACATAGTCCACGGGATTCGAACGATCCGTCCACCAACACTATATTGGTCGGATGAAGAAGGAAAGACCACGATCACCACCGTTACGGACAACCGGCCACCACCACAAACCACCACCACCATGTACACATCACCGGCGCACAAGTAGAGGGATGGACGAGAGTGAGAGAGAGTTTGAGAGGGGTTGGATTATGTTTGCTAATTAGGGTTTGATCTAATGATCACTAAATCTTGTATGTCAACCCTAGGAACCTAGTCTATTTATAATCCTATTATAATTAGACTAGGAAGCAAAGACCAAAACCCCTTATGACTCCTCATATGGCCGACCACCTAGAGGGATGAGGCCCAACATGGGCCTCTTCCTCTTATGCTCAATCTAGCCCCTTTGTGTGACCTTATAGGATCCGTTCAATTGAGCTTTGAACTATTTTACTTGCCCAAAGGTCGTAAGTACCTCTAGATATGATAAAATGATGATCCAAAAGAACGAACTTAATTATCTCCATAATTTGATCCATTATATATTTAGTAATTGCAATTGACGAAGACATAAAACCTTCACAATGACACAACATAAACAATAACGTGTTGTGCCTGGCCTACCCGACCGTATCCATGTTGTGCTATGTGTTTTCATGTCACCTTGGGATCAATGCCGTCTTTACTTGTATTAACAAGAAAGCATTAATGGAAATACTATGGCCACATATATAGAAGATAATAAAGACTAATGGAATAATTACGTGTAGGCATGTTTAACTAAGTTTTTGTATGCAAAATCAACGAAATTAAATTGATGGGAATTGAAGTCAACATTGTTATGAAGCTAGCTTAGTGTACTGTCTTGATTTAATTTGGTCAGTGGTTATGAGATGAGCATGGATTTGATTTTAAATTTTTTGTGGAATTGCATGATCAATTGAATTATTAAGAGAATTGTAAAATTCCCCCCGAAAATGTTCGATCATTTAAATACATAATTATTACGGAGTAATGTTAATTATTACGAGTAATTATGTAAAACGTAGGAAATAAAAAGAAAAAAAAAACTTTTACGTGGAGCATATACTCCATTTGTACTACTCCATATAATAATTTTATTCATCAACTTCATTATTCAATTCAGAGTATCTTATACAAGTACACCGTAAATATATGTTATTTTTTAAAACGTATTGCACGAGCTAAAAAGATAGTTATTACCACGTACTTTGTATATCTTTGCGATTAGATCTTACAAATACGACCTAGCAATTTGACCATTACCCCCCTTGGGGTAAAACCCACCAGGAATACGCTCATCGCCAGTATCATACAAAATCCTAAGTATTTCTTCAGGGGATCGAGCATAGGAAATTGAGTCAGCGTTCGCCGATAAGATGTTTGTGGAAGAGCTGCCCTGAGCTCCAACCTCCGGTAGGACTATGACGCCTTCGTCTTTGACGCCGCACTTGCCTAGGTTGTTCCTTAGAGTTGAGATGCGATTTGTAAATTCTGCCACGGTAAAATTATATGGTTGTACTCTGTTCCTTTGTCTCTCGTATAGGTACGTCCTAACCACAGCATCTTGTCCACTTTCAACTCCCAAAAGTCCTGCTAGGAGCTGCTTAACAATTAATTTTAATCAAAGAAACCATTAAGAGTTGAATTCAAAGATAATGTCTTCACAAGTCTAACATGTTCAAAATAAGATTAAGTTAAAAAAAATATATGGCTTAATAAGTATAAACAAAAATACAAAAATACAAAAAAAAAAAAAAAAAAAAAAAAAGCAAAAACTTTTGTATACACCCCCTTTACAAAAGTATTAGTGTATATCGAATGGTTTTTGTGTAGGCTTTATTTTCAGCCAATTTAAAATAACTTTTCACCTTACATTGGGTAATTTTAAACCCAATATTATTTTAATATGTAAATGGACAATATTTTATAAAAGTAATGTAATTACGTTTTAATGAAGGAAAAAACAAAATAATCATACGCAAATAAGCAAAATAAAGAAAACAATTCCTCAAAAAAAAAAAAAAAAAAAAAAAAAAAAAAAAAAAAAAAAAAACAATTATCTTACCCTTCGGGAAGAATAACCTTTGATCTGTGAGTTAGCACCAACATAACCATTAAGTCCCAAGTAAGGAATAATGTATGAAGCCAACATGTAGCTGAGATTATCTCTGTATGGATCAAATGGAGGCTCGAGATCTCTTTCAAATGCCTTATTTACGATTTTTGCAAAATTTTCTGGACTTAAATCCATCAATGGCCTTGGGAGTCCTCCAACTGTCTTTTTTATGATCCTAATAATAATACAAGATAATGTTAGATGTTAAAGCATTAATCCATTTAAAATATTACAATTTAGGTCAATACTCGTGTGATATGATGCGCAAATATATGATAAGTAATTAGCTAATTGGTTAATTCGAATCCTTTACAGATATGGTTATACTTGTAATAGCTATTTGAGACGTACAATACGTGAATTAAATATGATAACTTGCTATTATAAGACATGAGAAATGACTTGTGATTAGTATGAAGGGTGCAATTTGAAAACCTCAAGTGTCCAATTTCTTCATAAGCAAATTCTTTGATAATATTTTCAGTTAAGTTGTTAAGGTTAGCCTTTCGGACCCCGATTGGAGGTCGGACCACCAAGGGTTAGCTCAGGGGCAACCTCGTCAAGGCCAAACCCTAGTGCACCCCACAAGAAGAAATCAGCTTCCAAATGCTCAATATTTTGTGCAAATTGCAACAAATTAATATCAATATTGTAAACCGGAAGCACTCCAGGTGGATTTGGTGATCGACAATTCGGATCATTACTATCATAAACCGGTTTTAAAAAGCTTAGAACATCATTTGGATCGTAGGGATTTAAATCAATACTCGGGTATACTAATCTAATCGACCCTAGGAAAATTAGGATCACTAATAACATTTGTGAGAATGATAATGAAGGTAATTTGGACACAATAATGCTCATTTTAGCACGATGAATTGAAAGATTTTGTGTTTGTTTTAGAAGGGACTTTGAGATGTTTCTGTCTGTAAAATTCAAGTAGCTTGTATATATACTAGTCTTGTATCTACCAAATAAATGGGTCCTAAGAGGGTCATTTTACTAACATTCCTGGTAAATATACGTAATAGTATCCAACTTTATTCTAAAGATTAAGCAACCTTTATCAGTACTCTGTACAATTGTTTTGTGGAAGATAATACGATCAAGATTACATCTTGATAGTTGATAGGATCGATTTATTCAATCATGTGCATTGTGCATTTACTATCTTTGACAAGTTTATTTATGTACGTACTTTGGGCCTCAAGGTGATTTTGTTGTTATGCTTCTTTCGTTCCTCTAATATTGCACAATGTTGAGTTTACAATGCTTCCTAAAACACAACTTTAGTCATTAATATTTTTAATTCTCGATATATATATAAAAGTTATGAAAAGTTGATGTATAAATGCATAAATCGACATGAATTTAACAAGATCCTCCTTAAAGTATAAATCACAATGAAAGTAATATTCAATTCAAACATGACATTATTTATTTTCAGATCTGGGGATATATGAATATGATATGATAGTACGGGTTAGAAGAATTTTTAATTCACTACAAGAAAATTGATTTTTGGCAATAAGTTTACGCAACAAAGAAAAAATTTGAGCTAGCTAACTAAGCTAGGTCCGTCCCATGGCCCAAACCCATGTGCCACCAAGCTAACTCATGCATACGTACTTGAACCAAAATTTACCTTTTTAACGTGGTTTTTTTTTTTTTTTTTTTTTTGTGCGTGTTTTGCCGGAATTTTCAATAAATTAAAAAATGTAGCCCAAGCATTGCTCACGTACTGCGCAAAATTCACAATAACTTGTTGTGCATGCCCCGTATCCATGTTGACCAATGCCATCTTTACTTTAATGCTGGAAATACGTACTACAGCCACAGAGAAGATGATAAATATTTATGGAATGGTGTAATTATGTCGTGTAGGAAAGTTAAACAAAATAATTGTATGCAAAATCAACTATCTAATTCAATGGGACGAAATCAACTTTTTTACGAATTGAAGATAGTGGTTTTGTCTTTGATTTAATTCGTATTTGGCCATTATATTGGTGATGACGACTGTGTTGAGAATTGAGATGATGAGCGTGGATTTGATTTGTGGAATTGCATGATTGACGAATTAAAATTATTGTGACGTTCGTGTTTGAAATTCTAACTAAGGCTATGCATGCATAACCATATCAATAATGTATATTATGATCGACTTTTTGCAAAAATATAGATTAGTTTTGACTACATTTTCTTTTCATACATAAACACTACTTATGTTAATTATAATGTAAAATTTTGTTAGATTAATCAAAATAAATATTTCTAAAGATTAAATTTTTATCATTTCTAAGGTTAAAATTGTGCGCTGATAATGCGAAAATCATATTATTATTACATGTAATAAGAAATGGATGGAGAATATAGTATGACGCAAAGGAAGACTTACTAGTTACTACTAGTGTTCATAATGAAGCATATATCTCTAGTGTTTTTACAAACTTATTGAAGAACATAAATAAACTAGCTAGTATTGGTCTTTAAGATACATTCTAGCAATTTCACCATTAGCTCCCTTAGGGTAAAACCCACCAGGGTGGTGCTCATTGCCAGTTTCGTACAAGACTCTAAGTATTTCAGCAGGTGTTCGCGCATAGGAAAGCGAGTCTTGGTTCGCTGATAGCACATTGGTGCTAGTCCGACCCTCAGCCCCAAGCTCGGGTGGGACAACGACACCTTCGTCTTTGATGCCACACATGCCCAATTTGTTCCTTAGAATTGAAATACGATTTGTGAATTCTGCCACGGTGAAGTTGTATGGGTGCACTAGTTTCATTCGTCTTTCGTATAAGTACATCCTAATTACTGCATCTTGGCCTGCTTCATTTCCGAGTAATCCTGATAAGAGCTGCATAAAAATCAATTCAATATAAAATCAAATTGGAACATACATTGTAGACTCTTATGCTTAAGTTGCCAACTATATATGTACACAAAATTTGTGATAGGTATGGTATAAATTTGGATGGTCTAGATTGGACTTCGGCAAGTCAAATCTAGTCCGATTTATGTTTGGACTTTTTTGTTGAAAATTTAAGCCCAAATCGAATGTAATCCTATCCAATCGGACAATTTGATACAAATAAATTTTAACCCATGGTTTACACACAAGAATTGAATCAAATCCCGATGTTCAGCTTTTAAGTGTTGGTTATTTGACTAAATGGGTTATGTATTTCTATAGCAACTACTATATGATAAGAAAGGTAGGTTCTTATACTAGTCATAGTTAATTTGTCACAATCCACAAATTAAATCAAATTCTAAACACGTTTTTAAATGGCCAAATGATCAGTTGCATAACGTGACTGATAACTATTAATTCTACTGGACTATCGTGCTAAAAGTCTATGAAAAGGGTAGTTACTAGTTAGCCAATTAATCGACATTAGATACTGTACTCAAATTTTAATTAAATTCGGAAAATTAATAATGGAAAGATCAAGTATGATGTACTATTGGAAATTAAATAAGAAAACAACTCAAATAATTATAAAATATTTCCAAAAACGGAGTGAGCTAGTATGATGTACTATTTCCAAAAACGGAGTGAGCAAGCAAAATTAAATAAGAAAACAACTCAAATAATTATAAAATAATTAAGCTAATACTAGCTCACTCCGTTTTTGGAAATATAATATTTGATTTGTGAACAGTGTAAAAAATCGAAGTGGAACAACTAAAAAAACAGACAGCGTGTTTCATACCCTTTTAGTAACATAGCCTTTGATCTGCGGATTAGCACCAACGTAGCCGGTAAGTCCCATGTAAGGAATAATATATGAAGCCAACATGTAGCTAAGACTATCTCTGTATGGATCAAATGGTGGCTTAAGATCACTTTCAAATGCTTGATTTACAACCCTTGCAAAATTTTGTTGACTTAAATCCATTAATGGCCTGGGGATGCCTCCAACTGTCCTTTTTAAGGCCCTAATTATAGAAAATTACCAAAAAAAAAGGGAGGAAATTAATTAACATAATAATTACTTATTAGAAGTTAGTAGGGTTCGTTATATCTATACGTATCTATTAAATAGCGTTAAGTTCCTAATACAAGATATGTGTCACGTGGCAACCTTCACATGTATTAGAAGTATGCCACGTCACCATAATATGCCACATCATCTATTTTACTATAAACATGTTTCAATGGTAATAAAAATGTTTATCACAAGGGTTGAACACAAGACCATTAACAAATGAATTAATGTTCTTGCCAGCTTTTATGTTTTAATTATGCTTCATATTCAATTACAGCACACTAAATGCTTTAATTTGTACAAAACATCAATTTGAAAGCGTTTATTTAGTTTCAATAGTTATTATTGTTTACTTTTTTTAATTTTTTTATTTTTTGTAATTATATAGTTTATGATTTTATGGTTCAAAATATTCAAATAATATTTATTGATATTCAAAGTAAAACAAGGTTCATCCCGAGCCACACACTAGTATATTTTGATTAATGAATAATTAAATAGGACATAAAGCATAATTTGCAAACCTCAAGTGTCCAACTTCCTCAAAGCCAAATTCTGTGATAATACCCTCAGTGAAGTTGTCAAGGTTGGCCTTCCGAACTCCAATGGGAGGCGGACCGCCAAGAGTTAATTGCGGGGCAACCTTGTCAAGGCCGTACCCTAGGGCACCCCACAAGAAAAACTCAGCTTCCAAATGCTCTATATTTTGAGCAAACTGCAATTGCATCATATCAACTTTGTAAATAGGCAACACAAAAGGTGGGATTGGTGGTTGGCAAGTAGGGTTACTCGGGTTGTTACTATCATAAAATGGATCGTAAAGGCCTAGATCATCACCCGAGGTACTGTAAGGGTCCGAATCAACACCCGAGTACACAGAACTGATTGCCCCTAAGAGAGTTATAATTACGATTAACATTTGAAAACATGATAATGAAAAAGATTTGTATAAAAGAAAGTTCATTTCAAAGGAAAGATAAGAAAATTTTGGTTTGCTTTGATTTGTGAGATTTAAGTAAGTACGGAGTAACTCATATATATACAAGACGAATGAGATCATAATAATCATTTACATTATTGTTGTTTAGACAACGATGCTTAGCTTACATTGTTTTTACTAACTAAAACGTTACTTGTGGGATTAATCGACCTTAATTGTGTTTGTATGTATGTGGGATTATGGGACATTATGTTATGGTTATATGATAATGACAGATTGATTGTAGAAGAGTTTTCATGATAAATTGAACGGTTGATTGTTTTAATCAATTTAATAAATTAAGTAATGAATGACTTTAATTACACTTCTACTCTAGGGTTAGTCCAAAGCTAATAGTTATTTCAATCTTAATTAATTAGCAACATTTGATCTTCCCAAAATAATTACTCCCTCCGTTTATATTTGTTAGTCCCATATACTATTTTGGGCGTTTTAAAAAAATCTACCCATATTGAATGTATTCCATTTTTAACTTAGTATTTATTTCCTATTTTATACATATTAAATTCTGATGAAAATTTTACAGTTTTCGTTTGAAATATGACTACCATAATGTTTTAATGATTATATAGTTCATAATTGACATATTTTTTCCAAATAATTAATTATATAACTTTATTAATGGTATTAAATAGTATTATCAACATTTTTTTATTTATCAAATTTTTTGTTTTATTTATGTAAATTTTATTCTTATTTTATAGTTTCTCAAAAAATATTTATTTTATGTTGGATTAAATTTTTTTAATAATTATATCTACATTGTAGATATTATAAGACTAATTGTGGCCCTTTTATAACGTGAAAAATGAATCGATCATATTATATATCATTAAAATAATATAGTAGTCATTTTTCAAACGACCGCTGTAAAATCATCCAATTCTGATTGCTAAAATAAATTGATTATTGATTGATGGCATGCCTCTAAGTAAGGAAATCCCTCCCTTAAATTATGCAATTATGGCTGTTGCTATCCCAAAAAAATCAAAAAATTTAAATAAGCCAAAACTAATTATGAACTATTTTTGTACTTTAATGTTAGATTCTAAATATTCTTCAATTCTTTTCGTATTTTATGTGATTAATTCCATATGGGTCTATCATATCATTCATATGGAAACGGAGGGAGTAGCATTTTTCTATAACTAGTATTGACTCAAGCTCCAAAATTAATACTCACTCTATTTCAAAATAAATGCCCCATTTTGACTGAGCAAATACGCCAATGTAAAATTTTGACCACAGTCTTAATTATCAATAAGTAAAAATTATATATTTAAAAAAATATTTAAAAGCTATACATTGAAATGATTCCAATAAGTAATCAAGACTATTTTTTTTATGTATAAATCAGTAACATTGGTCAGATTATGTGAATAGTTTATGTAAAAAGTCAAAATGAACTTATTTTAAAACGGAAAAGATCGACTACCTCTGGTATGGTGAAACTATGAAGTTAGATAGAGAGGGGAAACATTATTGTTAACATTTACTCTTTAATCAAATATGACCTATGTATACAGATTTAATTTGGAAATAGCGTCACGTTTCGATCTTTTTAAGCACCTATGCTATGACCTATCTATTGCCGATTGTCTAATGACAAGCTAATGAGCTATCGATAGGGTGTGGATATCGCATAAAATTAGATGCTACATAAAGTCATAAATGGAGTGTACTATGAATTAATAATAGAAAATTTAATTTCATGCTATAAGATAAATGTAGTATGAAAACTACTCAACTTTCAAAGAAGGGAAAGGGAATGAAACAGACGAAACAAGATCCTCCATGCACCTAGGATTAGTAATCCGTTATTGATTTCAACTAATTTATTTTGTCGAAATTTTTACATTGGTCACTATAAGAAATAAGCTATTTTGCGACAGCCAAAATTTGTTGCAAAAAATAGCAAAACCTGTCCTTTAATTTGTGACACATATATAAACAAATAAAAATGATAAATATTGATAAATTATCTTACAAAATTATCAACTCATTTTTTGATATTTTGTGTTGAATAAAACAAAGAATTGATGAATAATCGTTTTCCTCTACCATGATCAATTAATGAAATTAAAATTCTGTATTACCATAGTTTTGAAATTAATGAATGTATATACCATGCATCTTACTACAAGCTTAATTATTGACGTTAGCTAACCTAACTTGTTGAAAAATCAATATTAGAACCTAAAGTTAGCACATTAACTTTTGATACATGCTTAATTGTAAAGTCGTATGCCTCACGTAAATACTAATCTAGTGGCAAAACATTTCGTTTAGAGGAATAAGATGTTTTTACTAAATCGTGCTTATTCGAGTATGCGAACAAATTTTGTGGGGGAGACCTCAAAATCTTCCCTAGGTAAATATGTGATATGTAAAAATCTTTGTAATAAAGTATATAAACTAATCTTGAGCTTTAGTCATCAATTTAAACTCTTGATTAAATTGGTTAATTAACATGATATCAAAAGTCAACGTGACACACGGATTTAAATCTTATTCACCCTTCACTTTCAAGTAGAATATTTTGGGCTGGGTATTGGGGGGAGTTTCCATGTTGCATCCAAGTTTAAAAACAAAAGACTCTCATGTGAGGGGGCGCGATAGGGTATATATACTAATCTTGATGACCTTCAACCATTGGTTAAACGTTTTAGTTGAGTTGGTCTTCTTACACTTAGGTATCGTTTGGTTGACAATAAAAAAATGGGAAGTTGAAATTCTTAGGAATTAAAATTCTTTGGTGTTGTTTGGTTGACAAATTCATGGGAAATTGAAATTCCTAGGAAGTTTCACTTTCCCACAAAATGGAGAAAGTTAATTACATAGGGAGATTTAGGTAAGTGGAACTTCTCATGGGAATTTCCACTTCCCTTGCTTAACCAAACACACTTTGGCATTTCCTAGAAATTTCAATTACATGGGAATATAAAATTCCAAGGAATTTGCATTTCCCACATTCTACCAAACAAGCCCTTAGGATTTTAAATCTTATGCTTTTGTGAGTTTGTGAGCCAATGATTTCAAGTTGAGAGATGATTTTAGAAGCTAGATTGCACATTTGTAAAGCCTTGTTCACTTCACCTTAAAAAAATAATATTCAGTAAAATTAATTTTAATTCAATAAAAATAATTTCAATTCAGTAAAAATAAGTTCAGTTCAGCAAAAATAATTTCAGTTCAGTAAAAATAATTTCAGTTTAGTAAAAATCAGTAACTTTAAAGAAGAAATATAATAGAGAATCAGTAAAAATAATTTCAATTTAGCAAAAATAATTTCAGTTCAGTAAGATTAATTTCAATTCAGTAAAAATAATTTTAATTCAGCAAAAATTATTTCATTTCAGTAAAAATAATTTAAGTTCAACAAAAATAAGGTGAAGTGAACAGAGCCTAAGTTACATGCATTTTTTTCCTCAAAAAAAAAAATAGTTACATGCATTTATTTTTTCCAAAATGAAACTTAATAAGAAAAATATAAATTGGGTGGGTCTCAAAACGATAAATACTAAACTAAGTTTACAATAGCTATACTCCGTATAAAAAGACCTAATGGGTCTATAAGTATATTTCACTTCAATACGCCACCACCGATACAGGTATATTTTAGTCAATGTAGGGGAGGAAACAACAAGATGACACACTTCTTCTTTTTCTTTTCATTCCTTTTCCTTCATTCCTTTTTGTTTTTGGTGGCTTTCATTCTCGTTCTACTAATAGCAAACAGAGAAATTATGAACAAACAACCTTTTAGAAATTGCAAAAGGTTTTCTAGAAAATTCAAATCGAGAGGCTTCATAAGAAAGATATCCCATGTATTGGATTCCTTTATCTAAGGGAATCCGATTCCTGCTTCCAACATGAGCCACTATGTCACTACACATAGCCAAAAAGTTCATTTCTATGTCTCATGATCGACTGATTGAATTACAATTAATTGGCGTAAGTTGAATCATATGCTCCGTACCATATATATATGTAGTATGCAATTATGTGTTCGTTTATGCCTTACATACTCATTACCTTTGAGAGGAAGGCCTACTAATGTATTATGTATACATATATTATACTTCCTCGGTTCTAGTAATATTACAACAAGTGGAATTTTACACTATTCATCACGTTTGTTTGATCACATATTATGATTTATACGTTAAGTAAAATATAGTCATGTGGAGTCTTGTTAGATTCGTCACGTAAAATACTTTCACAATATTAACTTTTTATAATTTTTACTCTTATATAATTATAGATATTTAGCATATAAAATGTGCTTTGGAATACGTGATTTTATCCTTATTGCAATATTTGTGGAATAAAGGAAGTATGTATATATACATAATTGTCAGTTTAATTGATTCTCTTACAAAAAATTTGATCTTGTCAGCATGTGAATACATTATTGTGACCAATTTTGTTACAAAATAATCAATATGTGAATTGAAACTAATTATTCCATACTAAAATTATAGAAGAAAAGGAGTAACTAATAACTTACGAAGTATAAGGTTAATGGACTACTCCATCTATTATTAATTGGTTTTAAGATGGAGCCTTGTTAAATTTGTCAAACTCTCCTCCGACGTGCGCTTCTATATGATCCTTTAAAGTTTATCAAAGTCTTACAGAGATTAAAAAGTATCATTTCTTTTGTTTTACTATCTCAATCACTTTCATGCTGGCTAAGACGTTAACCATTTTTCACATATTTAGCTTAGCTTAGGCCCTATTATTGACACTAACTAGTTTCTTCAACTTTTTGATTCATGAATGTGTAACGACAATGATACCACTTTGACTAGAATATTACGAAGTATGACGACTGGGTAATTTAATAGGAGTAGTTACAATGAATTTAAATGTAATTTTGTATAACAAATTATAAGTGTGATACTTTCTCTATCCCATTAATTTCAATATCGATCTATGTACAATTGTACAAAGTTTTATTACTACTCCGTAAGAATAATTTATGGTAGAATTATCCATCCATACATTTTTGTATTGAAAATACAAGTATATGTGATGGTAGTTAGTTTTTTTTTTCTTTTTCTTTTTTTTGTAATGAATTACTCATATTTTAGTTCTTAGTCCATGTACAAAGTGTGATACATAGTGATGTATTGTATTATTACACATATTTACAAAAATAAATAAATAAATAAATAAATAAATAAAAAACAAAAAAAAAAACAGTGTAACCTTGCTAAAATTAAAACCATTTTAAGACAAATAAAAGAGGAAATAGCTTAAATTAGTCTAAGATTTAATGGTTTCTAATTACTACATATTTCGTGTCTTCGTGTATAGATGAAAATGTTTATCAATAGACACATATATTACTTCATACGAAGTATATTTCAAATTAGTTGACAAGTTTAATAACTCATGAATTAAACCGTGTATATATATATATAAGGGGAATTAAACAAAATCAAATATGACTATTTTTTTTATCAATAAATTACAATTTAGTGAAAGTAGAGTCTGTAAATAATATCAATAGTCAAAATATGTCAGTTATTTTAAAAACAAAAAGAGTAAGTCATCATAAAATTGTAATCTGTAGATAGTAATTTCAAAAGTTTTTATATTAAAATCATATTCTATTGTGTTGTAATGTTGTGCACATATCTTCATACATACAAGTATATATAAGGAAAAAAAAGAAAAATTGTCATTTGCAAATCATGGGTATGTCAAAGTAAGTGAATGATGATTATCCAACAGAATAAACCTTATTAGTAAAGGGATGTTTCTAGATTTTGATGAAAATGAAAAAGATGGAAAAAGAGAGGAAGTGGTGGGGAAGAATTGCATTTGTGATCTTCTTTCTTTTTCTGAATCAATTCACAACTTTTAAGGAAGAGGGGTGGATATAGATTAGTATAATTGGCTATTTCCACCTTCTTTCCTAAGAATATCAGATAAAATTTTGCTTCTTTTTACTATGTCATTTTTATTTTATTTTTTATGAATTTGACACTTTGAAATTATTTTTTAAACTTTGTATCTACTCCTTTCGTTTTAGAATAATTGGGACATTGAATTTTTTCACTATTTATATATTAGCTTTGACCATAATTTTTTACTAAAATAATAAAAACATATTTTATCATAAAATATGTTGTTAGATGGGTATTAATATAAAGTTTCATAATATTATTTTAAAAATAATTTTCATTAATATGTAATTAAATAAAAATACAGCTAAACTAGTGCATTGACATGTGTGCAAAGGGAGTATTTCTAATATACTACCTTTATCTCAAAAATTTTGACATAGTCAAAGTTGATACGTATATCAATGTATTAATTTGACCATAAATATACTTCCTCCATTCTAGTAATATTGCAACAACTAGACTATTTACACTATTCATCATGCTTGTTTGACCACATATTATGATTTATACGTAAAGTAGAATATAGTCATGAGGGGTCTTGTTAGATTCGTCTCGTAAAATACTTTCACAATATCAACTTTTTATAATTTTTACTCTTATATAATTATAGATATTTAGCATATAAAACGTGTTTTGGGATGCATAATTTCATCCTTGTTGCAATATTTGTGGAACAGTGAAAGTATATGATTAAATGTTAGTAAAAAATATTGTTATAAATTTGATATTATTAAACCTTATATTAATACCTATTTAATAACATATTTTTCTTGATAAAATTTGATTTTATTACATTACTAAAAAAAACTATGATTAAAGTTGATGGGCAAATTTAAATTAGAAAAATGCTTTAAGGGATAAAGAAAATATATGCTATATATATTTGAGTGGAAAATTTAACGTATTGTTGATATGTAACACGGCTAACGCCTTTTATGTCTAATTTAGGGCTTTATCTTATTTTTGCTGAACTGAAATTATTCTTACTTAATTGAAATTATTTTTGCTAAACTTAAATTATTTTTACTAAAATTGAAATAATTTTAATGAATTGAAATTATTTTTTCTGAACTTTAAATATTGTTACTGAATTGAAATTATTTTTACTAAATTGAAATTATTTTTGTTGAACTGAAATTATTTTTATTTTCTATTATTATTATTATTATTATTATTATTATTATTATTATTATTATTATTTTTTAAGGAAGACTTTCTATTATATTTCTTCTTTAAAGTTACATACTTTTACTGATCTGAACTTATTTTTACTAAATTGAAATTATTTTTACTGAATATTATTATTTTTTAAGATGAATTGAACAAGACCATAGTAATTTAGTATGAGTAGTACCTAATAAGTGCTCGAAAAATGCAGTTCACAATTATACAATTTAAATTTACAAAAAATCAATAGACAATAGGATATGCCATAGTACCCATTACAATTTTATTTTTGTAAAACCATTACCAATTTTTTTTAACTAATTAACCAAGTAAACAATTCCGTTGATAAAATTTATAATCATTGTGGGGGAAAAGACTTAAACAACCTTAAAACTTATCTTTAAACTAGAAAGTTGGATGTGTGCATGACAAATACAAACATTAGACATGATTACAAAGCCAAACATACCTTCACCTACTTTCTACAAAGTTTGGTATGAAGACCAAAATATTATTGGTACCAAAGTCACTGCATTGCACCATGCGTGGACTTCTTTCATTGGATGTAAAGTCTCTGCTTCATATTATTCGCAATACTCGTAATTATTAAAAACGGCTACTACATAACACGTGCAAGTTGTTTCGGGGTTTTCTGATGTCCTGCGGGAGAGTTACAATTCCGAGACTGGAACCGGACGCCTGTACCTGCAAAATAACGGAGACTCCTGAGAGCTCCGCCTCCAACGGTCAAGTTAGTACCTGATTAAGGAGTAACTAATACAGAAATTAAAGTAATAAGGTCTCTCTAGGTGAGAGTATTTAATGTAGGTAATCTGCTTTGCTAGCGAGATCAGCCGGCTATTAGTGTGTTCTGTAAATTATTCGGTCCCCCGATTAATGAGGATTAATCGAGTATTTATAGCCTTGGGAAGCGTGCAACTCTCTAGGTTTAAGGTAAACCTAGGGCCGAACGGGCTTCTAGACTGAAATGGGCCTTGATGGCCGGTTGTCCCATTTGGCATGGGTGGACACGTGGCGTGTCTTAAGTGGTCCGTGGAGGACGCGTGGCGGAACCTGGTTGGTCCACTTGTCAAACGGCGCTTGGTGGATAAAAATCCCCTAATCATTTGCCCCTCACAGGTGGCACGCGACTGGTCACGTGTCGCCTGTGACAGGCGTCGCACGGTGACAGGCGACAGCCCGTTACAGGTGTCACCTTGCAGACGGCCGGGAGACTCTCCCGCCCAAATTTGAATTCGGAAGCGACCCTTCGCCTTCTCATTTTGCCTATAAAAGGAAGTGCTGACTTCGGTCATTTTCACATTTGAGAATTTTTGCGAGAACATTCGGACCCCTGAACTTGCTCTGACATTTTCGGACTTTTTCTGCCTACCGCCTGTTCTGACAAGCCGACTGACCCGAACTTTCAGGACTTCATCAACTGTCATCCATTCAGGTAACTCAGTTCTCTTACTCTTAATTTTCTTTTTATTTTTTGAAATGGCACCATGGAAGCACACGACACGCCCTAAGTTAGTGATCAGCCGGTCACCGGGGACGGCTGAATCTAGGACTAGGAGTGCCGCCTGCCCTTTTCTGGACCCATCTTTGCCCTTTATACAAAGTCCGACTGAATCTGTGTCTATGCAGAACGTGATGGCCAGAACAAAAAAGACTGCTAGAATATCAAACTCAGACGGCTCCTCCCAAAGGGTACTCCTTAGCGAAACATCTGACCAGGCGCCAGATGTGGAACGAGGCGACTGTCAAGCTGACAGTTCTGAGAGAGGGACCAAGGTGTTCCCTTCTCATCTAACCGTGGACATGTCTAATTTACCTTCTGCTCCTTCTAAGGGAGAGGAGGCGGGCCCCTCTAGGAGAGGGGAGGAGTCGTCCTCTTCGGACTCGTCAGGGGACGAGTCCGATTCCAGCTCTTCTGAGCATAGTTCTTCTGACTCAGAAGAAAAACATAACCGCCTACAAGAGGCGAGAAGTTCCCATGCAGTGGAGAAGGGGGATAATTGGGCAGAGCCGTCCGCCTCTTACAGAGAGGAAAACACCCCCTACTACTGCAGGGTGCCCCGGGGCCGGATCGCAACCATGCGAGACAACGTGGCGAGCTTTATTGCTAACCACAAAATGAGCCCGGAGTATTTACTGTTTGTGCCGGATCCAGAAGATACTGTCGTCTGGCCGGCTGGTACCAGCTATGGTGACGGCTGTTTTGGCTGCTATGTGGCGGCCATCAAAGCTGGTCTGCGCTTCCCATTACATCCGGCTGTTCAGCGGATTTTAGATGGGTATGATCTGGGGTTATGGCAGTTAGCCCCCAACTCTTGGGTAAACGTACTCGGCTATGTGGCCGGGTGCGAACTGAACGGGGTGGAGCCAAGTTTTGAGGCTTTCGCCCACATGAACTATCTCAGCCGGACCCCTAAGTCGGGAGGTACCGGCTGGTATCAACTAACAAGCCACAGGGGTTACCTCATGACGAGAGGTAAGGCAAACAAATGGAAGGATTGGCGGAACACCTTCCTTATTATCGAGAGTTCAGACACGGAGCTGAACAAACGATTTAACAAGTGGAACAGGGATCCGCCTCTTCTTGCAGGCGGCCGCAGCATGCCGCCTGTTCCCCCAAAGGCTAAAAGAGAGATCCTAGACAAAGGACTCTTCAAAGTAGAGACTAGGGTGAACTCTACTTCAGGGGTACGAGAGCAAGTACCCCTACACTGCGTCCCGAGCTTCAAGTGGCTCTATGATGAGTACTTCTTGGCCGCCTGTGGCCTCGGCAGTCGGTGCTCTAGAGGTAGCCGGCCTGACGAATACTCTGTTTTTTCACGCCTTGTTTACTTGGGATTTTTACTAACTTTGCTGTTTATTTCTTTCAGCCGACGCCATGAGTAAAATAACAGCATCTAAGACTGCGGCGGCCATGCTGCGGGTTTCACTAATGAAGCAGTCGTATGCCGACTCCCCCAGCAAGGAGGCACCCTTGGTAAGCTTTGAAAACTCTTCTCCTTTTAGTTGTATTATGCATATACTAACTCTTTTTGTTTTCAGTCTGGCACTCCAAGGGCTTCTTCCTCGCAACAGCCGGACCCCAAGGCCCGGAGGACGACTGTTGCAAGCTCTCCTGGGTCTTCCAGGAAAACAGTGGCGGCTGAGAAGCAGCCGGCCACTTCTTCAAAAACCCAAGCGGGGCCGCCTAGATGTATGGACCCTTGCTTGTAAAAACTCACTCTTGCTTCCTTCTTGATTAGGTCTAACTTGTTTTTCCTTCTGCTTAATGCAGCAGGCCCCCAGGGACTTGACTTGGTTGAGGTAGCCAAGTCAATGGTTAAAGTAGTTCCTCCCTCTGACAGGGAGGCGGTCAAGGGTGCCGGCACCCTTGACCTCGATGGAATTTCGGGGATCCTAGCTGAGGTATACCCTTTTGAAGTTCCAGGACGCCTGTTAACCCTTTTGATTGGAAACTGACGCCTGTTTTTCTTTGTACTTAGGCCCTGCTCCGAGTCAACAGCCTTCGCAAGCCGATTGATCGGAAAAACAAAGAGGTAAAGGCCGCAAAGGCTATGGCCGCCTCCAGCTGTGATAAAGCAATGTTTCAAATTGCCCAAAATGAAGTACTGACCATTGATCTTCTTTATTATCAGGCGCAGGCGACCGCCGCTGTTCGGGCTCAGCTAGAGGCGGCCCAAAAGAAGGTTGACGAGCTGGAGGGGACCGTCACCAAACTTAAAGCCGAGCTGAAGCCCCTTCGTCAGAAAATGCACTCTTACGAAGCCATGGAGAAATCTTTGGCTAACGTAAAAGAACGCCTGGTGAACCAGGAGAAGAGTCTTACCCAAGAGCTCTCGGACAAGGCCGAGCAAGAAAAACAAGAGCTCGTCCGGGAGATGGTGGAAGACTCCGCCCAAATCCAACGCATGACCTGGGAACGACTGTTCCCCAGTGCCGACTTTGCCTCATGGGAAAGAACGTACCGCCAGTGTTCGGAAATATATAATCAACAGATCCTGGCGGCTGCTGAAGAAGAGGCGATGGACGTTGCGTTGGAGGAGGAAGAGCCGGTTGTGGCGCTTGTGCCACTTGGGGGAAAGGCATCAAAAGATGATGCAGCGAAGGCCGAGTCCAGCAAGAAGAGTGCTGACCAGGCGGCTGCTGCTGATACTGAACTGCCCCCTTCTTAAGCTTTAAGTATATTTTTTCTTTTCACGGCCTGCGTGCCGTTTGCTTTGTAATTACCCGGCCAGGGGGCCGGGGTTTTGAATATTCTGCTGGTCTTTTATGGCCGGCTCATTTTAATCAAATTTTTTGTTTTTGTTCAAATTTGTCTAAGTATTTGAAATTTGCTCACTAGACAGACTGTTGTGTATGGCCGAACGTTAAGACAGGTACAAATAGTAAGTATGCCGCCTATGCCCCTGGACGACTGGTTGTCTGTTTCCAGGATAGATGATCAGTCGGCCATTTAATCAATCGGTATTCGAACTCTTTATTCAATTTGACCAAGTAAATAGAATTACCAAGTAGCCAAGGAATTTAAGTAGGAAAACAAGCGGCGGGTACCGGTTGTTTCCCTTTATTGCCAATGTTGGCCTCTAATTTGTTATTTGTTAACCTAGCAAGAGTATTGGTTGAGAGCCTTTGTTTATTAAAAACAAGTGGACGACTCGTACCTTTTAGGCTCAGTACTAAGTTTGAGTGACTATTAAGTTAACATAGGAGTTACTTAGTCTTCGTCACAATCTTGATTGAGTAGTAAAGGTATCAGGCGGCGTAGGCCGGCTAGACCCCTTGATTTACCAATGTTTGTTGGCTATTTACTCAATAGGTTATCCAGTAGGAATAGGGGTTCGAGTGCCCTTGTTTGTATAAAACAGGCGGACGACTCAAACTTTTTAGGTTCCATACCAAATTTGAAGGAGTGACTATGAGTTAACTTTGGAGTTACTCAGTCTCCGTCACTTTTGTTTGAGAAGTAGAGGTACCAGGCGGCGTAGGCCGGCTAGACCCCTTTATTCGCCAATGTTTGTTGGCTATTAACTCAATAGGTACCCCCTGCATTTATCCCAAGTAATACAGGCGGTCATCTGACTCAGATGTCAACTGCTACCACTGGTTTGGTTAGTGATAGAGTTATCCTTGTCTCAAAAACGGCTACGTGGTTGCCCTTTGGGACAGTCGTATAGGTGCCGTGTAATTAGTTTATAGAACAATGTTCCACCCAAAAGGGAGCTGCTCTCTGCGACGAATTTCATCCGAATGGATGCCGCCGGACGCCTGCTATAATGTTGGGACAGGTCGGATTAGTTTTTAAAAGTTAGATCAGTTGACTAGGCGCCTGGTCTGATCATTCGGCCGGTGGCCTAGGTAAGTTCTTGGTGAACGTAGGTGCTAAGTCAAAGAAGGGTAGCCGCCTGTTAGGCACAGGGTCGGCCAGGCCCTAATCTTTTTAGCTAAGTATTGTGAGTAAAATACTCAATGGAGAGTAGCCGACTGTAAAGGTACAGACGGCATGCCCCTCTGATGATAGAGTGAAAAAACTCAATGGAGAGTAGCCGACTGTAAAGGAACAGACGGCATGCCCCTCTGAAGATAGAGTGAAAAAACTCAATGGAGAGTAGCCGACTGTAAAGGTACAGACGGCATGCCCCTCGTAATACAAAATTGAATAGTAAGTGCCAACTTTATTAAGTAGCTCTTTACTTTACATCATTCAAAAGAAATATTTCTTAAGGTTATCTACATTCCAAGTTCGAGGCAACGGTTGTCCGTCTGGTGTTTCCAGACGGTAGGTACCGTCCCTGACTTCCGCATAGATTCGGTAGGGTCCTTCCCAGTTGGGAGTTAGTTTGCCAGACTCGTTAGCCCTACCAACTGCTTCCATTTTTCTAAGTACAAAGTCCCCTACTTTGAGTGGACGCCTGTGCACTTTCTTGTTGTATGATCTAGTCATTCTCAGGCGGTAGATTTCATGGCGCAAAACAGCATTGCCCCTCTTTTCAGGAAGTGAATCTAATGCCAGGCGCATAGCTTCCCAGTTTGCCTCTTCGTCATATAGCATTACTCGAAGAGTCGGCTCGTAGTGTTCTATTGGAAGAACAGCTTCTGCACCATAAGTTAGGAGGAATGGAGTTTCTCCAGTCGCCCCTTTTTCAGTCGTCCTAATGGCCCAAAGAACATGTGGTAGTTCATCTGCCCATAGGCCGCCTGCTCGTTCAATTTTTTTCTTGAGACCGTCTGAGATGATTTTATTAAAGGCTTCTACCTGGCCGTTTGCTTGTGGACGGCCGACAGATGCAAAGTAATGTCCAATTCCTTGGTCTCCCAACCAGCTTTTGAGAACAGGCGTCTCAAATTGGGGACCATTATCAAAAACCATAGACATGGGAACCCCGAACCGAGTGATGACGTTTTTCCAAATGAATGAAATTACATCTTTCGTCTTGATTCCCTTTACAGCCTCCGCCTCTACCCATTTAGTGAAGTAGTCAACGGCAACAAGTATATACCTTCTGCCGCCTGTAGCAGGCGTATATGGACCCAGAATGTCCATGCCCCACTTAGCAAACGGTAGTGGGCTGTGAATGGTAGTGAGGTCAGTAGCCGGACGGTGAATTAATTTGCCAAACCTTTGGCACTTGTCACATTTTTTCACCATCTCCATTGCATCTGCTTCCAAAGTAGGCCAAAAGTAGCCCTGCCGCCTTGCCCTTTGAGCAAGCATCCTACCACCTATATGGGAAGCACAGAAATCAGAGTGAAGATCATCTAGTATCTCTCGTCCCTTTTCAGGAGTAACACACTTTAAGAAGGGTTGAAGGTGCCCCCTCTTGTGCAGTTCCCCCTGTATCATTTCAAAACAGGAGGCTCGTTTTTTCAGTGATGCCGCCTGTTGAGGATCATCCGGCAGTGTACCGTTTGTCAGATATGCCCTGATTGAATCCATCCAGGTTGAGCTTCTGTCTAGAATTCCAATAGGATTTTCCTCGATGCTTCTCTTCTCCATTACTTCCCAAAACACAGTTCGAGGAGTATCGGAGGAGGCGGATGATGCTAATTTCGAGAGTGCATCTGCCTGGTTGTTTTCTGATCTCGGTACTTGGATCAGATGGAAATCCTCAAGGGAGCCGACTGCTTGTCGGACCGCCTGTAAATACTTGATCATGGCCGGATGTGTTGCTTCGTATTCGCCATTGTACTGACTCACTATCAGTTGTGAATCAGAACAGGCGTCTATTTTCCTTGCCCCGGCCGCCTTACACATGCGGATCCCGGCTAGTAAAGCTTCATATTCTGCCTCATTGTTTGAAGCCTGGAAACTGAAGCGTAGAGCATACTCGAACCTGTCGCCCTCTGGAGATTGACATACGACGCCTGCTCCACAACCGTTTGAAGTAGAGCTTCCGTCCACATATACCTTCCAGACTTGGTCTGGAACTTGAGAGTCAGGAGGACGAGTCATCTCTACAATAAAGTCAGCAAAGGCTTGCCCCTTCACTGCTTTTCTAGGCTCGAAAGTAACTTCGAGACTCTGCATTTCTATGGCCCATTTGATCATTCGTCCGGAGGACTCCATGGTGGTAAGGGGCCGTTTGATCGGTTGGTCGGTATACACGACGACTGCATGTGCCAGAAAGTAGGGCTTCAATTTTTTAACAGCCATGAAGAGTGCAAGACCAAATTTCTCCACTAGGGGATACCTCAACTCGGCATTTTTCAGTACGTGACTGACAAAGTAGACCGGAAGTTGACAGCCGTCCCTTTCAGCAAGGAGCACCGCGCTTAACGCATGATCAGAGACGGCCAGGTACATGTAGAGATTTTCTTTGGGCAAAGGGCTGACCAGCCTTGGCAAGGAATGCAAGTGAACCTTTAATTTCTGGAAGGCGGCCTCAGCATCCGGCCCCCATTCAAACCTTGCCTTTTTCTTAATTGCCTGGAAAAAGTATAGGCATTTGTCGCCTGATCGGCTTAGAAATCTTCCCAAGGCCGCCAGACAACCTGTTAACTTCTGAACCTCTCGGACGGTACGAGGCGACTGCATGTCAATGACCGCCTGTACCTTCTCAGGGTTCGCCTCTATTCCTCTCTGGTTGATAAGGAATCCGAGAAATTTCCCAGACTCAACTCCAAATACACATTTCTTGGGATTGAGCATGACATGGTGCCGCCTGAGTGTGGCGAAAGTTTCTCGGAGGTCCGTCAGATGATCTTTCTGAAGTTTAGTCTTAACAATCATATCATCAATGTATGCCTCGACGTTTCTCCCAATCTGATCAAAGAACACTGTGTTTATCATTCGTTGGAATGTAGCCGGGGCATTCTTAAGACCAAACGGCATGACCGTATAACAGTATAATCCCTGATCAGTGACGAAGGCCGTCTTCTCCTGATCTTTCTTCCACAAAGGAATTTGATGAAAACCAGAATAGGCGTCCATAAAACTCATCAAGGCATGGCCGGCTGTTGAGTCGACCAGGTTATCAATTTTTGGCAGAGGGTAACTGTCTTTGGGGCACGCCTTGTTCAAGTCTGTGTAGTCTACACACATTCGCCAGGTGCCATTCGGCTTTTTAACAAGTACCACATTTGCAACCCAATCTGGGAAGTAACATTGCCGAATGAACCCTGCATCAAGTAATTTTTTGACTTCGGCGGCGGCCGCCTGACCTCTTTCTTCACCATGGTTCCGCTTCTTTTGCCGTACCGGCTTCTTTTTCGGATCCACAGCGAGTTTGTGTACTGCCAGATCAGGACTAATGCCTGGCATTTCATGGACTTCAAATGCAAAGATGTCCTTGTATTCTTTCAACAGGTTGTGAAAGTCATCACCAAGGTTTCTCAGAGCAGTCGTCCCAACTTTGACTGTTCGGTCAGGGCGGGAGTCGTCTAATATCAGGTCCGTATGCTCACCAGCCGGCTGAGGGCGGAACTCATCCGGCCGGTCCTCTGCCAATGATTGCTATTTTCTTGCCTTTCTGGCGGACTCTGTCTGGGACGCCTTTCTTTTTCTGTCGCCTGTTTCTTGAACAGGCGCACTTTCCCTGACATTGTCAAGGTCTGTTTTTTCTCCACTTGAGCCAGTGGCCTTAGCAGTGGGTTTGACATCCGAGAGATAGCACTCTCGGGCCATCCTCTGATCTCCCCTTAGGGAGCCGACTGTTCCATTGTCCCTTTCAAACTTAAGCAGCATAAGTGACGGGATTATAACAGCCTTGGCACTATTCAGGGTTGGGCGACCCAGAATCATGTTGTAGGCAGAGAGTTCCTCTACAACTAGGAATCGGACTACCATGTGTCGTCCTTCCCCTTTTTCGCCCAGGCGGACGGGTAGATCAACTCGTCCCAGTGGGTGGACGACTCCTCCTCCAAACCCTATTAAAGGGTGGGAGGCCGGATGTATGCAGTCCGTCTGATATTTCAGTTTTGACAGACATTTGCTGCTGATGAGATCTGAAGAGCTCCCAGTATCTATGAGGATTCGACCAACTCTCTGGTTGGCCACTTTACATTCAATAACGAGAGGGTCGTCATGCGGCCCCCTTATTCCTCCTAGATCCTTTTCAGTGATGACAATCTCAGGAAATGTATATTTGGACGGTCGTTCTTGGTGAACGGAATTTACATCTAACCGCCTTATATTATCTTTGTTGCCCCTAATAGTGGGGCCGCCTCCTGAGAAGCCGCCTGCAATGGTGTAGACGACTGCATCATCTGTATCGGAACTGTCGGCCTGTTGATTCTTTTTGGCCGACTGCTTTTTTGAGGAAGTATTCCCCGTAGATTTCTTGACATAAGTGTCAAGATCACCTTGATCAGCCAAGCGGTCTAGGTACCGCATGAGACTAATGCAGTCGTTGGTGTGATGACCAATGTCATCATGATAAGCACAGATTTTGTCTTGGTTCCGGTTGCTCGCAGAACCCTTCATGGGGAGCGGTTTCTCAATTGAGAGCCGTCCCTTTATTTCTTTTAGGATAAACTGGTTATCCTTGTTAAACACATACTTTGGGGAGTATGGTTTGAATTCCTTTTTCTTCTTGGCCGGCTGTTTAGAGGAATCAGCCGCCCAGACCCCTTTTCTTTTTTCATCTTTGTTGGACGACTGTTTCTGTCGTCCTTCTCTATTGTCGAACCTCTTCCCGTCCGACTGTTTCATTGTACACAGATCAGTCGCCTGTATATAGGCTTCTGCTTCAATCAAGGCCTCTTGAAGAGTCGCCACCCTTTTTCGAACTAAATCAAATTTGAAGGTAGACCCGTCTTTGAGACCTCTAAAAAAGTCAGTATAAGCTACCTCATCCGGTAACCCTTGAATCTGTATTCTCATCAGGTTGAACCGCCTGATGTAGGAACGAAGCCCCTCCTTTTCACCCTGCTGAATTGTTCCCAAATCAAGGGTCGTTTTCTTCGCAGGGATGTTCATTGCAAAGTTGGAGGCAAATAAGTAAGCAAGCGTCCTGAAACTGTTTACACAACCAGTCGGCAGGTTGCCGAACCATTGCTGTGCAATTCCCTTGAGAGTTGCTGGGAAACACTTGCACCAAGTGGGATCATCCAACCCTTGAAGGTACATCAGGTTGGTGAATGCCATCAGATGGTCTTCCGGGTTAGTAGTGCCATCATAGGCGCCTACTAAAACATTTTTTACTTTGGCCGGCTGAGCGGCTTCAGTAATTTCCTTGGAGAAGGCCGACGGCTGTTCACCAAGTCTAAGCAGCCGTAGCTGCCAGTCCATAGGTTGGACGTTTTTTGCTACAGGTCCACCAAATGGAGGTGGCTGCATAAAATATTGTTGTTGCGGCACAAATGGTAAATTTGGTACCGCCTGCGCACTATGAAAGCCAGACTGACGGGAGGTGCCGCCTGACTGACTCTCATGGTACGACTGAGTTGGCCTCGTCGAGGCATTTCGCAAACTGTCCTGAAACTTTGAAGTAGAAGCCGACTCTGATAATCGGTCACTCTTCTTCTGCTCTAGCAGGTGCCGAGCATCTGTGAACGTTTGCTTTGACCCGTCCGCCTGAATATGACGAACCGGTTTCCTATTTCCCGTAGGATAACGGAGTTTTGTGAAATCAAGAGCAGACGGCTCCCGCTTCTTAGATTTAGGATGGGGAGTCGCCTCTCGCCCTTGAACTGGCTTCCTCTTCAGTGAAGTGGAAGGTCTTTTGGCCGCCTGCTCTTTGACTGAAGCAGGCGGTTTTTTGTTGATCAACTCTTGGATCTCTCCCTTGAATCCCCTCATGAAGGTCATGAGTTCGTTCCTTGTGATCGGAGCAGACCCATCAGTCGGCTGTTGCCGAGCAAGCGGTGCGCCTGCTGGCTCGCTTCCTGTTTGAAGATACTCCCGTTCCCTTATTTCAGTATGACGGGTACGGCGGGCCCTTAGGGTCCCGTCTGGAGCTGTATGAGTTTCAACTTCAAATTCACTTTCGGTATCTTGGTCCGACTGAACTTGAGGGTCGTCTAGGGGACGCCTCTCTTCTGGAGTCGGTACAGACTTGGATGCCATCTCTGAAGTACTCTCCCCACAGACGGCGCCAAATGTTTCGGGGTTTTCTGATGTCCTGCGGGAGAGTTACAATTCCGAGACTGGAACCGGACGCCTGTACCTGCAAAATAACGGAGACTCCTGAGAGCTCCGCCTCCAACGGTCAAGTTAGTACCTGATTAAGGAGTAACTAATACAGAAATTAAAGTAATAAGGTCTCTCTAGGTGAGAGTATTTAATGTAGGTAATCTGCTTTGCTAGCGAGATCAGCCGGCTATTAGTGTGTTCTGTAAATTATTCGGTCCCCCGATTAATGAGGATTAATCGAGTATTTATAGCCTTGGGAAGCGTGCAACTCTCTAGGTTTAAGGTAAACCTAGGGCCGAACGGGCTTCTAGACTGAAATGGGCCTTGATGGCCGGTTGTCCCATTTGGCATGGGTGGACACGTGGCGTGTCTTAAGTGGTCCGTGGAGGACGCGTGGCGGAACCTGGTTGGTCCACTTGTCAAACGGCGCTTGGTGGATAAAAATCCCCTAATCACAAGTCACTAATGTTTTCTTTCCATTTTCAGTTGTCATTTATCTCTATCTCTCTCATTATCATGAAAGTAGGTATTAATGCACTTATTATTAAAATTAACATATATCTCTACGTAAAAGAAACATAAAAAACAATACTCTCACAAGTATATTTAAATCACTTTTTGATTAACAAACCTACTCATAATATTTATTTTTTCCGGTAATTATCAAACCTGGCCTTAAAATTTGCCATATCATTACCAAAAAAAGAAAAAAAAAAAGTGAGAGTAAGAAACTCTTAGGGGCCGTTTGGTTGACAGAAGGGAATCGGAATGGAATGAACAAAGGGAATGAAATGGAATGGAATGGCAAAGTGGAAAATTTGGAAGGTTGTTTGTTACAAAAACCAGGGAATCATTCCCTCCACCACAGCACCACCACCACAGCGCAGCTCCGACCACCGCCGAACCCTCACAGACCTCCGCCGACCGTCGCCGACCCATCCCCGAGCATCGCCGACCATCCAGCCCCCATCGCCGACCGTCAAACTCCCTCCCCGATGCTCGAACTCCCTCGCCGACAGTCGCGCCCCCCTCGCCAACGGTCGCTGACCCCTCGCCGACCCTCCAGTCCCCCTCGCCGACAGTCGCTGACCACCACCGACCACAGCACCACCTCGAACTCCCTCCCCGATGCTCCAGCCCCGCTCCCCGACGCTCGATCTCCCTCCTCCACCACAGCACCACATCGCCGACCACTCCCCGGTGCTCGCCGAGCCTCCCCGACCACTCCCCGGTGCTCGCCGACAGTCGCCGTCCGACCACCACCGACGTATATGGGTGTTAGTGTTAGGGTTAGGGTGGGTGGGGAATGGAATGGGAAAGGGGGGGTGGGGAATGGGGAAGAGGGGTTTTGGGGTATTTTGAAAAATGAAATGGGGGAATGATTGAGGGAAAAAGTGGCAAACAAACAGGTTGAAAGGGAATGATTCCCATTCCCTTTCCTGAAACCAGCGAACCAAACGCACCCTTAGTAGTCAAAACTTAGAAATGAGTAGTTGACTCTTTCCAAGTCATCAAAAGCAGAAAAGATATCCTTTACCAGACGAGTGATATAATATCAAATTGAATTACACCTTATATTGGAGTAGTACATTAGTACTAGTACTAGCACTAGATGAAATTGTATCAGTGGAGTACTCCATTTATTTGAACTCAAACTGAGTTTTAGTTCTACTTTGTAGTCATTTACTTTTAGGTACTTTATGTAACACTTCTTTTTACTTTGTCAGTTGTAATGGTTTAGGCTCTTTTCCAGTGACTCAAAACTCAAGTATAAAGCTGTGACGGTAAGATCTTGTTTATTTCAACTTATTTCAGAAAAAATAAGTTCAGATTTAGAAAAAATAAGTTCAGATCAGGTGATTGTTTTATTTGCAATTTTTTATCGCTAAATATATTTAATTTCGTAATGAAAAAAATTATAAAAATTACTTATTAATAAAATACACATTATTATGAATCTAACAAGATCCCTCCTTACAGATTATCGTATACTTAAGGTCAGAGTTTAGTCAAATCAGACAATAAGATCAAATTAGATCAGAGCAGATCAGATCAGATTAGTTCAGTTAGGCAAAAATAAGGTAAACTAAATAGGGCCTAAGTCTGTAATTCACCATTATGCATTTACACTCCCCAAGTCTCCGAGAGCTAGAGCTTTTGTTCAGTCTTTGTAATTTGATACATTGATATTTTGATCTAATCGATCTTAAAGTTTATCTGAAAATCACCGCGCATTATTCCTTAATTAACGTGTGTTACTATTCATTGTAAAATAGTTACTCACCACCGCTTTTATTACTTTTACAACCCTCCATACTTCAAACCAAAAGTTAAGTTAAATAATACAGAGTACTTGTATTACATATGAATATGAATGAGATACAACGGCACAACCATCCTGCCATCATATCAACCTCGATAGAAGTTAAGGTAGTGGAGTAGTGACAACGCTTCTTAATTCAGATTTGTAGTCTAGTGATTGAATTTTATAGGGCTTAGTGAGGGAATTTCCTTCTCTCCCTCAAGCGAGTCCTTTTCTTCACACCTTTAAAACCACCCGAAAACACATGATCTATCTATTGGCTGCATCCACTACAAAATGATGCTGCCTAGGTGGGGAGTACATTGCCAAAGGGGTACAATAAAATTCCCCATTGATTATTTTCAAGAAGTAGTTACAAATCTTACAATTAGTGGTTGTTGGCTAGTTGCAAAGTTTACTAGTAAAATTTAACCTTTTACACCATCCGTTATACTGATTAGACCATTAGCTAAAAGCCAAAATACACTTTACATTAAAAAGGGGGGTTTGTATACATTAAACAACTACTCCGTAACAAAGAACTTACTAGAACCAAATTTAGCACTAGTTTTAACAATTATAAATTCTAAAAGTGAATAAAGAAAATTACACCATCATTTGAAGGACCCCTTATTTCTCCTCAAATTGGCACCTAGATTAAGATATAAACATTAATTAAATTACCAAAATTACCCCCCACTTTATACGAGTTGTATACATACATATACGATATACGATTATCGATATCCGTTTCCTAAAATCAAATAACCCGATTCGTTTCCTCTCACATAACGGAGCAAGCATTCGGGTTTTCATCACTAAAAATCTCAAACGAATCGGACGGTGGAGCAGCATGCGGATTCCAATCCAACGGCGCAAAACCCTCCACGTCACCCCCGTGATGTACATACGCGTAGGAATAAGGCGGGGGCGCAGAATAGTACGAAGCAGTGTAATTGCTGCTAGGATACGCCGTATTGTAACTAACAGCGTACACTGGTGGAGGCGCGTAGTATGTAGTTGGTGGGTACTCGTATACCCGAGTATTTGGCGGGTGCTGACGTGGCGGACTCACATTTTCCGGGTACGGGTTCGGGTTTGGATTCGGACTCGGATTCGGATTTTGCTGAGGTGGAGGTTGTGATTCGCCACTTGGCGGTCCACCATTAGCCACCTGTTCCGTAACTGTCTCACCATTCCCACCACCACCACCGTTGTTCGGTGTCGCGGCGTTGTTTGTAGTGTTATTACCATTTTGCCCTCCTTTCTTCTTTTTCTTCTTCTTTTTAGCTCCGCCACCTCCGCCGCCGCCTCCGTTCCCGGGTGGTTGTTGAGAATCTCCGGTGGCCGGAATATTAGCTTCGAATCTAACTTCTTTAACTTGTGGCTGTTGTTGTTGTTGTTGGGGTGGATTATTCTCAGGTACTTTTTGGGGTTCTGTGTTGTTATTCTGCTGCTGTTCTTCAACAACATTTGGGTTTTGGTTTTGGTTTTGAAATTGTTGTTGTTGTTGTTGTTCGTTTTTGTAGAAATCAGGCCATAACTCAGCATGTTTACCAGATTTTTCAAGCTTTCTTAAAAGAGTGTTTGCATCAACGTTTCCTGTAACCACCACTTTATGTTGCCTTGTATCCACATCTATTGTGTAAACTCCTGCGGAATTTTCATGCAATTTTTGTAAGGAATTCAGCATTTTATGTGAAAAATGAAATTTAAATTACTCTGTAATACGGAAAGTGAGTAGAACAGAAAAAGATCGGAGATAGTACATAACAATAGTTTTTAGTTTTGTTTAAATTATGAGTATATGAAACAGAATTTCAGCATTTTTAGAGATACAGATGGAATTTAATTCAGCTCAGAATTACTTCGTACTGCAGAAAGTGGGTAGAACAAGAAAGAACGGAGAAAATAAGGTCAAGAAATTTATATATTTTGCAGTAGGAATAACAAATTCAGCATTTCTTGAAGGAAAACAAAAAAAAAAAAGACTCAGATAAAAAAATGCTACAAAAAAAATATTCTTTGAAAATTAAATTATAAAACAACAATTATATTAAAAAAAAAATGTGAAAAATGTTTGTAAATTACCTTCTACGCTATGGAGAATTCTCTTGACTTTCCGTTTACATCCTTCACAATGAATAGAAACTCTTAACACCCATGTCTGAAGAACAGAAAAAAAAAACAAAAAAAAAAAAAAACAGAGGAATTAATTAGTTAGAAATTAATACTTTCTAAATAACCACAATAATTAATTAAAAAAAAAAAAAAGAGTAATTAAGAAATGAAATAATAGAAAGAAAAAAAAATACCTTATATTTGAGAGGTTCGGAATTATCAGGATCAGGGCATTGAGGAGGGGCAGCCATTGAAGAAGGTGAAGAGAGAGAATGAATGAAGGAAGACAAAAAGAGGAGAGAGAAAGTAAGGAAGTGATATTAACTGGGCAGAGTAGAATGAGAAATGAGAAGTGGGCTGACAAACAAAGTTGGAATTGAAAGGAATAAATTGAGTGACTCAGTGTAAGGCCAACCCTTTTATTTCAATTGGAAAGTGCCTTCTATTTAATTAAATAAATTATTATATTAAATATATAATCATTTTAGAATTTTCTTTTATTTTGGTTAATGATTTTTTGTTTAGCTGCACAAAATTTTGTACTACAAATACTGCTATTACTTTAATTCTTTATGGTTTGGATTTGACATCTGGCATTGTGATATTATTATTGCTCGACTACTAACCAAAAAAAATAAATTTGGTTTTATGAATTTCGTGCACTTTGCATTTTGGTGATCAACTTATTTTAATTTTAATTTATAAAAAAATATTTGAGAATTTTAATGAGCTAGACTTGCTCGTGACTCATGAGTACTTGTATGTTAAAAATAAGATCAAATTAGTTCAAATTTGATAATAAGTTATAGAAGATAAACTATTGATTCATGTTATTTGAAATATGGCCATGGTGGATGAATGGTGTTCAAAATGTATTATGAAACTTATGTACGTGTTTCTTATTGAATGAACTATATGTATGGTCCTAATTTTGATCATAAAACTTTGATTGGAATTAAATTTGGACAACTAACATAAACATTTGTCATGAGATATGATGCCGAAAGTAAGAAAATGATGAGAATAAATTTGGGGGACAAAGGTGTGAATTGAAAAATTAAGGTAATTAATGAGGAAAGAGGGTTGAATTTAGACTTTAGGACATCCAATGCATGCCCCTAAGTTTTAGTGAAATTAACATGATATCACGTCAACAACTCTAACTTGTAATCCTAAATAAAAAATATAAAAAAAAAATTAAAATTAAAATAAAAGCGTCTACGGGACATAGGGGTCGTTTGGTTCATTAGGAAAGTGAAAATTCCCATTAATTTCAATTTTGTAGGAATTAAATTCCTCCATCAAAATCATGGGGATTCATCAAACTTGTTTGGTTGATAATGGAGAAAGTAAATTCTCATAGGAATTTTAATTTAACTTACGGGAGTTAGGTAAATAAATTCCTATGTTTTTAGGGAAGTCAAAATTCCCATGAATTATTATTGCCGCAATTTTTACTTTTTTGTATCAGCCAAATAAGAAGTCTAAAATGAAATTATTGGAAATTTTGAATGCCTAATGAATTTAAGCCAAACTAATAACAATACCAATGTGGCTATGTGTACATGCTTCATTAAATTTTCCTAGGGTACCACATTAGTCTTAAATGTAGACAATACTTGGCATTAAATTGATGTTTACTTTTGCCGAGAATTTAAAATTTTTACCAACCGATATTTTAATGAAAGTTATAAAATCAAAATTTTCTATGCCAAAAACAAAATAAATTGACTAATCTCGGACTTTTTCCAAAAATAGGACAGCTAACGAGAGCGATGCGAATGCCATTGATAGCCAGATAGTCATGTTCGATGAGCTCTTTTGGTTTGACTTTATGTTGGCAGTATTTAAAAATATATATGTAAACAAATAATTTTAGAGGCATAAATGTTCGCACACTATTTTTACAAGTTTAAAATAAGATAATCAACATAAATGAGGGCAAATAAGTAAATAAACATTTTAGGGTATAATTTATCCAAACACTATTCATAAGAGTTATTCAAAATTTTCAAAGGTATGAATTTACAAATTATTGATTAACCATTATTTTTTTCACCTAGAGGGAATTGTGATTTCACTTGTGAAATGTTTATGTTTAGAACTATCTCAAACTCTTAAATAGACCTGGTTTACATTAATTTATTGTGGACCACTAATATTAGCGTTACTATGTTTAAAAGTTGTTATTTAAAAATACTATGTTCAAAATAACGTTGACCGACACCTTTTTCCAAGTCTATAATGTAGTACTCCCTTCGCCCCTTATCTACATGCCTACTTTTCTTTTTGGGGGTTTTAAAATTACATGCGTATTTCTATTTAAAGAATGTACTTTTTGACAATATTCCCTCTTTTTGTTGAGTTGCCATCAATTTTCTTTTTTTGTACTTTTGACATCATTTTCCAACACTTTCTCTCTCTATCTTTTTAATAATTACCAACTACGTACCTTTTCTTTCTTTTTATCTATCTCTCTCTAATTTTACATGCACATTTGTATTTCCCAATAATGAGTTTTAAGGAATTTTTAATTTTCTTAATTCCCGTGAAAAATGGAAAATAGGCATGTAGATAAGGGACGAAGGGATTACTAGTTATGTAGTATGTTCAACACAATGTTCACTATATAGTACGGAGTATGTATATTTTATTTTTTTTTTGAAAGAACGGAGTATGTATTAATTATGTTCGTGTTTCCTAGAGTTAAAAGTTCAAAAATTGTTATTTAAAAAAACTATATTCAACGCAACGTTTACTATGTAGTATACATTAGTTATGTTCGTGTTTCCTAGAGTTATTGCGATTATATACAACAATGTCAAATATAAAAAGTTATCAATGTGATAACTGGGGGCTACGTCATCACTTATGTTTGATATATAGTTAAACCTAGCATTAACAATATATTTAATGTATCTTAAATCATGATTATCTGATAAGTATAGAACCACTAAAATAAAGGTCAATATTTCAAGTCACATAGCATTTTGTAGTGAAGAAATAAAGACAAATCCCCAATTAATTAGTTAGTTCGCATTCCTTTTATTTCCTTCCAATTGGCCTTCTCTTGTCAGCTTGCATGGACATGCAATATCCCAAATAAAAGTTTGAGTTTATGACATTTTCCACTCACTGAATAAAGAGGATAATAATGCTAAATTTTCATGTATAACAGTTTGTTTTGTATACATAGTGTGCCTTACCTAATTGGTCGCCCCTTTAATATATATTCTATTGCAGGGTGCAATCACTGCAATGCACGGTCTGCTAATCCAGACAATAATTCACAAATATGTCGTGCTCTACTTAAATGTCAACTAGCTTAATTAGCAACCCAATATCTAAGATTGTCCTATCTACGTCAATGTATAATACAAGTATTATATGGAGTTCATGTGCTCATGCATCAGATCATTTTAGTAAATTAAACTTATTCCAATACTTTCTAATATGTACATACATGATAGGGATGTTAGTGGGGCGGGTCAAGTAGGAGACTCGCCCGATCTCGGTTTGGCAGGTGGTGAGGGGGGGGGGGGGAATAGAGATAAAAACCATACTCGCCATGGATGATGGGACGGGGGTGGATATTAGGTTGTACCCGCCCCATCCCTACTCCATAGTACCCCATACCCACATTCATATATTTATTAAAAAATAAAATTGTTTACTTTTATACTTTTTTTTTTATTAAAATTATTATGTAAAATAAAGTAGTAAATATAATATATTCTAATATACTTATATTTTATTTTATTTTTTTTAAAAAGTGTAATATTAACAATGAATTTTTTTTATTTTTTTAATTCTAATCTATGTTATGTAGTATTGTTGTATTTGGGAGGCGTGGATTAGACGGGTCTTGGTGGGGATTGGGTGGGGGTGGATATCCAAGTGGGGGGTGGGGTGGGGATAATTTTGGAATTGTACCTACCGGGACGGGGATGGGGATGAATTTTGGACCCGCCGCGGAAATGGGGATGGAGATAGGGATGAGTATGTTAATTAGGTGGGGATGAGATTGGAAAGCCAACATCCGCCCCGCCCCGCCCCTCCCCGTTGACATCCCTAATACATGATACATACAAGATACAAGTCATACAAGTCATTCATTTTATTTAATTACTATCTACCTTTATAAAATACTAGTATGAATTCTTTCATAATATCAAATAAATAATACAAAGATAAATCTCAAATCCGGGGTTATCGATTTTAACACTTTTAACTAAGCGAATGATTTTACCATTTTAATGAGGAGATGGAATAAATCACCCCAAGCCATTTTTTATGTTCCACATTTATATTAGTCGTCTTTTTAATTTATATAGTACAACTCTTTGTTATTCTTTTTATTTCTCATTAACCGATTTAAAGGATTTAAAACAAGTGACAACACTTATATTTGTATCACAATTTTGGCATTGCATATAATTAATAAGAGTGCTATTTATAATGCCTCCATAAAGGGGTAAGATTGATATTTGTGCTGAAATATTATAAAGTTGGTTATCTCTAGTTACATTTTGCTCCCATTTATGTGCAGCTCGTCTGTACTGTTTTGGTGTTGGGCTCGATGAGGTTCGTAAGAACCCTAAAATATGATAAGGTTGTTTCAGAATTACAGTTACTTTGTATGTATTGAATTTTCCATTAATATGTAGTGCATCAATATTTAAAATAAAAATAAAATTAAAAATGACATACTTCAATTCCTTTGTTTCATATTAGATGACACTCGCCGTCAAAAATAAAATAAAATTAGATGACACATTTCATTTAATCACGTTTGTCAATGCATACTTTCTAATGTAAATATCCTTGATTATACATTAGCAAAAATTATAAAAAAAATTGATATTTAAAAAATAGATTGAGACGAATCCAACAAGACCTCACATGACTATACTTTTTCTCAACACAAAATCAAAAAACGAAGTCAAAGCAAGTATGTGAATAATGCACAAAGTCAAAATGTATCATCTAATTTTCTTAAATTAACAAATAAAAAAAATGTTACTTGGAATTAGAGATTAGTCCAATTTACAAGATCAAAATTAGGTTTAATCCCAACATTATTCTCAAAAAGTCTTTCATTTGTATGGCTGGAAAGGTCATGTTTCAAGTACAGTATTCCTTGTAAGAAGCAGATGTACAGTAATTGAACAATCGATGCAGTAATAATAAACAAAATATAGGAATTTTGTATAGAATTGTGGGATATCCTCAATAAGTAAAGCAATTTGGACACTAGCACAATGTTCCTTTGACCGTGTTAATAACCAAGCATTTATGACCTTTATCGCGGAGATTGACCCATACCCTAGATTTTATACCCGAAATTTCTTAGGTTCACCATAAATTTAAAGAATGGATCGGAGTATATTTACAAGAGGGTTGTATATACTCACTATTTATAATTACTTTAGATAAGTATTTTTTCCGTTCATTTCTTAGTGTTTGTTTCATTTGATTATATTTTATCACATTTTTAATTCATAATTTTGAGCAACAATAATGTCTTTGATTACGCATAATAAAGTATAAAAATAGTAAAAAGTGAATATCTTGTATTTTGAAAATTGTGTATCGGTACGAATTAATAAATCATGCCATATACATGAACATGTTTAATCTCATATAAATAGGTACTCAAGTACATAGATAAATAATCATGGTCTATGTTTATTAAAATGGAATAATCGGGACAAACATAAAAGAAAAAAAGGATTACTATTTCTAATCACTCTATTAATATCATGTTAATGGGCATGTATAAAGATGTTCTTCAACATAAGGGTAGGTCTAAGGGTAGATTTAGTAATGATATATGGTGGTAGTTTTTTGATAGAAAAGTAAGGGAGGGGGATAATGATGATGGTAGTTGATCAAGGGTTAAGTAGCCTTTTACATTAACCACACATTATTAGGAAGCTTATTAATAACAGTAGCTTTAAGACTATTCAACAAATAAATACTCTAATATGCTATTAGAGGCCTACTTATGTCTCAAAATCACTTATTAATTTTGGGAGGGAATATTAATAGTATAACTTTTTTTGGAGCATCATTAATCATGTGGGACCAGTAGTGGAAGCTTATCTTTTCTTTACACTTGAAGAAAATTCCATATGTATGGAGGATGGAAAGTGTTTGCTATAGCACAACATTTTAAGCAAAAAATTTATAACAAGGCCACAACATATAGACATCTTGGATGTAAAATGCTAGCTACTTGTAAGGACCACTAGATTAAAGAGATTTTTTTGATATTAGGACCAATTTTGAAATCTTTATTATTATATAGAGTGAAATCAACATTGTTAGTCCTTTAACTCCAAACCATCCTAAATTAGTTTACGTGGATCTTCTCCTGCCAAACATGTGATTGTGAAACATTAACTCATGATTGATGTAGGCTAAACTGCTAAAGTGTCTGCACTCTTGATTAGTTAAACCAAGCTAAGGCTAGGGACGAAGGGAAGGGAGTATTATTTTTGGAGTGGGGGAATTTCTTTTTTTTTGGAAAAATTGAAGTTAATGAGGAGGTTGTTAGTTGGCATTGGCAATTGGCACCCATGCAAAAAAAATGCAAGAGTAAATTAGGTTTAGGAATTAGCACGAAGAGAGGTCAAGACTCAAACTTTCAAATAAGACTAAGGTTTAAAGTACCAACAACGAACATCTCAAATTTCTTAATTTAGTTTCTACAAATATGAAAATTGACATTAATATATAATTTTGTCGTTTAATTGATGGATTATTGGATTAATGAGGAGAAGTTAGCATCTTGAATTGTATAGGGTGAATACTTTGATGCATTAATTCTCTTCTGATTGCGTTAGTGGTACTTTGTTTTTAGCATTAGCTGGTTTTGGTCCTACAATTTTTAATCAAATAAAAGATGGTTCTGGAAATAAAATATGTGCATTGTTATTGTGAAATTTCATTTTTTTATAAAAAAAGAAAGTGCACTTTCCCACGTATTGGAGATTTGGAGTAGAGAAAAAGAATTTTTGGGGGATTTTTTTTTTAGGTACACTGCTTCTAGATCTAATTAAACTCAGTCCGGCCAAAATTTGGGCAAATTTTTTTCGGCCCAAAGTCAGGTCGGGTCTGACTTAGAATTTTATTTTTATGGGTGAGCTTGGTCATGCATTTTTATGATTTTTAGTTAATTATTTTGGCACATTCCAACCTATTTTATGGGTTTAGGCAAGCAATTTTGGGCCAAAACTTGGCCCAGCTCGACCCGAGCAAGCGAATAGATTTTTCTTGCCTTGGCTCGACCCGCCAATTGATCACCTCTAAGTCTTTATATGACGATATTGTACAAAGTATATGCATAAGTGTTATTTGTAGGAAGTATATTGTATCATTACTATGTACTCCGTATATAAACAAAATTACAGAGTAGATACTACACAACTCATAACATAAGAATGTAAAACTTTCTAATTCAATAATCTTATCTATCATTAAAATTTTGGTACTCCCGGTGTACAATAATTTTATTGTACATTGCTTAATTAGGTAATTGTAAGCATGTAAGGTAACCTTCTTTAACCAACTAAAACTGTTGAAGGTTACCTTACAGTTACCTAATTAAGCTATGTACAGTAAAATAATAGGCTCAAATTTTCTAACACCTTTTATAAATACACAGATGCACATAGAGATAGGTGCACCAAAGAGTGATTTTTTTTTTTTTTTTTTTTTTTTTTTTGTGCTCATTTCAAGATTCTAAAATGAGCAGACAATATTAAATGAATAGAAAATACTCTTAGATACCTTGCACTTGGTTGTATATAACTTTTTTTTTCACAAGTTTTCTATTGTACCAATTTTCATTTTTCCTTCAATTTGACTACATTATGTACATTCTTCCTTTTACAATTACAAAAAACTAACTAAATGAATAAATAAATAAATAAAAAAAAAGTTCTAACATAAATAAGGCCCTGTTCACTTCACCTTAAAAAAATAATATTTAGTAAAAATAATTTCTATTCAGTAAAAATAATTTAAGTTCAGTAAAAATAAGTTCAGTTTAGTAAAAATAATTTTAGTTCAGTAAAAATAAGTTTTTCAGTAAAAATAATTTCACTTCAGTAAAATTAATTTCAGTTCAGCAAAAATAATTTCAGTTCAGTAAAAATAATTTCAATTCAGCAAAAATAAGATGAAGTGAACGACCCTAAGCCGATTACAGCAAAAAATGTTATCATAAGGTGGAAAATAATTATGCATTAACATACTTTTACATACCCTTTTCGATGTAATGTCTTTACTAAGATTCCACTAATTTAGAGGTCGATACAAATTTCCTGACGTGAGGTTAGGCAAATTATAATAACAAGAAAATATGTTAATCAAATTATTATTGATCGATGATTTGAATGATATAATTGTTAAATGATCATACATGCAAATACAATCAAATAATTATAATGGGGTTAGGTTATTCTACCTTTTATTTTCGATATGTATTGTGATTGAATTAGAATTCTTATCTTTCATTGCCATTTGCCAAGGCCTAAGCAAGAGAGAGGGAAATAGTGAATGCTAGATAATATGTTTCCGATATATAATCACGAAGCTGAACCCCACGAAATAAAAAATTAAAAAAAAAAATATTGAATTTTAGAATTGATCTAAGTGATTTTGATGATCTAGTAAAATTAATTTTTTTTTTAAAGAAAAAATTTACTTCAATGTAAGATCTTAGTTCAATTAACTTTATAATATGCGGGAATTAATGGTGAAACCGTGCAACTTGTCGTATTCGTGACTCAAAATAATTTCAGTTCAGTAAAAATAAGTTCGGTTCGGTAAAACTAGGTTCTGTTCAGCAAAAATAATTTCAGTAAAGTTCAGTAAAAATCAGTAACTTTAAAGAAGAAATATAATAGAAATTCAGTAAAAATATTTCAGTTCAGCAAAAATAATTTCAATTTAGTAAAATTATTTTAAATTCAGCAAAAATAATTTCGGTTCAGCAAAAATAAGGTGAAGTAAACGGGGCCTTATTCTGTATCAATTTTCATACACATCTACATAAATAAATAGTTTTTAACACATTTAATGCCTAATTAGTTCTTTACATACCAGATAAGTGTAATAATTATATCTATGAGTATTGTTATCAATCAATCAAGATTTCAAAAATTTTCAAAGATACAACTTTTGAGATTAACAATATTTTGGTAGGCAGTGTTCAGCAAAATGTAGCTGTAAAGGTAGTTGTTAGCTGCGATAGTATTTGTTATCTGTATGTGTAGCTATTAGTTGTGGAAATAAATAATTAAGAATGAGTGTTTGATAAAGTAGCTGTTAACTAGCTATTAGCTGTAAAATTCTAAAAATATAGAAGAAAAATTCCAACAGCTACCTAGTTTTTCACAAAAGCAAATAATATTAACTTTACGCAAAAGCTACTCCAACTACTACATTGTCAAACACTCATATTTTACTAAGTAATGATTTGAATAAGACAAACCACTAAAAGCTACCTAAGATCTACTCAAACGCTAAGCCGAACATGGCCATCAAATGACACTCACCACTACTTATAAGCATTTTATATTAATAAATATCTATTTATATATTCAAATTATTTTTTTGTTTTTTTTGGTTTTTTTGATAATACAAGTCGAGAATTTTTTTGATGTCTAAACATTAGACATTCAACATTTTGCACGAATTTTTTCCTTTTACACTCTCAGCCAACCCAAAATTAGAGAATCCCAACTCTTTGATGCCAAATTAGCTGCTAATTACACATTAAAGCTAGAATAATGACTGAAATTAAACTTTTTAGTGTACAAAATCTAATTATTCTTTGACTTGACTAAATTATGACCCTAAATTTTGATGCAATATTCCCTTTTTACCCCTTACAAATATTAAAAGCAACCAACACAAGATCATTAAAAGCCACCTTATTCCGCCACCTGTAAATTCATACATAATTACATTCAATCAAGAAAATGATGCATTAACTGATTAAACTACTTTACATGTCTTTTAGTTGGTATTGCTTTTACAATGAATCCCACTGTACTTAATTAATTAAAGATTTGGAAACAAATATTTTGATGTGACCAAATTAATTAAAGCTAAGGATTAGAGCATGTGTCATATTAGGAGATTTCTTGATCTATATGGGTAGAGTAGACAGTGGACAAGTTATTAATGGACAAATTGGAGGTCTCATAATTAGGAGTAGATCTTAATTTTTTATTGCTCCAAAACCATGAGGAATTAACCAATATTTTTGAGACAAATGGGAAACATATATAACTGCCACTTTCGAGTTTTCATCCTTATCGTCATATAATCAATCGTGCAAGTATTATATTAGAGAAGGTATTGGTTGCACACGTCCGCATGCAAATTTGGTGCAGGAGGCTTGACTGATATATTTTACTTGTTGGCTGATATATTTTATTTGTTGGCTGATATGGTTTTTGTGTTAGCTAATATATTCCTTTTGTGCACACGTTTAATCTGAGCCGTTCATCAAATTGTATGGCTCAGATTTCTTTCCTTTTATTTTCAGACATCTCTGAATTTCTCTCTCCTCTTTAATTTCCAGGTTATTTTCTCTCTCCTCTCTCTTCTCTCTTTTCTTTCGTACTTTCTCTCTCTTCAACCAGCTTCTCTGTTTTCTCTCTCTACTGCGTGTTTCTCTTTCTTCGTTCTCTCTCTAAATGCGGCGGAAGGAGGAAGGCGGCGAGTTTTGGTGGATTCGACTTTCAGGAGAAGCGGCTAAGGTATTTTTGTAGTTCGATCTGATATTTTTAATTATTTTGGTTTTTTGATATCTGGAAAATTAGGTTTTCGGTGCATGTCTGATCTGTGTTGTTGTTATGTTATTGTATATTGTGGAATTTGCTGGAACTTTGAATTGATTTTCTCATTGAATGAGAGGTAGAATCGGAAAAAGGAATTACGTTTAATGTAGTCAAATTTTGAGTAATTTGAAGTGTTTTTAGTGGATTTGTGAGTGAATTAGTGACAGTTTGGACTATTTAATTCTAATTTTGAGTAATTTGAAGTGTCTTTAGTGGTTTTGTGAGTGAATTAGTGAGAGTTTGGAGTAGTTAATTCGAATTTTGAGTAATTTGAAGTGTTTTTAGTGGATTTGTGAGTGAATTCGGGAGAGTTTGGAGTAGTTAATTCGAATTTTGAGTAATTGAAGTGTTTTTAGTGGATTTGTGAGTGAATTAGTGAGAGTTTGGAGTAGTTAATTCGAATTTTGAGTAATATGAAGTGTTTTTAGTGGATTTGTGAGTGAATTAGTGAGAGTTTGGAGACATAAATTAGCTCTGCTTTGTACACAGAGAATGAGTACTAAGAAAAGGAAAAACTCTGCTTAGAACACGATCAACATTGAGATTCAGGAGCAGAGTTGTCTTAGAGTGAGCTTAGAGTTCTAGTGTAATATGAGGTTATCTGGATGAAATCTGGATGAAAGTCTGCATTTCAAAGTACTTAATCTAAATGTATGTATTCTGTAATGGATGTAGCTAGGTGAGACCTCAAAAACCAGTATTTTTTGTTGGTATATAAGGGACAATTAAGAGGCTGGTCAGTGGAGGTATGATTTGGTTGATTCAGCTGTACTCGCTGATGTTGAACTTTGATTACTGGTGTGATTTTCTTTTCCTTTGACTGGTGGGATGTAGAGTGTGACCCCAAAGATCTCTCTAGGTGGTGAAATTTTCTGGACTGGTCAGCATAGAAAATCTGGTGTTGGTTATGCTGCTCGATACATTAATGACAAGACGGTAATTTGACTTTGATTTTCATGAATTTTTACATGTTCAGTTTTGTACCAGTCCTTGTTATATTAGTATCTTGGCCTGTTAAACTTTTGGGTCTATGTTATGATCTGAATTTATGTTTTGGTACTCTACCTTGCCTTCATACCTCTTCAGTTATGTTCGATCCACATAAACTTAAGTCGGGATTCAGGAAGTATGTTACTCTCATATTCAGGAGTCTGCATATGATGAATTCTCAATTAGAGTATGAATGTCCATATACTTGTATTGTCTAAGAGGTCCAACTTCCAAGTTTATGTAATGTGCTGTTCTGTTTGAATTTTGTTTTTTTTTTGGCCAGCGTGTTTACTAAGATAGAGCTAGGACTTTGTTTTGCATCTTTGTTTTTAGCTTTACTTTTTTTGATCAGATTTTTCATATCTCTTGATTACTTGAATGGTATTAAGACTTTGTATTTTGTTTGAGTACACTATCTAAATCCAGTGGAAAATGATGCATTATATACTCCAATCCATCATGCATAGCAGTACAACACTCTGAATCTAATTTTACAAGGCCTCGATTAGTAAACTTGAGCAAAATTAAATGTTCACGAATGATGATTTTATTTCACCCTTTATCGATCTTAGTTTTTTATGTGGGCGTAATTTTTGGCATGTTAAAAGCCTATTAGCTCAATTGGTCGAGCACCGTGTAATCACGGGATATAGGTTCGAATCCTACATAGACTTTTTTAATACTTATTTTTATATTTATTAACCTTTGGGTAAATGGTGTCAAATTGATATAATTACCCGAGTTTATATACAGTTACCTTATTTTCGATATAATGACCTTAGAATTATGGAAATGTTGTAAATTTTGTTTCAGTCACCTTATTTTTATATATAGTGACCTTTATTTTTGTATATAGTGACCTTTATGTAAATGGTGTCAAAAACTCAGTCGATATAGTTACTTTATTTTTGTAAATAGTGACCTTAATGTAAATGTTGTAAAAATTGTTAAAGTTACCCTATTTTTGTATATAGTGACCTCTATGTAAATATGGTCAAAATTGAAATAGTTACCCTATTTTTGTATATACTGACCTTAATGTAAATACGGTAAAAATTGACATAGCTACCCTATTTTTGTATATAGTTACGTTATTTTTATATATAGTGACTCTATGTAATTATCGTCAATTTAGATAAATTTACCTTATTTTAGCATGTAGTGACCTTTAAAACGTTGCGTTTGTCAAAAAAAAAAAAGACCTTTAAAACGGTTGAATTGATTATATGTAAGGTTGGAATGATCTTAGGGCTTTAGAACCGTCTGATGTTTTGTGCTAGTAATGAATGGCTAAGATTGCTTGTTTTTAGTTTTCACCATAAGCTCTGTTTTTAGCGGAACCTCCCCGTATATATATATATATATATATATATATATATATATATATATATATATATATATATATATATATATATATATATATATATATATATATATATATATATATATATATATATATATATATATATATATATTTCCTTTTGTTGGCTGATATCAGACATCATTTGGCTTATATGTTTTTTAAGTTGGCTGATATATTTATTTTGTTGGCTGATATGTATATTTTAATTGTTGGCTTATATGTATCATTATGTTAGCTGATGTGTTTATTTTGTTGGCTTACCTGTTGCTTTTGTTTGCAGATTTTATCCTTTTGTTAGCTGATATGCTTTATTTGTTAGCTGATATGTTCCGTCTCTTGGCTGATAAGTACCTTTTGTTGGCTGATATATTCCTCTTGTTGGCTGATATGTATCTTTTGTTGGCTGATAGGTTCTTTTTGTTGGCTGATACATTTTTATTAATGTCTAATATGTCTAATTGATATCAGACATTTATTAGCTGATATGTTGATTTTTTATGGCTTATTGTAGACACTTGATTGTGTCTCCCCAAAAACCAAACCTAGTGATGAGTATCTTTCAGGTCTTTGATTATCGAGTTCGGTGAAGAGTTGAAGAGTCTCGTGAGGTTCCCTTTAGCCTTGACCATTTATAACCTTTCCTTAAATGTTTTAGAACAAAATCATTCATTTCGTGTCATTGAAAATCATTCATTTCATGTTTTTGAAAATCATTCATTTCGTATCCTCTTGATAAAAATGTCCAAAAACAGTCTATTTTTGGTCCATAATCCTAGTCCAATTATTGTGTAGTTGGATGGGGATTGAAAAGAGCTTTTTACGATATATTATAAGCCCAAATCCGACTTATAATGAAGAAGTTATGGCCAGAATACTAAACCGAGCCCGAACCAAGCCTTAACTGCGACCCAATGACCATGTTGAGGGTCCATTAACCTTAACCAATTAGGATTTATTACAAGCTTATAGAATCCTCTAGAAGATTGTTTTCGAACCTAAATCCATTAGGATTTATTATTAGCTTCTAGAATCCTCTAAAAGGTTTTAATTCATCCCGTTTTTTTAAAAAATAAAGATTTAAGAATTTTACATCGGATAAAACATCTGGTACGGATATTCGATTAACCCAATCTGATTAGGAATAGAATTCCGTACGGATTCAATCTTTCAAAGACCATCGCTGAGCGATAGCACCATCGTGCTGCGACAAGGCTGTCGCGCGTCGCGATGGAATTTGTTTTACTCCGAGTCCGATTCTGACTCTTTTCTGATCCTTCGACCCTCTTTTTTCCTTATAAATAGAGGTCGTTTCACCCCATTTTCAATCATCAACAATCATCATCTAATCCTCTCTCTAAGCTAAAGCTTTTCTCTCTCTTTTTTCTTAATTTCTAGCCTTAGCCTAAACATGCCCTAACACACATCCTTGATACTTTTCTCTAATCAAACACCATACCTCCATCACGAGCTTCGAATACTCCAAGCTAATCTCAAAGTTGTCTTCGACCTTGACGTGTGTATCGTTTATTTTGTTTATTTGATTTAATCTTTCTTGAAGTTACTAACGTGTGTATCGTTTTGATAGAAAGAGATACGAGGCATCAACGTAAGTAATTCGATTATTTAATTATTCTTTTGATATAGAAATCATGTTAAGATGTTGATTTTGATTCCTAGTATCATGTTTAGGGTGTTAATTAATATTTCTAATATCATGTTGATTTCTAGAGTCATATTTAGGTTAAAGATTTGATCTTGATTATTAGTGACATGCTAGGATTTGTTATTAATCCATTTTGGTATCATGCCTAAGATCTTGCTAATCATGTTTTAGTAACGTTATGATGTTTTGATTATGATGATGATTGTTGTGTCAATTAGTTATATGTTGCTTGATTATTCATGACTGATTAATATTGCTTGATCACGCCCCTTCTTGCAGGTTTAAAAGGAATTTGTACTTGAAATCACGCCTAATGAGATAATTAATAATTTGATTTTAAGCTAATATGATTTTAATTCAAGTGATCACCAATATTAGATTTATTTGTGCATTAATAATCAACCAACGTAGATTAAACATGCTTAGGAATAATTTGATGTATGTATGTTGATCAGAAAGTGCACATGAATATTATAAGAATTAAGTAGAGGCCGATTTAGGGCAGGTTCAATCTCTTTTAGGTTGGATTCGTACCATCATCCCCGAATATCTAGTCATGGTTCCGGACCACTATGGAGTTAGCGATCTCCGTGATCGTGAATGGGGTGTAACCTTCACACCCGTGAACGGTTTACAAGTTCCTAAAACTTGTTGGCGACTCTTTTATCTCTAACTTCCTTCCCTTTGGACGCCACCATGCCTAAAAGCATGATCATAGTGGGGCTCAAAGTTGAATTTGAAAAATTCCCTACACTTATATGCATCACTAGTTTTATTTTACTCCATTTTCTCCTCTCCACTCACGCATCTCCCATGTTGCCCCAAAGAAAAACTCCACTCACGCAACTCCACCGAACCCACCAACCCAGCAGGTTACCACCGCTGCACCGTTTAGCCACCACCTCTCCCATAAACACCAGGCCAGACTTGCTACGAGCACCCAACCAACCACACTGAAGCTCCTGCCGGAGTCACACACTCACACCGCAGCTCCTGCCGGAGCAACACACTTACACCACCATGCTGCAACAAAGTAGCACAGGCAGCCACCAGCCTCGCCACCAGTATCCACACCTCCGCAGCTCTCCAACTGCCGCCTAATAGCCACCATCACTGCCGCCTAATTGCACCCCCAAATTCGCACCACCTTCAACCAAAATCGCAGCCCAAACACCACCTCCAACCAAAGCGCACCACCTGAAAATTGAACCATCTGAAATCGCAGCCCAAGTGAACCAAAATTGCAAATTGTTCATCGTCATCTTCGTCCACCATCCATCGCAAATCGCACTTCGTCATCTTCGTTTTGAGGAGTTTTCGATTCAATCAGAAAATGCTCTTTGATTTGGTTGCCTGATTCAAGCATGATGATCTTTGTTTTGTAAATTGTGAGCCCTAAAATCCCAATTTTCTTCGAGAATTAAAATGAATGGGTAATATGATCGAAGGGAAAGGGTTGCCGCACGAACTTTTGGGTGTGGACGTCCGCACCCAATAGTTTGTGATTATATTATCAGGAGAAAATTTTACGTAAATTGCTTTTAGTAAATTAAATTATCATAAGATACATACATGTCATATTTTGATATCAAATGTCTGAAAATGTAGTTAGGGATTTAGGATTCAACCCTTTTTCCTGTATGAACTTAGGAGAATCAACATGAATTTACTTTCATAGTTGTAAAAATCAAACTTAATAACCCTTAGGTTCTATTCATTACTATCCTCGGCCTCTCTATCTTGCTTCATTTAATTTTTCACATTTTTAAAGACATGTATGTGTCAAAGCGCAAATATCTTTAATTTCGTTTATTAAAAAAAGTATAAAATGTGACACTTTAAAGTAGAATTTGAAACAAATCGAACAAAATTCCACATAATGTACTATTTCTAGCTAGTATAGTGATAAATTAAGGTCAAAGTTTATAAAATTTGTAGCTGGTGATTAGAACCATCTCTTGCAACTCTTGACTGTTAATGCAATGCAATTCCAAAGTAATCATGTAGTTATCCAAACTCATTCTCGTGACTTTATAGACCAGTCGTTAGGCTTGATATGGTTACAAACCAACTTATATGATCCTTGGGGACACCCGACTCATTCACTTTAATTTTGAGAGAATTCCCAAAATTGATTTGAAAGCGAGAATTTATAGTATTCTGTTTTGGACAATTTTCACCTATTTCGAACTTAAAGAGGTGGATTGCTTTACACAGAACCCACGATACTTCGATAGGCCAATCGGCTGGTTGGAACTATCTACTTACCTTTACACTGCTAATTTAGCCATTTATGTACACTCATCCTTTCATTAACTCAAGACCGCTCAAACCTTTACGTGACCGACTAATGGTCATTTATGATTCCAAACTATATTAGACAACCCAAGATGCATCCCCTACAAGCTACAATTTCAAGAGTTTCCAAGACCAAGTCTAGAAATCTCTAAAAATGGTCTAATTTCTTGTATTATATATATCTTTCAAATTAAGCCTTTAAAGAACATTGTTTGACCTGGCAAAATCAAGCATCAATGTTTATTATGAGGTTCCAATGGACCTCTGAAGCCTGCTTGTTGCCCGAACTATCTCATTCTCGATATGGGGAGACATTTCAACGTTAGCTCTTGTAAGTAGTGATGAAGCAAAGGTTGTAATATGGGCTTCCGCAATGGACCAGCTTCCATTATCATATCTTAAAATACCTTATGTAGCTTGGCTTGGCTTGTCCTGGTGATGTCTTGGCTTGGGATGCCTTACCTTTCTTAGGCCTTGCGTTGCCTTTATTCTAAGTTACATTAAGACACTATCCTCGAAGACCTTAACTATAAAAAAAAGTAGGCATTTTTTGAGAATCAGAGGGTATGTGTTTTCATGGTTAATAGAAATGGAGTTTTTTTTTTTTTTTTTTTTTTTTTTTTTTTTGGGGGGGGGGGGGGGTGGGGTGGGGGGTGGGGGACGAATTTAATACCCCTTAGGCCCTTAAAGGCTTAAAGCTATCTAAAATTATGCTAAAAGCTGCATGAATAGCAAATTGAACTAGGCTTTGCTATGATGGGTCATTCGTTACTTGGACATAGACCAGTTTGGGCTCCACTCGCTGGACATTATATGGGCCTAGACCGCTTAAGGACTTGAGTACTGAGAAGCAATGAAAGCATTGTGTTTTCATTAATTCTTATAATTATTACTCCGGAATTTTTTTACCTGCAATACTTCTCATTTTGCTTGCCAACATTATTTTAATCAATAGTTTCTATATTACCAATACGTGAAAATTATAAAATTTGATATTAAATTGAGACAAGTCTAGAAAAATCACATATAACTATATTTTTCCGACTATATTTCATCAAAATTAGTAGTCAAAATGAGTTTATAAATAAATAGTGTAAAAATCAAAGTGTTGCATGTAAAAAAAAATGTAGGAAGTATACGACATGAGATTAATCCAGTTGACCACTCTTGTTTTTAGTTGCTTGTTATGCTCCAAAATATCACAATTGTAATTTTTGTTGATGTGGCCTCTCCCAGCTTAGTTTACTGAGTAAGACACTTTGACTTTAACTTTATATATACTGACTGCATTTTCGACAATTAATAAATTTTCTAATAAGAACTTACTAGAAATGTTTCGTATGTATTCTCAAATGTTTGATGTTTATAGTCTTTTGATAACACAAATAACATATATTGTTTAGGAAAAATTGCGAGGAAGATTCTTTTAAGGAGACGACCTTGTAAGGAAGGTCCTTTTATGAAAAAGGTGGCACCAAGGGTCTTTTAAGGCATTTGGGTTGTGAGGAGGGTCCATTGATCAAAACTCCGGCGTTGACTCCCATTTTCCGGCCAAAATAAACTCACGTGTTGGGCACGTGACTTCTTTAGAATTTTTTTTTTTTTCTATTTTTTCCCTTTCTCCATGTGAACCACCTTCCTCCACGTGAACCACCATAACCACCTCACCCCCTTCCTCCATGTGAACCACCATCACCACCCACCCACCCATCACCACCAAATTGACCCCCACTCCGAAACCTCACCTGAATTAAGGAAAAGGGAAGGGGAAGGGACTGCCATGTCCAAACCCCATCCCAAATCCCCTAGCCTCGAAACCCCACCTGAATTGGTAATGGTGCGGCTATCGGAGTACTTGCATATCCCCAGCCCCCGGCACCCGCAGACGACCCAGCCGCCGACGACCCCACCTAACCCTTTCCTCTTCCTTCCCACCATAACTCCCGGCATCAATTGAGCAGTCATCCGCCTTCAACCCACCACTAGCGACGCCTCTCAACCCACCAACAGCAGCACCCGCCTTTTACACACCACCAACACAACCCACAACCAGCCCATAATAACCCACCCTTCCGCTGCCCTCGCCTCTTCCCCAGCACCCTCACTCCTTCAATTCCTTGCCCTTTCTGGAATTGGCCATTCGAATAGATGAAATTGGGTAGTGGATTGTTGGTTGCAATTTGTTTTGGTGGTTCGGTTGGTGGCTGATAGACGGAATTTGTGGAGGTTTGAGCTTGGTGGAATTGATGCGGTTGTTGTTGCGAACTTGCGGTTGCCGGAAGTTTGTTGCTTTACGTGAGAGGAAAGGTGGTTGTTGACGCTTGTCTTAATTCAGGTGAGGTTTCGGAGTGGGGGTCAGTTCAGTGGTGATGGATGGGTGGGTGGTGATGTGTTGGAGGTGGTAGTGACGGTGGTTCACATGGAGGAAGGGGGTGAGGTGGGAGAAGAAGGATTAAAGAAAAAATAAATTGAAAAAAAAAGAAAAAAAAAATTTCTAAAGAAGTCACGTGCCCAGCACGTGAGTTTATTTTGGCCGGAAAATGGGAGTCAACGCCGGAATTTTGGTCAATGGACCCTCCTCACAACCCAAATGCCTTAAAAGGACCTTTGGTGCCACTTTTTTCATAAAAGGACCTTTCTCACAAGGTTGTCTCCTTAAAAGGACCTTTCTCGCAATTTTTCCTACTGATTACAAAGTTATGTATTGGAGCACTTAAACTATAAAAACAAGTAAATATTCCTTATGTCAATAGGGGGTGTGTAAACATCTTAATTTGCCTGTAAAACTTCTCATAGTTTATCTTGCGAGATACTCGTATATTTAGTATAGATGTAAATTACAATTACAAAATTGGTATGGTATTCCACAAATTAAACTACAAACACTTTTTAATATTGTTACAACAATTTGTTGTCACTAGTCAGTATATCTCGAGTTAATATCAAAAGAGGGGACTATAAAATTTGAAACTATTTCAAAAGGGTCAGGCTTTTGATACAATGTGCTCTAATTCCAATCAATGTATTACATACATATGACCATTTTTCTACAGAGTAAAGTGACCACAACAACTAATAAATTCATAATATCACTGATTTATTACGGATATATTACATTTTGGACTAAGACTGGTAAAATGGCAAGTAGTCCTCGACTCTAATAAAATTATTAGCAAGAAAAAGAGTGAACAAATCCTGACCTAAAAATCAAAGAATATATAGAATACGTGGTTTTGTATATATTTACTTGGATTTGTTGGGAATATATGGGTGTCCAATGTAATGAAAACCTCTCAAAAATTCTCCTTGTGGAAATCAAACTTGGTAGATGTTTTCCTCGAAAAATCTTGAGATAAATTTCTCAGTTGCTGAGTTAAACCAGGTGCACCACAATAGAACACCCCTGCAATAACACGAAATTAAAGTTACGGACTTCATCTCAACAATCCGAACTAGAGGTGACCAATGGATCAGTCCAGGTTGGCTCGGAATGTGTGGTGAGCCACGAATGGCTCACGAAACTAAGTTCGTGCTAGGAGGCAGATCCATTGATCTATTTAGAATTTATATGAAAGGGAAACATGAAAAGGCGCTAAAGTGGGAAATGCTTACCAACTCTTTTCTCAGTGTGGTTAACAGTAACATGCTTGAAAACAGCCCTCCAATTAGGCCTAGCAAAATGAGTCTTCACTCGAGTCCCAGACACGATATCCATACCATTCTTAGCATGGTGTAGGGACTGAAGCATAGCGATCAAGGCTGACCTTGCATCCCCTTCTTCGTAGACACTTGTGCAATAGTTATGAAGTTCGATCACATGTTCTTGGTCATTCTCAGCCACCTCATTCATCACACTCCTGAACCACTCAAATGACCCTTGTTCTCGAGTCACCCAATAGAAATACACCCGTTTCACATTGAATGGCCTCCTCCTATCTTCAGGACTCATTCCCCTCTCAACCTCTTTTTGTTGCTTGAGGTGGTAGAGCACATCCTTGACTATACTGATCAACGGTGTTGCCCCAATTCCAAGACCTACTAGTAAGAGGACGTCGTAATTTTTATAGTCTTGAGCTGGTGCTCCATATGGACCATCAATCTTAAGTCTTGGCATTCTACAGAATCATGTCAGGCAACATTTAGCATTATTATTGTCATGTTTGGCCATTAGCACTTAGCATAAGATAGAAAGCATTAACAAATAGCATATTAGACTCTTGTTGCGATTGTATGCAAGAAATAACATCTGTATTGCTAAAATGTATCAGCAGAATTAGGCCTCGTTCTTTTTACCTATAAGTTCCTTAACTCATTGTATCTTACTTCGTTATCTTACTAGCCCTTGTATGTCATTGTCTCGAGATCGAAAGGATATATCATAGCTAAGTATGATTTTTTTTTTGAATTGTAGAATGTAAAATTACCTCGGAATAGGTCCACAATTAATATCAGCTCTGAGAAGGCCACTCTGATCACTGCTTCTGGGAGGTTGACATAACTTGGAGAAGAGTGTTCTCAGCTGAGAGGTCCAGTCACCTAATGTTCGAATGTGAACGCTTATGTAATCGTCCCCTGGAGCCGAAGTCAGAGAGAATGGATGCCTGCAGTATTTCAAAATCCATATCAAATTGGAAACCAACTCCTAATACCAGTCAATTCATTCTGTTAGAAGAATCATCAGAAGTTCTTAATATATTAGTACCATTCGAAAGGAGAAACCTCAGCACAGTTTACAAATATGTACTGTCCACTGGTGTATCTGAAATTCTGAGGTTTTGTCATTTGCAATGATAGTACATTCCCAGGGTATACCGCGACCTGTAACATACAGAAAAAAAAGACATTTATTTCTCTAATCGCGATTTCAGAATTTCTTATTAATCAGAATTGCAGAACGAGATCAGCATGCCACAAACCTTTGATATCTGTACTGACTTGTAACCAGACCGGAGTGCCCTAATCAGTCTCTCAAACGCGTATAATAGGACGGGCACAGCAAGATACATCCATGTCTGTATCAAAGCCACAATCACAACATCAATATATTTCCTCAACAAATTTCTTATACTAGCATATAATTTAACCAAATCATATTTTGTATGGAGTCTAATGTTTTAAGCCAAATAAATACTTACCGTTTTCTTGTACCATTCCTTGCTGAGGTAGAGGAACCACCCGTGGACTAACAGGAGGGCATAGACTATGACGAACAGATGGTGAGAATACCAAAAGGCATTGAACCCAGTAAGTTTCTTGAGAGCCTTAGGCAGCTTAAGTTTATTCCTCCGGAACCAAGGTTGAGCTAAGATGAACGCGATGGCCATTAAGACTACCATGATGATCCCGGTCCATCCTTCCTTTCCCTTGACAAACCACCAGTAGTTTGGAGGTCTCCTTTCCCCAAAGTACTTTCCAAGTGGGGCATAGGCCTCATCTGATGCGTGTAGCAGCCTTGGGAAGTCACATGTAAGATGGCATATCACGTGGATAGCAACCCCAACCCCGACACCAAGGGCTATAACCTTATGGAAATTAATGTTGTCGTCAAAGGGCACTGCCATCCCTAGCTTAGTTCTGCTCCTAAGCCAGGTAATGGTGTTCCTACAGACAGGTAAAAGGATGAGGGCCATGTTGAATTTGAGGGTCTCAGCGGCACCCTTGGCAAAAGTGACACAATATCCCATGACATGAAACACGTAACGATTCTTGTATTGAATGAACTTCCAAGTGAAGAGACCAGCACAAATGCCAAGCCATAAAAGAATAACCCATATTCTCTTCCAGTTGTCCTCGACAAAGTAAGTGAGCCTACTAGCACCACGCTTGATGGGGTTGGGCTCCTTAGTCGGAACAAGCTTTTGGCTAAGCAATTTGCTCAGATTACGGCTATCTGTGACCGTGGTGTTTGAGTGTGTTGGCGCTTGAACCAAGAGCATTTCCAAGTTATGGATCTACATATTGAGATACATGATCACATTGATTAGTACTCTAAGTGATTCCTAAAGAACAAAGCTAAAATAAATTATCAAAAGGTATCTCTTATCAAGTTACCAAGCACCACTTCAATCATAGATTTAACTTTTCGAAGGTTACTTCAGAGTTCAGATAGTTAATGTGTTACTGTGTGTTAGGTACGTAACATGTTAAGTTTTTTTTTTCCTTGTTCATACGAATCATACTTAAACTATAGGGAGAAGGACCAAGGTTCAAATCACAATTGGGCTAAGATTAAATTTAGAACCGGGCCAACACATTTAGTCCAGAATATGAGCTGTGGCTTTTGTCACAGCAGTTAAAGGAAACATAAAACCAACCTCAATGAAACCAAGGCCATCAGGATCAAGCTCTTCCATGATAAGGGCAGCATATTCCTCAGCATGATCTTGAATCGTCGACAGCTTATTGGCTGACGCACTTAGCGAGATAATCTGAATTAGTCAAACAAAAAAAAAACAATCAATAAAAATGTAATATGTTGCACTAAAAATGTCCATAGTATGAAGAGCAAAAGAGAACGTAGGGAGTAGTAACATGTACGATATGTAAGAGAGTACTGTATTATTTTAATTTGGGTAATTGTGACATTAATTATTCATTACATGTATCAATTTCCTACCTGTTTGACCTCGTCTTCTGTAATCCTGCCATCTTCATCCTTGTCCACCCTGTAATTTCAGTCAATGACATTAGCATCTTGTCTACTTGCCTAATCCAAAATAGTAACCTTTTCTTTAAGAATTAATTCTTGAAACTCACTTAATACATACACCATTATTTCAATACATGCATGTCATATAAAATTAAATCACACATGCATTAGATGCATGATTAGTAGACATATTGGTCCATTTCTTGGTCAAGTCAAGTCCTTAGTTAAATGTGGCCAACAGCTCATTCAAATCAAGTTCGGGTAGAATCATATTCGGGTGGTGAGTTTATAGCAATTCACCGTTAAAATGAAGTCAAATTTAATCATACCAATTTTGAGACACTGTTAAATCAATTTTAATTCAGGTTATAACCGAGTCACCATTTTGTTAGAGAGAGCCACAAAGGGTAAATGAGGTAAAAAAAAAAAAAATCAATTTTAGTTCTTGAGTATCACACTATCGCCCTCAAAATTATACCAACTAAACTAGCTAACATCCATATTGAGTCACATAATATGAACATAAAAAATATAAATTATATGATTCAGGTCGAGTCAATTTTCTGGAGTTTACACTTGTCCCCTTATCTTAACGTCTAGCATATATCCTTGGAAATCTCTCATTTATCATTGTTAGTGACCGACTGAGCTGAGTTCCAAAAGGTCAGAATTCCCATACCATGCACACCAACAACTCAACTAACCCCCCAAAAAAATCCAATGAATGAACCGACATTTATGAAGGGTGGGTCTTCGCTCTTCACATGCATTTAACTTTTAATATCAAATCATTAAAAAAAAAGGTGACAAATTTAAAAAGGTGACAAATTTATCATGGTATTACAGACTACATGATTTTAGGCTAAAATTTATGCCATATTTTGGATCTTTCTTTCTCTAATTAAATTTAATCTAACTTATTGCATGTGCGTTCAGATATTACTGATTACTTCTTCTTTAGGTTTAAGGTGTTAGGTACAGCTACTTTACAGTTGATTGGCTCTTCTGTTTAAGGTTAATTGTCATTAAGAAACCTAATTATTTTATTATTTACAGTACACTACACTTTAGCTTGTACTTGCATCTAAGACCAAATTAAAATACTTTATACAAGCTGTAAATTTTTGGCTTTTTTCTACTAAGTGAGTATTTAGATTCTTGTAGTGAGAGTCACAAATGGTGATATAGACTAAGCACGAAGCTCAACATATCTTTATACGACAATATTAATATTTTAATCAACTAAGATAGAAAGGTAAAATTGAGTCAAGTTAATCGAGTAGTATATCACGTAGTTGAATGAGAGGGTTTGTAAAATATCTCGCTTTCTTTACCGCAATCTTGGACCGTTCAAATATGTGGCAAGTGAAGTGAAATATTTGACGAGAAACTCTCAACTCGACTTAATTTGATTAACGTGTTAGTTGTGACATTCTAGCACCATGATACAAAGACACAGTCATATTAAATGTGAAAGTAGCTTACTATATACTATAGTCCTACATGTTTTGTCAAATACTACCCTATTCCAAACTTTTATGATTTGACTAATCTAAAAAATCTTTGAAGGTTTCAAATTTTAATCATACAAATTTGGAATAATAGACCTAGACAATTTAATTTAAAAAGTCAACATGATTGTTATTGTCAGAATTATTTTTTAGCATTTTATTGACCAACATTCTACGTATACGTAATTTCTTACAATACAATCATTTAGCTCAACATTACAAATACGTATATATAATTAATATCATCTCATATATATATATATATATATATATATATATATATATATATATATATATAAAATAAAAACAACCCTCATTAAGTTAATTCCAACTCCAAACTGTCAAATCGGTTTCAATTTTCCTTACTAAAATTATCGTCTGATTAGTAAAGTTTAATTAAGACCTTGAGATAGATACAGAGTGTATCAAAACTGTTATGATGCACTTAATAAGACTGTATATATCAAAACCGTAAATTAAATGTCGATAACTTACATGTCAAAGAAAGTTTGAATTCGAGCATCAAAACTCTGATCAGCTAACTGTTCCCAAAAATCACGCAATTGAGTCTTCGTAATTGTTCCCGTAACAATCCCTCTTCTACGCGCTAATGCATCAAATAATTCCCCGGCAAACTCCTTTTCATTCATTCCTGTCAAACACTTCTTTGTTAAAACGTAGCCGTCTTGTAGGAAAAAACCAATTTTACCAATCAATTCTTTTGTTTGTTCTATTTATTTGGAAAATTTGCATGATAAAAATCAAGCAACTAGCCAAATAGTTCTAGATTTTTTCATTCCAAAAAATAAAAATGCAAATGATGACATGTTTATATTTACATTATTAGTGTTAAAATTGCATGAAAATGAAGTAACTATGACCATTTGTGGTGTGGTAGGTCAGAAAGCAAGATTTGTTACTACTCTTAGTATTAGCGTGAATATATGGATGATTTAATTTGTACGTAGTAGTAGGTAGATGAATTTCATGTCATTAGATTTCTAAAGTTGTACCAATTTTTCTTTTGCATAATTTAGCTAATCTATTCTCTTTGACACAAATTTCACTAAAGTAATTCCATTCTTTTGGGTATGTATTTAACGAATTGATTCGATTTGCACCAACTAATTGATTTGACTGAAGATAAATTGGTTACGCCATGTAATTAAGATGCATATAGAATTGAACAAGTTCCGCAAATTCATATCCACTCAAATTGTTTCGTGAACAAGAAATTCTACCATAAGTGATCATAAAACATAGATTGAATACAAATTAGCACACTTTTGAAGCATGTTATTCTAATATCACTTTTTAGTACAAACTTTAGTATAATCATAAAAGTTATTCATCATTTAGCCAAATTGCAATACATTTAAGCCTAACATAATAATTCCACCCATAGTAGCACATTTTGAGCAACATGCTCACATAGTATAAAAGTCTAAAAACCACATAAAGCATAAATATCACTTTCATGTTTTCTTGTGCGCCACCGTTCATTTTATTTTATAAAGTCATATCCTCAATTATTTAAATATGAAGTGTTATTATTTTATTATAGTGACACCAAAGACTAACAATATACGAACTAGATAAGTTTTAGCTTTTAATAAGCTCTATCTAAAAATGAATAGTCTAACACACTTTAATTTGTTTCGTGTTGCATATAGATATTGTGCATAATCTGTGTACGTCTGTCACACAAGTTAGTGTGACACACGCACACAGTATCCATGTATGATATATCACCTCTAAAACTTTAACCAAATACAAATACGCGGTAATAAAAGACATACCGATGCACTGGCCGAAGCGGGACCGAAGAAGCAACCCATCAACTTGCAATTTCTCAAAGCGGCCCTCAACCTGAGCCCACCCTTCATTACCAACACTCTTATTCAAAAACTGCAACCCCTTAAGAGCACGCGCGGCGGTGGTCTTAGTCCGATCGAGTTGGCGAAAACCAGAGCGATTAGAAGAAGTAACACGCTTAAGCTCCCTAGAGACTTGCTTAATCTTAGCAGAAAGTTGCGAGGTAAGCGTGTGAGGGCGCTGCCTCTCTAAGTGGCTAGTAAGTAACGCAGCTTCTTGATCACCAACAGCACCCTTAATATCTTGCACCGAAACAGTGTCGTCTCGGACATCAAGCGTGATTTCCACGTACTCATTATCATCGTCTTTGTTGTTGTTGTTGAATCTTTTACTGCTATTATTACGTTTTTTTGGTGAATTTAATGGACCGCTGAAAGTTACTCGGGATTGCGAGTGTACGCTGCTCCCTCCCGCATCGGATCCTGTCTCGTTATCTTGGATCTCCGTTGGTTTTCTCATTTCTTCTCTTTTGCTTACCCTTTGCTTGTTTTTATGGTATCCTTTCTATACAAATATATTTCTTTTTGATTATAACTATAATTATATAATTATATTCCCCTGCAAAAAGAAAAGAAAATGATAGTTAGCATTGGGGTTAGGGAATAAATAATAAATTAATGCTTGTTTAAGCTAAATACATACTTATATTACATGAGTTATAATTAAGGTGTTTAAGAGAAAAAAGAAAGGCGATAACAAAATAAGAAAAAAAGAGTATTTCTTGTGTCATACGGTCTGAAATCGAGAACTTACAAGAAACAAGGAGGAAAAGGCGGCTTAGGGAGTAGTAGTTGTTGATGAATATATAGTTTGTTGAGGAGAAAAAAGAGGGGAGAGAATTAATTGAATTTAGGAGAAAGAAAAAAAAAAATGTGGAATGAGGATTTGAGTAGGGTGGGAAAGAAGGGCTAAGAAGGGGGTTTTATTAGTGGGTTGTTGAAAATTTTGTGATATAATACAAGTGGGAGAAAGAAAGAGAAAAAAAAAAATAAAAAAATTTGAAGAATTGAACAAAGATAATTTAGGTGAGGAAGGTTTAGTCAAAAAAGGGTGAAGAAGAAATGTAAGAATTCAAGGGGCGTTTTCTGAGGGGCGCATCTGGCATTTCTTGTATTAATATGATGATTAATTAATTCTTTTTTAATGTTATACATAGAGTTTTAACTTTGATGGAATAGTGATTAATTACTTTAGTTGTTATATAATGTATTGTGTTCTATGTTTTGACTTTAAGGCCTAAAAGATATAAAAATATGAAATGGTTAGATTATTGAGATGTTACGATGTATTTATTAACTAAAGTGGAAAAGTTAAGTTTAAACCTTCATCATCTGCGTGTGTTTGGTGTGGGTGATGTAAGAGATGTATTTAGGTGATAGAGTTATGAGAAAGAAAATATTGGAATTCTTAATTAAATTTATGAAATGACAACTATTTATAGTGCTACAAGGGTTCAACCTAGGGTGTCAATTCGGGTGTTCGAATTGGGTTAGGTTAGGTCTATTTTTGAACTTGAGTCATGCTAAATTATTGTAATGTACTAAAAAAAAATAGAGTAATGTACTGTAAGTATTTTATTAAGCGCTTTTTCTAGCGGATTAATCATCTTCTCGAACAATGAAGGAATAAGGTTTGTTAAAATTACAAAGTAGCTAATTGAATGAGTGGTTTTTGGAGTTGGTTCCAAAAAAAGAATTTAACCTCTTCAATATTTGAATCAGCATTTTTCAAACAAAGTAACTAGAAAAGTCAAAGAAGAAATAGTAATTGTTCTTAAATGTCAAAAACGCGGGATAGAGGTGAGAAAGTGATTGTTGTTGGTCCAAACTTTTACTGGTAGTACTAATAAGCCCACTAGGTGATGTGAATTACAACTATTAATTATCGTGATTTTAGAGGTTGGTCTGAATTATTACCGTATGTACCTCATCTAATTGTGTTCGTCATAAAGTGAATATAAACTATATGGTATAGATCAAAAGTGCAAGGGTAATGAACAATATGACAATATTGAAAGTGAGGCATAGCTCAAGTGATTAGAGCTTCCCTTCCATTTTAGAAGGTCCTGAGATCGAATCGATTCTTATGCCGCCCTTGTGGCTCTCTCCAGACACACACACGTAACATTTTTGTAAAAAGTCAACAACTTTTATTAAATGCAAGTCCCACAAATGTTGATTTATTTACGAAAATGTTATGCTGATTGGGATGTTTTGTTGAGTTATTTATCGAAATGTCACTAGATTAACGATTTTTGTTTATCACGAAAATAAACTGGGGGTTCCCTCGTGGGTATTTCACAATAAATTGTACTTCCTCCGTTCTAGTAATATTGCAACAATTGGACTTTTACACTATTTATCACGCTTGTTTGACCACATATTATGATTTATACGTAAAGTAAAATATAATCATATAGGGTCTTATTAAATTCATCTTGTAAAATTATTTCACAATATCAACTTTTTATAATTTTTACTCTTATATAATTATAGATATGTAGCATATAAAATATGTTTTAGGATGCGTAATTTCATCCTTGTTACAATCTTTGTGAAGTAGAGAAAGTAATAAATAATACTTCTTCTATTCCCTTAATATTGCAACAATTACTATTTTAGGATGTTTTATGCCAGATCATTAAATAAATGTTTAATTGAAAAAAAAAAAAAAAAAAAAACTCATAGTTATCAACGTTAGGCGGACGAAGCTCACGAGAAGCGTCAATGGAAAACCCATCTTCTTCCTCCTCCTTGCGATCCCCATCTGCCTTCATCTTCTTCCTCCTCCTCCTCCTCCTGCAACCATTTCCGTTTGTGAAGGAAATAAACGAAAAAATACTAATGGATAATAGAATGGCATGGTTAACCCCTAAAGGCAAGAGTATTGTAATCTTCCATTAATTTCCGCATTGAAGTCATGAGTTTAATTGATGCTCCATTAAATTGAAGTTTCTCATAAGCTCCGTTGAGCGCTCCGTTAAAATCATTTTCTCAATTTTATTTAAATAAATTTTGAAAATGACCATTTTTTCCGAGCAAAATTATGAAGTTACCCCAGGATAAAGTCTGGTCTTTTATCCTGGTGATTAACTTGTATTTTCATCTCAATGAAACTTTTTTTTTTTTTAGTATAGTTCAATTAGAAATAATTCAATTTTAGAAACCTGATAAATTTTGCATATTAGGGGGGTATATATCAATATCATTTTATCTATTTATTTGTAAGGGAATTTATAGTAATTTTGATGATGGTGTTGTCTTTCCTCTATTCATCCATTATATTGTTGAAGTTGTTAATGTTGCTGTCATCCACCATTGTTTTAGATTGTTCCAAATTTGCACTCGTTGAGGGACTTGACCCAACACCTTATAACTTGAAGTGAGAAAGCTATGCACATTGCACCATTCACGTTCGTGTTCTCGATAGCAAAGAGATAGTTCCCACATCATACCTTCCTTATTTGCTTATCTTTGGAAAAATTAAATGTTTTTAGTCGTGTCAGGATATATTTATGTTAAGTTAGATATATTTTGTGAATATATTTATATATATCTTGTTAGGAGTTTTTGCAAGTCAGGTTAATGTTGTAAGCCTTTATATCGGTGATTAATGGTAAAGGCTCATTAAGCCGTTTTCTCTTAGTTATTCTTGTGAGTTTAACATGGTATCAGAGTCCAAGTTGGATTGTGTTGTGATTTGGGCCAGTATTATGGACAACTCACATTTGAGGGAGAATGTTAGCCATGAGCAAATTCACATGTGAGTGAAAGTATTGTCCCACAGTGAAAGAGTATAAAAGTGAAGAGGATTATTGGGATGGTATCCCACATTAAAGAAAAGAGAGGGTCGTGCCCACTTTATAAGGCTAAGGGGCTACTCTGCTCATTGCCATAATGTTTTGAGGTGAAACCTCCTTGATCTTACAAAGTGGGCAATCGTAACGGGTGTGGCCCAAACCCGTTAATCAAGTCGCAACGCGCTTTTAAATTAATATTGGTATGAGTAGTTCGCTTATTGCAAAAGCTATGACCCTTCGTAATGTTCTTCTTTTAGCACAGACCCATAATATATTAGAGGTGTTCATTAAAGGGGATAATTTACTTATTATTAATCTTTTTCAAGGAAAGGCACAATAATGCCCATGGAAAACATCAAGGAGCTACTTTAGAATTTCACCTCTGTTGATTTTCGCCACATTTACAAATTGGGTAAATAGAACAACAAACTATGTTGCTTTTCTGGGTCATTTTATGTAAGCTCACCAAGATGTCAATGTAATACCCCTCATGATTGCTTTAAAGGAGTTTAATATACTACTCATACCAACAAGATGCATCTTCCTTTTAGGGAGCTTATATGCTAAGATACTTCTCTGTTAAGCGTGTTTGGGTGGGAGTAGTTTTGGGATGGGTAACCTCCTAGGAAGTTTTTCCGGGGTGCGCATGAGTGAGAACAAAATGTGCCGGAAGGACTTGTGTTGGTATGTGAGGACAGTTGTTGGCCCTTGATGCGCATTTTGTGACAATAACCCCCTCTCTAATTTGTTTGGGGTCGGGGTGTTACAAATGGCATCAGAGCAACCCTGCGACCATGTGCTGATCGTGGATAATAAATCCTATGTTAGTCACCTAGCGGGTGAGTATTCAGGGGCCATATGCGTATCCAGACTGGATGTAACACTTTGGCTACCCAGTTGCCATTGAGCGTAACATTGGGGTCCCTAGGATTTCAAGCGCAACGAGGACGTTGTCGTTCTCAAGTGGGGGTGTATGTAATACCCCTTATGATTGCTTTAAAGGGATTTAATATACTAATCATACCAACAAGATGCATCTTTATTTTAGGAGCTCATATGCTAAGATACTTTTCAGTTAAGCGTGTTTGGCTGGGAGTAGTCTTAGGATGGATGACCTCCCAGGGAGTTTTCCCGGGGGTGCGCAAGAGTGAGGACAAAATAAGCCAGAAGGACTTGTATTGGTCTGCGAGGACAGTTGTTGGCCCTTGATGCGCATTTCGTGATGATAGGCTCCACCCTAATTTGTTAGGGGTCGGGGTGAATCTGCTTATAAATAGTATATTATTTATTTATTTTGATAAGTTAATTAGGGTATAGTCTTAAGAGTAGACTATCCTAACTTCTTGTTTACCTTTTTTTTTTTTTTTTTTTTTAAAAAAAAAAAAAACCACCATATTTGCTTATTAGGAGCAGGTTGCATATATGATTATACACTACTCAAAGACGAAATCTACTTATTTTTTCTCTCATTATTAAAATAAAAAAAACCCTACTATTTTCAATTACATATTTACTTCAAGAGGTGAGGGTGTTTGTTCAGGGGTAGAATCAAAAGGAAGGGATAAGGATAAAGAGCATGGGAAAAAGTTGTAGTGTTTGTTTAGAAGGGTGGGGTTAAAGAAAGGGGGTTGGGGTTAGAGATAAAACACTCCTTCAAGCCTCCATTTTTATAACTATGGGGTGGTATAAGTAAGATATAGAATATGAGTTTAAAAAGACTAAGTTACCCTTAATGAAATTGAAAGAATAAGGAGAGAAGAATGAATTAGTAAAGGTAAATCTATAATTATATCACTTATCCCTAACTTTTTTCTCATATGTATATATTACATGTGGGATTAATATATATTTATCAGTATCCCATTTATCAATTTCCTATCTTTATCCCACCTCTTTATCTCATTTTCTCCTATATTTCATATAAACGCCGCGCGAGTTTATAACTTATCAGTCCTCCTACTTCATCTCTCTTTATTTCAAGGACTTACTATGCAAATATTGGACCAAGTTAATACTGAGGACAATGAGGAGAGATTCAATGATTCAAAATGAGAAAGGAAAAAGAATATACATGTCCTTTTATTTTAATTTTATTTATTTATTTATTTATTTTGGTAAAAGATGTCCTTTTATAATTAGGAAAAATTACTTTAAATAATTTAACTTTTGCCCCATTATCCCAAAATAAACCAACCTTTGAATTATCTCAAAATAATCCAACCTTTATACCCCTTTTTCCCATAACATATCCAAATTAAATGACTTGCTACCTAAGCAACAAGTCAATTTTTTTTGTTTCATCTTTTTTTTTTTTTTTTTTTTTTCCGTTTTGACCACCCTATACCAAAAACAACCACCACACAAACCTTTGGCCACCGCTAGCACCAAGACAACCACCACCTACCACACCTCACCAAGCTGACTCAACCCCCATCCACCCCCAAACAACCTCTCACCCATTTGTGAACATCCCCACCCTCATGAAATCAACCACCTCAAACCCTGAACAACCCATTACTCACCTGTAAACAACCCCCACCCCTAAAACAACCCTAATCCTCACGAAATCAGCCCCCTCCCCACCCAATACCCACCACCACACCATCGAAATAGGATTAATACCGTTTTTTAATCCCAACTTTCACCAATTTATTTTTATTAATCCGAACTTTGGATTATTTCTCAATAATCCCAACTTTGAGGTGGGTTATCATTCTTCATACCCAAACCGGTCAATAAAAGTCAACAACCTTCTATTGTAGGTTGCTGGACACATGTCGCCACGTGAGTGGTCCATTTTATTTTATTTTTACTGAACCAAATTATTTTTTTTTAAAAAAAAAAACAGAAAATTAATTTTTTGTTATTTTTTATTTCCTCCTTCCCTTTAACAGCCCCTCCATTAATGACAGCCAGCCAGCCACCATCCCCTCCATTTCAGGCGTGTTTGTGGGGTTTTTTCGCCATGGCCACCATCCACGTCCCTGCGCACCATGGCCACCATTCCAATCCCCTGATCCCAGCATCAAATTGCAGCGGCAAGCTCAGCCACATCAACCCCTCACATTGCAGCAACCTTCACCACCATCGCCACCAATTTGCATCACAGCCACCCTCACTGCTGCAACAACCACGCCACCGTAGCCCAGCTCTGCTTCTCACTTGTACAAAATCAAGATCAAACCAAAGAAACCCAAATCATAATAAAATATGGGTAAAGAAATCAAAGTTAGGGATCGAATCTGAAATGAAAAAAGCAAACAAATCGAGAGGAGAGAGAAAGAGACCTTGCGATGTCTGTTGAGCTCCTTGGTGCGTTTATGGCGGAAGTTTGATCACGTCGTGGGGGAGGAGGGATTGCGTCGTGGTGTTCGCTAGTGGGGGATTGAGCGTGTAGTGTCGGCGAGGAGGGGTTGTTCGCTGGAGAAGAAGGTTACGTGTGGTGGTTAAGGGGAAGGGGGAGGGGAGGGGTGCTGCGGTGGGGTGATGGTGAGGGGAGGTAGGTTGATTGGTGGTGGTTGCCATGGCATTAAGCCATGGATGAACAACAAAGGGGAGGAGAGAGAAAATGGGTCTTTGGGTTTTTTTCTTTTTTTTTTTTAAATTTTATTTTAATGAATTTATTTTTATTTTTATTTTGATAAACCAATTACCATGTAACACGTGTCAAATAAATGGTTTTAAATTTTTTTTAACCCTTTCTTCAAGTAATCGGTAATTCGGACCGAAGAATGAAAACACACCCTAAAGTTGGGATTATTGCAGAGTAATCGAAAATTGAGATTATTTAAAATAAATTGGGCAAAGTTGGGATTAAAAAATGGTATTAATCCATCGAAATAACCCCTCAACCATACAAAATCAACCCTTCCCCAATCCAAAACCTTTAGCCATCTACCTTCTCATTTTCTCTCTCCATACAACTAACCATCCACCAAATTTCTTACTTCCTTTTCTCTTGTGGATTGCTAAACATCGCCCGCAAATCTCCACATAAAGCCCACAAAATTCACTTGATTTGACAATATTTCCCTTGACCTAAAAATATAAAAAAACACTCACACTCTCATCGCTCATCTTCTTTCAACATCTCTAAAAAAAAAATATTCAAACTACGGCAATGTCGAGGCGACAAGGCAAGGAATTGGCGGCGGCGGCGGAAGGAAGGAGGTCTCAAGGAGGCAAGGTACAATTTCTTAAAAAAAAAAAAAATGAAAACCGCCGTGACGGAGGGGGGGGGGCGCCTTGGCTGGACGCCCAGCCAGTGGTGGTGGCGCCAGCTGCAGACACAGCAACCAGTGGGCTGGCGCTTGGGCTGGACGCCATAGCCACGGTTGTGGCGTTTTTTCAAGGCGCAGCAGCCGTGGCTATGGCGTCCAGCCCAGGCGCCAGCCCACTGGTTGCGGCGTCTGCAGCTGGCGCCACCACCACTGGCTAGGCGTCCAGCCAAGGCGCCCCCCCCCCCTTTTTTTTGTGTGTAATATCTTTTTCAATTGTTTATATATTTTGTTGTTTATTTTTATAAATTTTTTCAGTTTTGTTGTATTTTTTCTATGTTTATATTTTGTTTACAATTATTTGTTTGTTTTATTTGTACATTTTTATTTTTATTCTCTATTTCAATTTGTTAGTACATTTTTTTGTTTTTTTGATATTGTTTTTGGTTAGTTAATTTAGTTTAATTTTTATTATTGATTTATAAAGTCTTAAAAGGACGCTAGACAAAAATCAATATAAGTTCAGTAAATTATCAAATAAAGCGACTACACCTAATTGAAAACCAAAACTAAATTGGGAATGAATTATTTATGTTTATATATATTCTTATGTGTTGGTTTTATTTCCTTTCTTAGTGTATTTTTTATTCTATTATTTTTATTTAAGTGTTTTGTTAATTTCTTTATTATGTTAATTTGTTAGTATGTTTTTAGTTTATTTGATTTGGGTAGTGGTAGCTATTTTTCGTATAATTTTTTGTATGTTTATATATTTTTAAATTTTTTGTAGAATTCACTTGGTCGTCATGGTGCGGGGAAGAATGTAGAGCTTCTTAGTAGAAGCTATTCAGTGGAGAGGTCGGGGCATAGACATGTTAGATCCCGTGGTATTTCGGCCTCGGCTCGTAGAGAACGGATCCACCGTCGGGATGAGGATGACGATGACGATGATGATGCTGAGGAGGGTGACCAGGAGGAGGAGCAGGAGGAGGGTGCATATGAGGATGAGGATGTGGATGATGGGAGTGGACCGTATGATGATTACGGTCCATTCAGTGAGAAGGTTGATGACATGTACGAGACACATATGGTGGAGGTGCGTAAGGGTAGGGGTGGTAGGTTTGTTAGTAGATCTGGCACATAATCTGCGTCCACTGTATCTGGGGCAAGCAGGAAACGGTCGAGGGCCGTTAATGATTCTTGGGTTGTTAGGAGTGAGGTGCCCGGTGGGCCTGTTGACGGGAGTGTGATTCCTAGCTTTCTAGGACACATAGCTGCCCGTATTTGGGAGGACCAGGAGAGGCCTTTAGTTACGGGGTTGTTGAAATGTCATACCCGGGAAAAGACTTGTAGCTTTTTGCGTACATGGGCTGAGGCTTGGCCGGCGGAGAGCGAGATGTTCGAGCGACTGGAGGGCACTGGGGTGAATCACGTTCCTGCCACCATGCACGATAAGATTGACAGTACGCTGATCACGACTTTCGTTGAGCGATGGCAGCCGGATACAAACTTTTTCCACCTTCCGTTCGGTGAGATGACGATCATGTTACATGACGTCGAGGCCATTCTGGGGATTCGTGTTGAGGGTAAACGACTTTGTGCTGTGGCTGATGCGGATCAGGCAGATTTTCTGGCGGAGTTGTTGGCGGTGGACAGGGCTGCACTGTACACCGAGGCGCTTGATGTTTGGGAACACGGCGGTGTGAAGATCGCATCCGTGTTGCAGCGGTGTTTGTACCCCAGTGCACGTAGGACGCACGACGCACAGCTGAGTGCTTATGTTTTTCTACTCCTCGGATGTACCTTGTTTCCGGATAAGAGCGGCGGAAACAAGCTCAAGCCACGCGACATAGTAGAGGCGTGTGACCCCGACAGTGTAGGCCAGTTTTCCTAGGGATCGGCTACGTTGGCGTATTTGTATCGCCAACTAGGATTTGCGAGTCGGGCTGACGCGGCAGGTATCACTGGGTGTCTGACTCTATTGCAGACCTGGATATACGAGTACTTTCCTGCATTGCGACCACATCGTGACCCGGTTCCTACTGATGATGGGATGTCGCGTGCTTGTGCATGGAGTCCGCGCTCGGAGAAGAAGTCCGTTGACCACCTCCGATCGATACGGTTATTGCTTGACAGGCTGTCCCCCTTAGAGGTAACGTTTATAAATTGTTTCTACTTTTTATTATATGCACATATTATATTCATGTTATTAAATTTTAAAACTATGTGCAGGTGAACTGGATGCCTTTCGGCCCGAACCCTAGTGTTAGGGTACCCAGGACCCTGTACACGGGAGTCATTCAGTATCGTGAGATCGTCGAGGCGTACATGCCCCAGCGTTGTCTTCGCCAGCTTGGATTTGTCCAAGTTGTCCCTCCTCCCCCTGGCATGCCCGATGAAGGCGGTCCGACCTGCATCGTCGAGGGACTACATCGTGCAATGGCCGGATTTCATGACTGGGACGTGGGACCAATTTCCGATGGTGGCCCGCTTATGGACTGCGGAGTTGCAGATAGGGGTGAAACAAATTTCGGTTAAAACCGAACCAAACCGAAAACCGAACCGAATAAATAAGAAATATGGTTCGGTTTTTTTTCGAAAGTGGTTCGGTTTGGTTTTGAAAAAAAAATATTTCGGTTTTCGGTTTGGTTTCGGTTTTAGAAATAGAAAAACCGAAAAACCGAACAAAACCGAACAGAACCGAAATTTTAGGCCCAAAAGCCCCCTAGCCCAACACTTTTACCCTAAGTATATAAAGGAAGAAAAAAAACCCTAATCCCTCACTTCCCCATCTGACTCTCAGTCTCTCACCTCTCCTTTCCTCTTCTTCTCCTGATCTCACCTCTCCGCCCTTTCTCTCTTCTCTTCTCAGAATCTTAGTTCTTCCTCTCTCTCCTTTCCTCTTCTCAACTCCGTCCTTTCTTTCTCCTCTTTGATCTCTTCTCCATCACTCTGTTCTCCTCTTTTCCCCACCAGCCCACAGCGAACAAGTTTATTTACAACGTTATTAAGCCATCAACTGAGTAGCTAAGGTTTTTCATGTCAAATTCATCCATGAAAACACTAGATCTAGTGTTTTCATGGTCGAACTTGACCTTTAAAACCCAAATTCGAGGTTTTTCGGTGGAATGTGAGGTATGTCCTCTTTTTCTTAATTTTAATTTGATTTGAATTTTTTTTCCTACTTTATTTTTATGGTGGCGTAGCCGTGTAGATTGAATTGTGGTGGTGATAGGTAGTTGTGGGTCGATCTAGGGTTAGTGTTTGGGTGGAAAGGATGAAGGGCGGTGAAATAAGGTGGGTTGTGGGTTGTGGTGGGTGCGGATCTGGGTTAGGGGTGGTGATAAGGTGGTTTTTGGTGGTTGTTGTGGGTGGTAGTGGTGATAGTTTCTATGGGTGGTTAGTGGTGGTTAGTGGGCATTGTTGTGGGTGGTTAGTGGTGGTAGTTTCGGTGGTTTTTGGTAGGTTAGGGTGGGTGGTAGGTGGGTTTTAGGTGGGATGTTTGTATGGTTTGGTTTGGTTCAATTTTTATTGGTGTGGTTTGGTTCGGGTTTTTTGCAAAATGTGATGTTTAGGATGCTTGAGAGGAAAATTCGGTGCGGTTTGGTTTTTTTTAGGAAAACCGAAATTTAGGTGGTTTGGTTTGGTTCGGTTTCAAAGCTAAAGTGGTGCGGTGTGGTTTGCAAAATCAAGAAACCGAAATTTGGTGGTTTGGTTTCGGTTTGGGCAAAAAACCAAACCGAAAACCGAACTTTCACCCCTAGTTGCAGAGGCCGCCCTCTGGGGTTCCTCCCATGTGTGACCACTACTACATGGAATGGTTCAACCGATATTCACACCCGAGGTTGATCGCAGATCTCGACCACAGTGATGATGATTATGTGCCACCGCCTACTGCCATGGAAGCGGTATGTCTCATAAAATATTTATCGTTGTTTTTAATTAAGTTTTATATGTTGTTATTGTATTTCATCTTTTATTTTTTGTTGTATGCAGTGGATGGGAAAGATAATGCAGGACGTACAGAAACTCTCTCTGGAGAAGGACAACATGAGTGCAACAGTGAGAGCTGCTGTTGATAGTCTGGAACAGACCCTTGCGCATTGGGAGTCAGCGTCGAGGAGGGATTACTGATGGTTTTGTCATTTTATTTATAGAGCACTTTAAATATTATCGTTTTAATTTATTAAATTGGACATTATGTTTTAAGTTTGTAACATTTTAGATTGTTCTTTTAGCTTTCAACTTTGACATATTATCATTGCTTTTTTAAATTTTGACATAACCGTTCGTGGATCCGCGCAACTTACCCATGCAATATATAGAATGCAGTAAGCAATACAATATAAAAAATTAATTTTCTTATTAAAAGAGTAACGTACAAATAAGGTTACATAGGAAGAATGTAAACATGAAAAACTAAAATGCAGCTAGGGTGTTCCATTCGTGGATCCAGTCATGATGTAGCGCATCCCAACCCTCTACGCTCGCTGTGCGAATGGTGTACCACCGAGGTATAATCGGTGGCACTGGAAAATCGGATGACATGTCTAGTCGGATGAAATGTCTGTATGACGACCCAAGAAACGCAATAGCTACCTCTCTAACCGGTGTGGTGACAGTCTCACGCGAACGCCAAGGGAGAACCGTGGTACAAGGATAATAAGCTTGACTATGCAATCCTAGCCCGAAATGCATGACTGCGCACTTGTAAATGTTTGCAGCGGCAAACAGATCTAGGGGCGCGTCAAAATAATGATTTTGACCGCAAGGTCCACCTCCCCACCGGATACGCCGCAGAGCGCCATCCAAGTCATCCTGGTACACATGACGATAAACATTTCGGTTAGAGGCAATTTCGCTGTACATCAACTGACGCACCAAACCGTAGTTGTCTTCGCCCATTTGAAAAACATCAGCCACGACCCGGAATCCGCAGTTACCATCTCCGACTACATCATTCCACCCTTCCAAGTACGGCATGATGATCGCAGGTATCCTGTCCTTGTACGGAAACTGATCAACATCGTTTCTTCCTATTCACCATATAATTAAACACAGTTAAGAAGGCAGGAGTAACCTTATAAACAATGTGCAATGTAAAAAACCAAAACGTACCAGTTCTCAGGGGCATATTCACAGACGATGAAGATAGACTACGACTAGATGACGATGTCCGACCACGAGCACGACCACGACCAAGACCACGGATATACTCAAACGCACTCCTGTTCCGCCGTTGCCGACCTCGAGGACGGTCAACTCCTCCGGGTTCCTCAAAATCTAAGGTAGACGTGTGGAACATGTCATGAAGTACATGAGTAGCGTCATGAATAATAGAAGGATGGCTGGAGGACACTCGGTCGTACATCGAACGAAACTGCTCCAACTTCTCCTGTTCACGGTCGGCCGTTTGAGTATCTGCATGCTCACCAATAACGAGCGTCCGCCAGAATGAATGAACCTGATCAACATGTAACGACGCCCTTTCTTATGTAATAACGTGGTGAATGGTGCATGCGCAAGGTAATCCATGAGTTACTGAAATAGCACACCCGCACCGAGCATACACTTCGTCAGCCAAGTCCCTCATCCTGTTCAGCTCAGTGAGAATCAACCCCAAGCAGTAGTGCGACACACGACCATGGAGAATCTTAAATATGAAATGGCTATACATCGTACCATGTCGTCGTCTGGAGTCTTCTAGAGAGTTCCTGATGCCGTTCTTCTGAGTTTCAATTGACTTGTTAAGTCTATCGAACAGTGTATCCAAAGCAGCGGTCGATGAATCAATCCAGTCCTTGGTAGCTCTATGAGCGCTCTCAACTCTACATGTTGTAGTGTTCCCGAAATGAAGTACCTTGTTTGTCCAATATTTGACAAACTTTTCCCTGTGAGGGACCTTATTAGGGGATTTTGCTCCCACCAATCGGAATGCGCCACGTGGACCAATCAGGTCCTGCCAAGTGTCCCCCAGTTGGAACAGTCAGGGCTTCCCACGTGGCACGCGCTTATTCGTCCACCTTGGACCTGTTATGTCAATACATGTGGCATACTCCATGCCTAATGGAGAAACCGGCCACCCAGGCCCAACTTCCGAGGGAAGCCCAATCGGTCCTAGGTTTACCTAAACCTAGGATGGGCACGTTTTCCAAGGTTATAAATACCTCCCTTAATCCCCATTAAGAGGGAGAACAGAAACATTACGGAAAAAACACATTAATTACACACAGTAATAACCAGCTGATCTCGCTAACAAAGCAGATTACCTACATTAAACACTCTCACCTAGAGAGACCAAATCACTTTAATTTCCGCATTAATTACTCCTTAATCAGGTACTAACTTGACCGTTGGAGGCGGAGCTCACAGGAGTCTCCGTTATTTTGCAGGTACAAGCGTCCGGTTCCAGTCTCGGAATTGTAACTCTCCCGCAGGACATCAGAAAACCCCGAAACATTTGGCGCCGTCTGTGGGGAGAGTACTTCTGAGATGGCATCCAAGTCTGTACCGACTTCTGAAGAGAGGCGTCCCCTAGACGACCCTCAAGTTCAGTCGGACCATGATACCGAAAGTGAATTTGAAGTTGAAGCTCATACAGCTTCAGACGAGACCCTAAGGGCCCGACGTACCCGTCATACCGAAAGGAGGGAACGGGAGCATCTTCAAACAGGAAGCGAGCCAGCAGGCGCACCGCCTGTTCGGCAACAGCCGACTGATGGGTCTGCTCCCATCACAAGGAACGAACTCATGACCTTCATGAGGGACTTCAAGGGAGAGATTCAAGAGTTGATCAACAAGAAGCCGCCTGCTCCAGTCAAGGAGCAGTCGACCAAGAAACCCTCCACTTCACTGAAGAGGAAGCCAGTTCAAGGGCGAGAGGCGACTCCTCATCCTAAATCTAGGAAGCGGGAGCCACCTGCCCTTGATTTCACAAAATTCCGTTATCCTACAGGAAATAGGAAACCTGTTCGTCATATTCAGGAGGACGGGTCGAAGCAAACATTCACAGATGCTCGGCTACTGCTAGAGCAGAAGAAGAGTGACCGATTGTCAGAGTCGGCCTCTACTTCAAACTTTCAAGACAGTTTGCGAAATGCCTCGATGAGGCATACTCAGTCGTACCATGAGAGTCAGTCAGGCGGCACCTCCCGTCAGTCAGGCTTTCATAGTGACCAGGGGGTACCAAACTTACCATTTGTGCCGCAACAACAGTATTTTTTGCAGCCACCTCCGTTTGGTGGACCTGCAGCAAAAAACGTCCAACCTATGGACTGGCAGCTACGGTTGCTTAGACTTGGTGAACAGCCGTCGACCTTCTCCAAGGAAATTACTGAAGCCGCTCAGCCGGCCAAAGTGAAAAATGTACTAGTAGGCGCCTATGACGGCACTACTAATCCAGAAGACCATCTGATGGCATTCACCAACCTGATGTACCTTCAAGGGTTGGATGATCCGACTTGGTGCAAGTGTTTCCCAGCGACTCTCAAAGGAATCGCACAGCAATGGTTCAGCAACCTGCCGACTGGTTGTGTAAATAGCTTCAGGACGCTTGCTTACTTATTTGCCTCCAACTTCGCCATGAACATCCCTGCGAAGAAAACGACCCTTGATCTGGGAACAATTCACCAGGGCGAGAAGGAGGGGCTTCGTTCTTACATCAGGCGGTTTAACCTGATGAGAATACAGATTCAAGGGTTACCGGATGAGGTAGCTTATACTGACTTTTTCAGAGGTCTCAAAGACGGGTCTACCTTCAAATTTGATTTGGTTCGAAAAAGGGTGGCGACTCTTCAAGAGGCCTTGATTGAAGCAGAAGCCTATATACAGGCGACTGATCTTTGTACGATAAAACAGTCGGACGGGAAAAGGTTCGACAAAAGAGAAGGACGACAGAAACAGTCGTCAAACAAAGATGAGAAAAGAAAAGAGGTCTGGGCGGCTGATTCCTCTAAACAGCCGGCCCAGAAAAAGAAAAAAGAATTCAAACCATACTCCCCAAAGTATGCGTTTAACAAGGATAACCAGTTTATCCTAAAAGAAATCAAGGGACGGATCTCAATTGAGAAGTCGGTCCCCATGAAGGGTTCTGCAAACAACCGAAACCAAGATAAATTCTGTGCTTATCATGATGATGTTGGTCATCACACCAATGACTGCATCAGTCTCATGCGGTACCTAGACCGCCTGGCTGAGCAAGGTGATCTTGACACTTATGTCAAGAAATCCGCGGGGAACACTTCCTCAAAAAAGCAGTCGGCCAAAAAGAATCAACAGGCCGACAGCTCCGATACAGATGATGCAGTCGTCTACACCATTGCAGGCGGCTTCTCAGGAGGCGGCCCCACTATTAGGGGCAACAAAGACAATATCAGGCGGTTAGATGTAAATTCCGTTCACCAAGAACGACCGTCCAAATATTCATTTCCTGAGATTGTCATCACTGAAGAAGATCTAGGAGGGGTAAGGGGGCCGCACGACGACCCTCTCGTTATTGAATGTAAAGTGGCCAACCAGAGAGTTGGCCGAATCCTCATAGATACCGGAAGCTCCTCAGATCTCATCAGTAGCAAATGTCTGTCGAAACTAAAATATCAGACTGATTGCATACATCCGACCTCCCACCCTTTAGTAGGGTTTGGAGGAGGAGTCGTCCACCCACTGGGACGAGTAGATTTACCCATCCGCCTGGGCGAAAAAGGGGAAGGACGACACATGGTAGTCCGGTTCCTGGTAGTAGAGGAACTCTCGGCCTACAACATGATTCTGGGTCGACCTACCCTGAATAATTCCAAGGCTGTTATAATCCCATCTCTTATGTTGCTCAAGTTTGAGAGGGATAATGGAACAGTCGGCTCCCTAAGGGGAGATCAGAGGATGGCCCGAGAGTGCTATCTCTCGGATGTCAAGCCCACTGTTATGGCTACTGGGTCAAGCGGTGAAAAAACAGACCTTGACAATGTCAAGGAAAGTGCGCCTGTTCAAGAAGCAGGCGGCAAAAAGAGAAAGGCATCCCAGACAGGGGCCGCAAGAAAAGAAAGAAAATAGCAATCATTGGCAGAGGAGCGGCCGGATGAGTTCCGCCCTCAGCCGGCTGGTGAGCATGCGGACCTGATCTTAGACGACTCACGTCCTGACCGAACAGTCAAAGTTGGGACGACTGCTCTGAAAAACCTTGGTGACGATTTTCACAAACTATTGAAAGAATACAAGGACATCTTTGCATTCGAAGTCCATGAAATGCCAGGCATTAGTCCTGATCTGGCGGTACATAAACTGGCCGTGGATCCGAAAAAGAAGCCGGTACGGCAAAAGAAGCGGAACCATGGCGAAGAAAGAAGTCAGGCGGCAGTCGCCGAAGTTAAAAAATTACTTGATGCAGGGTTCATTCGGCAATGTTACTTCCCAGACTGGGTTGCAAATGTGGTGCTTGTTAAAAAGCCGAATGGCACCTGGCGAATGTGTGTAGACTACACAGACTTAAACAAGGCGTGCCCCAAAGACAGTTACCCTCTGCCTAAAATTGATAACCTGGTCGACTCAACAGCCGACCATGCCTTGATGAGTTTTATGGACGCCTATTCTGGTTTCCATTAAATTCCTTTATGGAAGAAAGATCAGGAGAAGACGGCCTTCGTCACTGATCAGGGGTTATACTGTTACACGGTCATGCCGTTTGGTCTTAAGAATGCCCCGGCTACCTTCCAACGAATGATAAACACTGTGTTCTTTGATCAGATTGGGAGAAACGTCGAGGCATACATTGATGATATGATTGTCAAGACTAAACTTCAGAAAGATCATCTGTCGGACCTCCGAGAAACTTTCGCCACACTCAGGCGGCACCATGTCATGCTCAATTCCAAGAAATGTGTATTTGGAGTTGAGTCTGGGAAATTTCTCGGATTCCTTATCAATCAGAGAGGAATAGAGGCGAACCCTGAGAAGGTGTAGGCGGTCATTGACATGCAGTCGCCTCGTACCATCCGAGAGGTTCAGAAGTTAACAGGTTGTCTGGCGGCCTTGGGAATATTTCTAAGCCGATCAGGCGACAAATGCCTATACTTTTTCCAGGCAATTAAGAAAAAGGCAAGGTTTGAATGGGGGTCGGATGCTGAGGCCGCCTTCCAGAAATTAAAAGTTCACTTTCATTCCTTGCCGAGGCTGGTCAGCCCTTTGCCCAAAGAGGTACTCTACATGTACCTGGCCGTCTCTGATCATGCGTTAAGCGCTGTTCTCCTTGCTGAAAGAGACGGTTGTCAGCTCCCGGTCTACTTTGTCAGTCACGTACTGAAAAATGCCGAGTTGAGGTATCCCCTAGTGGAGAAATTTGGTCTTGTACTCTTCATGGCTGTTAAAAAATTGAAGCCCTACTTTTTGGCACATGCAGTCGTCGTGTATATAGACCAACCTATCAAGCGGCCACTTACCATCATGGAGTCGTCAGGCCAAATGATCAAATGGGCCATAGAAATACAGAGCCTCGAAGTTACATTCGAGCCTAGAAAAGCAGTAAAGGGGAAAGCCTTTGCTGATTTTATTGTAGAGATGACTCGTCCTCCTGACTCTCAAGTTCCAGACCAAGTATGGAAGGTATATGTGGACGGAAGCTCTACTTCAAATGGTTGTGGAGCAGGCGTTATATGTCAGTCGCCAGAGGGCGACAGGTACGAGTATGCTCTACGCTTCAGTTTTCAGGCTTCAAACAATGAGGCAGAATATGAAGCTTTACTAGTCGGGATCCGCATGTGCAAGGCGGCAGGGGCAAGAAAAATAGACGCCTGTTCCGATTCACAATTGATAGTGAGTCAGTATAATGGCGAATACGAAGCAACCCATCCGGCCATGATCAAGTATTTACAGGCGGTCCGACAAGCAGTCGGCTCCCTTGAGGATTTCCATCTGATCCAAGTGCCGAGATCAGAAAACAACCAAGCGGATGCACTGTCAAAATTAGCATCATCCGCCTCCTCTGATACTCCTCGAACTGTTTTTTGGGAAGTAATGGAGAAGAGAAGCATCGAGGAAAACCCTATTGGAATCCTAGACAGAAGCTCAACCTGGATGGATTCAATCAGGGCATATCTGACAAACGGTACACTGCCGGATGATCCTCAACAGGCGGCAGCACTGAAAAAACGAGCCACCTATTTTGAAATGATAAAGGGAGAACTTCACAAAAAGGGGTACCTTCAACTCTTCTTAAAGTGTGTTACTTCAGAAAAGGGACGAGAGATACTAGACGATCTTCACTCTGGTTACTGTGCTTCTCATATAGGCGGTAGGACGCTTGCTCAAAGGGCAAGGCGGCAGGGCTACTTTTGGCCTACTTTGGAAGCAGATGCAATGGAGATGGTGAAAAAATGTGACAAGTGCCAAAGGTTTGGCAAACTAATTCACCGTCCGGCTACTGACCTCACTACCATTCACAGCCCACTACCGTTTGCTAAGTGGGGCATGGACATTCTGGGTCCATATACGCCTGCTACAGGCGGAAGGAGGTACATACTTGTTGCCGTCGACTACTTCACTAAATGGGTAGAGGCGGAGGCTGTAAAGGGAATCAAGACGAAAGATGTAATTTCATTCATTTGGAAAAATGTCATCACTCGGTTCGGGGTTCCCATGTCTATGGTTTTTGATAATGGTCCCCAATTTGAGACGCCTGTTCTCAAAAGCTGGTTGGGTGACCAAGGAATTGCAAACTACTTTGCATCTGTCGGCCGTCCACAAGCAAACGGCCAGGTAGAAGCCTTTAATAAAATCATCTCAGACGGTCTCAAGAAAAAGATTGAACGAGCAGGCGGCCTATGGGCGGATGAACTACCACATGTTCTCTGGGCCATTAGGACGACTGAAAAAGGGGCGACTGGAGAAACTCCATTCCTCCTAACTTACGGTGCGGAAGCTGTTCTTCCAATAGAACACTACGAGCCGACTCTTCGAGTAATGCTATATGACGAAGAGGCAAACTGGGAAGCCATGCGCCTGGCATTAGACTCACTTCCTGAAAAGAGGGGCAATGCTGTCTTGCGCCATGAGATCTATCGCCTGAGAATGACTAGATCATACAACAAAAAAGTACACAGGCGTCCACTCAAAGTAGGGGACTTTGTACTTAGAAAAATGGAAGCAGTTGGTAGGGCTAATGAGTCTGGCAAACTAACTCCCAACTGGGAAGGACCCTACCGAATCTGTGAGGAATTCAGGGACGGTACCTACCGTCTGGAAACACCAGACGGACAACCGTTGCCTCGAACTTGGAATGTAGATAATCTTAAGAAATATTTCTTTTGAATGATGTAAATAGTCAAGAGCTACTTAATAAAAGTTTGCACTTACTATTCAATTTTGTACTAAGAGGGGCACGCCTACTAACAAATAGTCGGCTACTCTCCATGTTTAAATTTTTATTCTTACTTAAGAGGGGCATGCCGTCTGTACCTTTACAGTCGGCTACTCTCCATTGAGTATTTTACTCACAATAGGGGCATGTCGTCTGGACATATAGTCGGCTACTCTCCATAAGAAGATGGCCGACTGGTTCCAAACACATAGCCACCCCACTAATACTTAGCTAAAAAGATTAGGGCCTGGCCGACCCTGTGCCTATCAGGCGGCTACCCTTCTTTTAGCATCTACGTTCACCAAGAACTTACCAAGGCCACAGGCCGAATGATCAGACCAGGCGCCAAGCCAACTGATCAAATCTACAAAACTAATACGACCTGTCCCAACATCATAGCAGGCGTCCGGCGGCATCCCTCCGGATGAAATTCGTCGCAGAGAGCAGCTCCCTTTTGGGTGGAACATTTCTCTATAAACTAATTACACGGCACCTATACGACTGTCCCCAAGGGCAACCACGTAGCCGTTTTTGAGACAAGGATAACTCTATCACTAACCAAACCAGTGGTAGCAGTTGACATCTGAGTCAGATGACCGCCTGTATTACTTGGGATAAATGCAGGGGGTACCTCTTGAGTTAATAGCCAACAAACATTGGCGAATTAAGGGGTCTAGCCGTCCTCCGCCGCCTGGTACCTCTACTTCTCAAGCAAGAGTGACGGCGATTGAGTAACTCCAATGTTAACTCATAGTCACTCCCTCAAATTTGGTATGGAACCTAAAAGGTTTGAGTAGACCGCCTGTTTTTTGGCAAACAGGGGCACTCAAACCCCTATTCCTACTAGGTAACCTATTGAGTTAATAGCCAACAAACATTGGCGAATCAAGGGGATCAGCCGGCCTCCGCCGCCTGGAACCTCTACTACTCAATCTAGTGTGACGGAGTATGGAGCCTAAAAGGTATGAGTCGTCCGCTTGTTTTTATCAAACAGGGGCTCTCAACCACTACTCCTGCTAAGTTAACAAATTACGAGTTAAAAGCCAACAAATATTGAATAAAGGGAAACAACCGGTACCCGCCGCTTGTTATCTCAACTACTCTGTTCCTTGGCGACTAGGTAACACTCATGTTTACTTGGTCAGACCACTTTCCTACTTGGTTAAATTTACAAAAGACAGGACCGCCTACCTAAAAAGGATCCAGTCTTTAAAATAGTTCGAATACCGATTGGATAAATGGCCGACTGATCGTCTATCCTGGAAACAGACAACCAGTCGTCCAGGGGCATAGGCGGCGTGACTAACTTTCCGTACCTGTCTGCAACTATCGGCCATGTAAAACAGTCGGTCTAGTGAACAATTGGATATTGGAATATTCAATACTTAGACAAATTTGAGGCAAAACAAAAATTCATTAAAAATAAGCCGGTCATTAAAGACCAGCAAAATATTCAAAGCCCCGACCCCCTGGCCGGGTAAATACAAAGCAAACGGCACGCAGGCCGTGGAAAGAATACATAAAGCTTAAGAAGGGGGCAGTTCAGTATTAGCAGCTGCCGCCTGGTCAGCACTCTTCTTGCTGGACTCGGCTTCAGCTGCATCCTTTTTTGATGCCTTACCCCCAAGCGGCACAAGCGCCACTACCGGCTCCTCCTCCTCCAACGCTTCCTCCAACGCCTCTTCTTCAGCAGCCGCCAGGATCTCTTGATTATATGTATCTGAACACTGGCGGTACGTTCTTTCCCAAGAGGCAAAGTCGGCACTGGGGAAGAGGCGGCCCCAGGTCATGCGCTGGATTTGAGCGGAGTCTTCCATCATCTCCCGGACCAGCTCTTTCTTCTCTTGCTCGGCCTTTTCCGAGAGCTCTTGGGTAAGACTCTTCTCCTGGGTCACCAGGCGTTCCTTTACGCTGGCCAAGGATTTCTCCATGGCTTCGTAAGAGTACATTTTCAGGCGAAGAGGTTTCAGCTCGGCCTTGAGATTTGTGATGGTCGCCTCCAGCTCGTCATTCTTCTTCTGGGCCGCCTCTAACTGAGCCCGAACAGCGGCGGTAGCCTGCGCCTGATAATAAAGAATATCAATGGTCAGAACTTCATCACAGTCAGAGGCGGCCATAGCTTTTGCAGCCTTTACCTCTTTGTTCTTCCGATCAAGCGGCTTGCGAAGGCCGTTCACTCGGAGCAGGGCCTAAGTACAAAGAAACAAGCGTCAGTTTCCAAACAAAAAATAAAACAGGCGTCCAGAAATTCAAATACTAAAAAATATGCTAAGTATACCTCAGCAAGGACCCCTGAAATCCCGTCAAGGTCAAGGGTGCCGACACCCCTGACCGCCTCCCTTTCGGCTGGAGGAACTGCCCTGATCATAGACTTGGCCATCTCTACCAAGTCAGGCTCCTGGGGGCCGGCTGCATCAAGCATAAACAAACGGATTAGACTTAGTAAAAAAAGGGAGCAAGTCTAAAATTTACAAGGACAACTTCATACCTCTAGGCGGCCCAGTTGGAGTTTTAGAAGAAGTGGCCGGCTGTTTCTCAGCCGCCACCTGTTTCCTGGCAGAACCAGGAGAGCTCCCAACAGTCGTCTTCCGGGCCTTGGGGTCCGGCTGTTGGGAAGATGAAGCTCTTGGAGCACCCGTCTAAAACAGAAGAAAAAAGTCAGTATATGCATAAACACTCCAAAAAGAGGGTGAAAGGTTCGGAGCTCACCAAGGGTGCCCCCTTTTTGGGGGAGTCGGTTGAAGCTTGTTGCATAATAGAGGCCCGCAACATGGCCGCCACAGTCTTGGAGGCGGTGATTTTGCTCATGGCGTCAGCTGCAAAAACAAACAGCAAAGTTAATAAAAGATAAACAACAAATGTATGGAACAACAGAGTATTCGACAGGCCGACTACCTCTTGAGCACCGACTGCTGAGGCCGCAGGCGGCCAAAAAGTACTCGTCATAGAGCCACTTGAAGCTCGGGACGCAGTGCAGGGGTACTTGCTCTCGTACCCCTGAAGTAGAGTCGACCCTCGACTCTACATTAAAGAGTCCTTTATCAAGGATCTCTTTCTTAGCCTTGGGGGGAACAGGCGGCATGCTACGGCCGCCTGCAAGAAGGGGCGGATTCCTGTTCCACCTATTGAAGCGCTTGTTCTGCTCAATGTCTGAACTCTCAATGATGAGGAAGGTGCTCCGCCAGTCCTTCCACTTGTTTGCTTTACCTCTTGTCATGAGGTAGCCCCTTTGGCTTGTCAATTGATACCAGCCGGTACCGCCTGTCTTAGGGGTCCGGCTGAGATAGTTCATATGGGCGAAAGCCTCGAAGCTCGGCTCCACCCCGTGCAGTTTGCACCCGGCCACATAGCCGAGTACGTTGACCCAGGAGTTTGGGGCTAACTGCCATAACCCCAACTCATACCCATCCAAAATCCGCTGAACAGCCAGATGTAATGGGAAGCGAAGCCCTGCCTTGATGGCCGCCTCGTAGCAGCCAAAGCAGGCGCTATCATAACTGGAACCAGCCGGCCAGACGACTGTGTCTTCTGGATCCGGCACAAACACTAGAAAATCGGGGCCCATGGTGTGGTTTGCAATAAAGCTCTCCACCTTCTCTTGCATGGCTGTGATTCGGCCCTGAGGTACCGTGCAGTAGTAGGGGGTATTTAGCTCTCGGTAAGAGGCGGATGGTTCCGCCCAATTGTCCCCCTTCTCAACTGCGTGAGAAAGTCTCGCCTCTTGCAGGCGGCTATTTTTCTCTTCTGTACCCAAAGAAGCATGGCCAGAAGAGTTTGACTCGGAATCGTCCTCCGACGAGTCCGAAGAGGACGACTCCTCCCCTCTCCCGGAGGGGCCCGCCTCCTCTCTTTGAAAAGGAGCAGATTTGTTAACTGTTAAATGGGAAGGGGTCACTATGACTCCCCCCACAGAATTGCCGGCATCCAGGCCGCCTTGTTTCACTTCCACATATGGCGCCTGGTTAGATGTTTCACTAAGCGGCACCCTGTGGGAGGAGCCGTCTGAATTTGAGATCCTAGCTGTCTTTTTCGTTCTGGCCATCCTGCTCTGCATAGACACAGATACAGTCGGACTTTGTATAAAGGGCAAAGATGGGTCCGGAAAAGGGCAGGCGGCACTCCTAGTCCTAGATTCAGCCGTCCCCGATGACCGGCTGATCACTAACCTAGGTCGTGTCGTGTGCTTCCGTGGTGCCATTTCAGAAAATAAAAAGAAAATTAAGAGTAAGAGAACTGAGTTACCTGAACGAGTGACGGTTGATGAAGTTCTGAAAATCCTGTGCAGTCGGCTTGTCAGAACAGGCGGTAGGCAGAAAAGGTCCAAAATGTCAGAGCAAGTTCAGGGGTCCGAATGTTCTCAAAAAGTTCTCAAAGTGTGAAAATGACTCAAGACAACTCTCCCTTATATAGGCGAAGTGAGAAGGCGAAGGGTCACTTTCAGAATTCAAAATTTGGGCGGGAAAATCTCTCGTCCTTTCGCCGACTGACACCTGTAGCAGGCCGTCGCCTGTTACAGTGCGACACCTGTCACAGGTAACACGTGGCCAATCACGTGCCACCTGTGAGGGGCAAATGATTAGGGAATTTTGCTCCCACCAATCGGAATGCGCCACGTGGACCAATCAGGTCCTGCCAAGTGTCCCCCAGTTGGAACAGTCAGGGCTTCCCACGTGGCACGCGCTTATTCGTCCACCTTGGACCTGTTATGTCAATACATGTGGCATACTCCATGCCTAATGGAGAAACCGGCCACCCAGGCCCAACTTCCGAGGGAAGCCAAATCGGTCCTAGGTTTACCTAAACCTAGGATGGGCACGTTTTCCAAGGTTATAAATACCTCCCTTAATCCTCATTAAGAGGGAGAACAGAAACATTACGGAAAAAACACATTAATTACACACAGTAATAACCGGCTGATCTCGCTAACAAAGCAGATTACCTACATTAAACACTCTCACCTAGAGAGACCAAATCACTTTAATTTCCGCATTAATTACTCCTTAATCAGGTACTAACTTGACCGTTGGAGGCGGAGCTCACAGGAGTCTCCGTTATTTTGCAGGTACAGGCGTCCGGTTCCAGTCTCGAAATTGTAACTCTCCCGCAGGACATCAGAAAACCCCGAAACAGGACCCATTGCTGCATCACATAGTCCACCAGTGCCGGACACCACTGGTACGAATCCCTGAAGTTAGCCAATTCTCGCTCGTACGCTTCCTCTGTGGTAGCCTGTAGGATCTTCCGCCACTTACCATTCACCAATCTCTCTGCCATTTCCAAATTCTTGTTGAAAAGGTTGTAGGCTTTCACTTTCACGCAGTTGTTGATGTGCCATGTGCACAATAAGTGCTTCGATTCTGGAAACAGCTCTGCTATGGGGGCAAAGAGACCTCCCTCACAGTCGCTGACGATGGCTGCTGGATGAACATTAGGCCCGATGTAGTTTCTCAGCTTCTCCAAGACCCAATAATAACTTGGAGCCGTCTTATCCTTGATGATTGCATGACCAATCAGAAAGTTCTGGTTCGTTGGAGTCATCCCCATGATCTCAACCAGTGGGAACTTGTACTTGTTTGTCTTTTACGTTGAGTCGATCAAAATCACAAATGGCCAAGACTTGATCATATCAGCACAATCAGGATGAACAAGGAAAAGATGAGTCACCTCCGTTGTATCTCCATCAGAATCAAACCAGAACAGGTAACCACGTGATTGTGCCTGGTGTAGCAGCTGCTGTATAGGGTTCCTTCCCTCTCACCGTTCAAACCTGAGTTGCTGTCTGACGTTGTAGATGTGTCTTCGGTTTGGATGGTCTTTTGGAAATTTCTCTAACACAGATGCTAATATTTTAGCAGGCTTGACTTGAGCATCACTCATTTCTTTCACAACTACTTTCGCAGCAGGACTTAAGCCGCTCAGCTGTCGATGACCCTCTTCATATACTATCATCTCATGGTTGTGATACCCCCATTTAAAGTAACCAATCACTTCCCAACCGTCACGACTCCATAGTTGTCGGACCTTTACTCTGAACTCACACCCACAACCTTTCCGCTTTGTATCAAACCGAGTGGCTGTACGAAAATCTCTTTCTTCTCTTTTGCGATAACGGTCACATCTCAAAATGCGATCCATTCTACCATCCCGTTGAGATTTATGAGTTACTACTACCAAGCAAAATCCAGCTGCAATTGCAACCTGTTTTGCCCAATCAATCGCTTGTTGAGCTTCTTCGAATGGACCATCATGTCCAAATATCCCACTGTAATCATTTCCGTCTCCACCATAATCCTGCATCAATTATATATTATAATAAATACATTTAACGGATGATACATTTAATTTCTATATTTACACAGAATTAACACAAAAAAAAAACATAATTATGTATAATATTATTCATACACATACACATACAAATTTTAAACACAATCATTTATAAAAGTCACATAAACAATTAAATATTTTGGTATACATTAACACAAATCTACTCACTACATACATAAACACATTAAATTATTAAACATAATTTAAAAAAACACCGTTTTGAATTTTCAATTTGAAATAAATTAAAAACAAAAAAAAACAAAAAAAAAAAAAAAAAAACATTTCCAATTTTTTTTTAATACAATTTCGAATTGTCAAACTTAATTTTAAAAAAAATCCTTTCTCAACAATCAAACTTAATTTCTAAAAAAACCCAATTCTAATTTTCAAACTAAATTTTAAAAACATACCATTTCGAATTTTCAAACTTAATTTTAAAAAAACCTATTTCGAATTTTCAAAATTAATTTTAAAAAAACCCATTTCGAATTTTTAAAAAAAATCATTTTCGATTTTTTTAAAAAAAATAAAAAACAACAACAAAATCAAAAAAAAAAAAAAAAAAATTTAGGTGGGGCGTCTGCCAGGGCCGCCACAGCCACTGGACTGGCGCCTGGCAGGGCCGCCTCAGCCAGTGGAGTGGCGCCTGGCCAGGACGCCAGTCTGGGCGTCTGGGCTGGACGTCGGTGTGGTGGTTCTGGCGTCTGGCTTGGACGTCCATGCTACGGTTAGGGCGTCCATCCTAGGCGCCGGAGCCACTCCTACGGTAAACCGTGAATTTTAACGGTGACTTACCTCGTTTTCCGTCGACGACGACGTACCTCCGACGTCCCCCGCATCTCCGGCCTGCCCTCCGGTCTCCCCCGGCGAGCCAGTACGGCTCCACATTTTTTAAATCGAGATTTGTTCAATTTTAGAAAATGGGCATAATTGTCACACCAAGTCATATTTGTGGGCTTTATATGGTAATTTGCGGGCGATGTTTAACAAATCCCTTTGCTCTTTCCTCTATGTACCACAGTTTTGGTGATGGCAATTGGCAAGGATGGTGGGGGGGTTTGGTGGTTTTACTTATGGTATTGTTACACAGTGATGAAGGTAAACGTGTTTTTGGTGGTTTTTTTGGTGTTGGTGGTGGTTAAAGGGAGTACGCGGTGGGTTTGAGGGTGACGAAAATGAAGGTGCGCGGGGACTTTGGCCGGGTTTGTGCTGGGGGTGACGGAAATGGAGGTGGGTGAGGATTTGGGGCCAGTTTCGTGGGTTGTAGTGATGTTGTTGGTGGGTAAGTGGGAGGGGAGGTAAGGTGATGATGAAGGAGGTGGTCATGGAGGAAGGATGAAGGAGGTGGTCATGGAGAAAGAGAGAGGAGAGAGAAAGAAGTGGGGTAGGCTTTTTTTTTTAAATAAAATAAAATTGTAAGTTAAAAAATAAACTAATAAGAAAATGACACATAGGCAAGGTAACTGGTTATACCGGCTTGGTGACCTGTTGAGTTGATGAAGATGGGGTTTAAAGATTGGATTATTCTGGAATAATCCAAAGGTTGGTTTATTTTGGAAGAATGAGGCAAAAGTTGAATTATTTAAAATAATTTTTCCTTATAATTATATTTCTTTTCTAAAGCTGATGTACATCCTTTTTTTAACAGGAAATTCTATCTTCTTACAAAAAGTAAACAAGATTAAATAGAAAGTAATTCATTAAAATTATTAATTTCACTTTCAAGTCATATAAAATATCTTTCCCATAAAGGTTTCCATAATTTCGATCCATTATTATTTAGGGTTATTCCAAATTAGTTTTTTTTTTTTTTTTTTTTTTTTTTTTTTTTTTTTTTTTTTTTGTGTGTGTTTTTAGAGAACCACGGGTGATAAGCATTAATCCCAAGATCCCTTGGAAGCGGGAGGGAAGCTCTAACCACCTGAACTATCTCTCACTCTCATAAAATTATAGTATTGAACTTATTATATTAAATTATATATTTTATCTGCATTTGTATTTATATTTTCTTACTCGGTAGCTTATTATTTGAACCAATAGTATTTTGTGTAAATTTATCTAAAGTACTTGTACTATTTGAATTATTTTATACAAAAAACTTATGTTGTTTGAATATATTTTTTTTTTAACCCTTTTCATTCGACCCTAAATTATAAATTTATAACAACATTGCTACAATATTAACCAATTCAATGTTGACTTTATATCAAGTTATATACTCCTCATTATTTGTGGGTGGGATTGTGGTTGTAGTTGTTGGGATAGAAATTTCATTATGGCTATCATTAGTTTTTGTAAGCATAGTCACTTACTATATAAGTCAATTTCTATATTTGAATTACACATTACAGTGCTACTCAGCTAGAAAAAAAAAAAAAAAAAAAAAAAAAAAACATGTGTAAACACATAATCAAGACTTCAAGAGCAATGTAATCAATTAGTTGTCATGCATATACATGTGTAAACACATTATCAAGACTTTACACATGAAATCATGCATAAGAAAATTTGAAATTTGCATAGACAATATGGTCGGATTTAGATACTCAAAATCAGAAAAAGCTTGATGTAACAAGCACTAAGAGATCGTACGTATTAACATTATTGTGTGTTTGTGGTGACCGATCTAGTGGATAGTTTTTTCCTTTTTTTTTCCAAGATAAAAGTGGACATGTAATTGTCCTTTACAATCTTTGGAAAAAAATAAAATGTGAGTTGCCTATTTTTATTGCCATGATTGGCAAGGTTTTAGATAAAAAAGAAATAAATAAAGGACAGTAACTATACCCTGGCCTGAAAGCAATCTATACTATGTGAGATAACTAGATAAGGTGTCATTTGTTTGTTTGTGTTTTATATATTTCGACACAAAGAAATGGGAAAAGTATCAAAATTGGAATGGAGAAGAATATTCCTATCATTTTCATTTAGTTTGAGATTTCAGGTATGATCTTCATTGAAACTCTTTGGATTTATTAGAGGTTGAATGTTTAAACCTTAGCTATTATAGCATACTTTTTGGTCCAAGATGATCGCTACTAACACCAAGTCACTATTAAGTCAACAACTAGTCCTTTTTAATGTAATTTGCAACTAGTTTTTTGTCATTATATTTAAGCTTTGCCATACATCTTAGCAATATGATGCATGAGCCATTGAAATGAAACCAGATATTTTTTTATCGCAAAGGATCTGCTTCTGTGAGAGATTTTTCTTCAAGTTATCCAATTATTGCTAGACCCACTTAGTCGTTTGATCCCTTGTATTATTTTAAAATCCTTAAAAAAAAATAAAAAATAAAAAATAAAAAATAAAAAAAATATTAACTATGTAACATTTTGTCCAACCTTCTTTGTCATCTTCAAAATAATAGGCTTTATTTTGGTGTTTAGAGAGTCACAAGGGCGGGCTTGAGTATCAGGAAGCTCTAACCACTTGAGTTATCCCTCACTCTCAAAATATTAGGCTTTTAGTATGTAGGAAAATGATTTTCCATGTTGTACTTCCTAAAAACCGCACAATGTTATTTTGTGAAGCATATGAAGTTACAATTTTTCATGTATAACTCCACTTATTTTTGGACTAGACAAGAAATTTCTTTTATTCCGCGGCAGATTAATGTGTTTATTAATTGATCTCCACTTTGACAATGCATCAAATTGAAAAAAAAAAAAACCTTGTACAATATGAAGTAATAATATATTATTACTAGTATGCCTTTCATTCTGAAAATGGGGGAAGGTTTTAAATTCTCCATATAATTCCATACCGCTTGCAGCTGTAGCTCATCTTATCTTATATTTTACGGAGTATTTTGTATAATTTTCCATGTGATTTATTTTTCAATAATTGCAATATATAAATGATCTCTGTATTAAGCTAACTTAAAAAAAATAAAAATAAAAATGATTGAATAACTTATAAGATTCCCTTAATCCTAAATTATAAAATTGATATATTGCGTGCATATTTACTCTTTGAATTTGTTTAAACAATCGTAGTCATATATCCGGTATTTATAAAATACGGAGTATTAATTAACTTATTTTTAAATTATGATTTCAATCAGTCGTAATTAAATACAGTTATAATGTCAGTTTCAATAACAAAGATTCCTTAAATACTTAAATCTTATAAGCAGTGTTATACAACCAAGTAATACAAAAAGTGTGTACTTAATTAATTACCACTTCTTAGAACATACCACCAGCAATTTATTAAGTACTCATTAAGTAAATTAAAAGGGATTTTGTAAATAGATAATCATAGTTCAAATTGATTTGATCTATTTCCTCTAGTTCATATTTTTTTGCAATTTTGAAATATTTTATAACTTATAAATAATACTTCAAAGTTGTAAAAAATATGAAACGGATGTAGTATCTCACGTCAGACTTCACATCAAGACTAACTAATTACACGTTTTTTTTGATTTTATATTAATTTAATTTATTTTTATGACAGCTATATTAATTTAATTTTAATTTAATACTCTGTAATGAATTAATGATTAACCCCATCATGGCGACAAATGAGTTTGGATAAACGGCTGGGCTGATTGACCAAGAATATTAATTAAAGGCGTTAAAATCAATAAGGCACATTGAATTTTTAATAGATAGAAGAATGGTGTGAACAAAACTAAAGAAGCCACGTAGCTTATGCTTACGCTATCAATCAAATTAAGAATACTTATATTCTTATTTAGTCAATTTGTTGCATCATCTCAAGTTTTAAACTTACTATTGCATATCTTATATTATAAATAAATTCCTTTGTACGAGTATTATTTAAATACGTGTATTATCATATACAAAGTATATAACAAACACAAGAAACAGGATGAATTGAAAACGAAAACTATTAACAAACGAGTATTATTATATACAAATATGTAACAAGCACAAGAAATAGGATGAATCGAAAACGAAAACTATTAACAAATACGGATTATATGTATCAAGAAGAATCCAATCAAACTTTATTATACGTATACTTTACTAAAAATCAGCAAGTATATGGTGTAAAAGTTTTAATAAATTAATATAAAACGAAAATAACAATTATGGATAACTTTTTTTATTGGTAAAATTTTTCTTCAGTATCACAATCACGATAACGGTTTAATATGAGAACGGAGTTCCAAATTCACAAAATAAGTCCAATTAGTATCATTATATATACTCCGTATTGGATCATACCTTTTGTGGCTGTGCTCATTATGTTGTTTCCATCAAATTTCGTTAGTGCTTCCACTAGTCAACGGAACGTCATATTTGACGTTGACTTTTTAGGAAAATAATCAAATTATATTAGGTGACCTGAGTTACTTTATGACAATTAAATACTCCGTAATGGTTATTCTACATTGACCCTACAATAAATTATACTTTGTTGGTTTTAATAATACTAAAAATAAACATCATTGTTATTTTTGTATATCTGAAAATTATGGGATAAGTTCATTTTAATAATTTCAATTATGACTAACTAAGAATTATTATCTAATAATTCTAATTTTGGTATTATTTTCCCTCTAGTAGTTCCACTGACTGGTAACCTACTAAAAGAATTTTATTTTTTTAAAAAAAAAAATCCATGTGTCAGCATGTAATTGCTCCGCATTTATTTTTTTTAAAAAAAAAACAAAGAAAAGAATAAACCCATCCCAACCACCCCCTTCCACCTTCCCCATCGTGAAACCCTAGCCCACTTCTAATACCCACCGGAAACCGTCTAGCCTCCCCCTTAACCCCCAAAAATGGCCGGCTAGCCCCTCCCAACCCCCAAGACAACCCTCCACCTTCCTCTAACTCTCATAATACCTCCCTTATAACTCCTCTTTGACCCCTATAACCCCTTATAACTCCTCTCTGACCATCGAAAACACCCAGCCACCCCTCCCCCCACCCCCGTAACCCTAGCGAATAGGTGGTTATAAGGAACTTTTTGAATGAGGGAGGGTTACAGAGATTAGAGGAAGGATGGAGGGGGTCTGTGCGGCGCCGACGTTGGGGGCAGGGGAGTCAGGCTGGGGGTGGGTGGCAAGGGGTGGCTGGCGTGGGGAAGGGTGGTTGTTTGTTTGTTTGTTTTTTTTTTTTTTAATTTTTTAATTTTTTTTGGATCAAGCACGTGTTGACACGTGTCTTGGTAACCTGTAATAACATGTTGTTGACCGGTTGAGACTACTACAGACAAAATGATAGCATAGTTGGGATTATTAGGAAGTAAAGGAATTATTAATTTTTCCTAAATTGTATTATGTACAATTGAGAGAATCAAGTTGCACTTGCCTATACAAAATCCCCGTGAGGATGAGTTCAATTTGAATCACTCACTAGCCAATGCATTACAAGCATGATATGATTCATGAACATCGTCATGATCGTTGTATACTTGTATGTCATCATCTTGCTGTTCATGGCAAACCAATTACTTCGTATAAAATAAAAAGGTGAAATGTACTAAAGCTATGGAAAAAAAAAGGTAAGCCAAAGTGAAATCTAAAAAAAGATGAGGGGAAAAAAGAAAGGAAAAGACAGCATTTGCTTCATTGTGAATTGAACTCACTATTTTTTCTCCTTCTATCGCTATCTATCCTTTTCTCTTAGTTGGGTTTTGATGTATATTATCCTGCTAAAGCTAAACAACAAAGTTAGAGAAATTATCCAAAGTTATCAAGAGTTAATCAGTTGGGATATTAGATATTATTGTGATTATATTATTTTGTTGAAAGTTATATTTGCATTATATATTATATTAGATGAAGCCCGTGCTATGCACGATATGTTTCTATTTTTCAAATAAAATATTTTACTAATATATATTTATCTAATAAATTTTGTGGATATTCGCTTGCTTATTACTTGAATTTTTTATTATTAACTGAATTATTAACTTTATTTCTCATATTTAGATAAAATTCGTAATATAAAAAGATAATGTTTTATTTCACAAAGTTTCGTATTTGGCTTTCCTCCACAAAAAAAGTTACATATGTGGCTGGTCACACCGTGTAGTCGAGATTACTTGCTCATGAGTTACTTGTTTGGTTAAGGGTTACTCAATCGATTAGGGATTACTCGGACGGTCAGGGGTTATTCGGTCAGTGTTTGAGTGTTTCTCAGCCGGCCACACGATATGGCCAGCCACACAGAAAACGCACTGATTTTATTTTATAATTAATATAAATTTTTTGATCTAAAATAAATTGCAATTCTTTTTTTTAATTGGCTAAAATATAACATTTTCTTATGTGACGCTCTAAAATTAATCTTACGTGACATAATCCTATTGTAGCATTTTGAAATTATTAATATTACGTGGCGATCTTTTATTATAATCATACGTAGCACTTTAAAAAAAAAACTAATCTTACGTGACAAAATTCGATCGTAGCGTTTTGAAAATACTAATCCTAAGTGGCGCTTTAATAATTTTTTAAAAATTAAAATCCTAAGTGGCTTTCTAAAAATTCGGGAAAAAAAACTCCTCTATATATATATATACTAGTTTTGTGCCCCGGGCGATGCCCAAATGGTTGATAAAATTTTAAGATAACATTTTTACTTGGATGTTAAATACGGTCAAATTATTTGTTCTGATAATGTAGGATATTTGGACATACAATATCATATGGAGTGTACTTTGTATAGTTTTGTTTGTAAATAGATATCTATGTTATTATTGACTTGAAATTATTTTTATTGAACTTCAATTATTTTCGCTGAATTGAAAGTATTTTTACCAAACTAAAATTATTTTTACTAATTAAAAGTTATTTTACTGATTCTCTAATATTTTTTTAAAATAAATTAAATAACAATACATTTTGTATGCGGTTAACCACACCATCTGGCCGGACAAAGTAACCCATATAAAACTAATCGAGTAACCCCTGTAATACTAACTGAGTAAGCTCTAACACTGACTAACACTACATGAAAACAACTTGATTTTGACAGAAAAAATCAGTCGGAAACATCGGAAATTCCGTCGGAAAACGGTCTTCCGACGGAATTCCGTCGGAATCAGTCTGTCGCAAAACTCTTTGTAGGAAATTCGGCCTTTTCCGACAAAATTTCCGTCGAAAGGCTAGTTTCCGACGGATTTATTTCTGTTGGCGCTTTTTTTTTATTTTAATTGAAATTCCGTCGCAATTTTCCTACGAAAGTTTTTGTCGGAGTTGGAGAGGTTTTCGATGGAAATTTCCGTCGAAAGAGATATATTCCGACAGAAATTTTCGTCGGAAAAGTCAATAAAAAAAAAATAAAAAAAATTGTCCCACCCCTAACCCTTACCCCACCCAGATTCACCACTGCCCACACCCCTGCTCACCACCCCAACCCACCCCACCGCCACCCCCTAACCCACCAGATCCCACCTCACACTAACCTTCGCTAACCCGCATCCCAACCCACCAAAACCCCCTTTTCTGACCCACAACACCACCAGCCCACACCAGACCCCCCCAACCTAGACCTGACCCCCCACCCCACCAACCCAGACCCGACAAAACTTCCCCCACCCACCCTGACCAAACGTACCCTACCCACCCTAACCAACCACCTAACCCAACCACCAAGAAAATACAGAAAAAAAAAACCAAATTGGAAAACGTCAAACCAACCTAGATCCAGCCCCAATTCCCTAACCCACAAACCCACTACCATCGAAACCACAACCCCCAAAATCGAAACAACAACCAAAAATCGAAAAAAATAAACAAAAAAACTTGAAATCAAACAAAATAAATATACAATTATCTTCTGAAATTAATAAAATAATATTACAATTATATCAAAAATTTAATTATAATCAGAATTGTTTTTTTTTCTAAAAAAAAAAACCTAGATCTACAGTTGTTGTTGTTGTCATTGTTGCTGGGGCTGGTGTTGTTATTGTTGTTGCGGTGGTGTAGTTGCTCCTGGTGTCGTTTTTGTTGTAGTCGCTGCGTGGTGGTGTGGTTGTTGCGTTGTTGTGTCGCCGTTGAAGAGAAGAGGAGGAGAGAAGGAGGAGATCGAAGAAGAGGAGAGAAGGAGGAGATCGAAAAGATAGAGAAGGAGAATGAAAGGAGAACCAGAAGAGAGGAGAGAGAAAGAGAAGAAGAGAAGAGAGAGAACAAGAAGAGAGGCTGGGAGAGAGAAGAGGAGAGGAAAGAGAAATGAATAGGGATAGGGGAGGGGGTCTGTATATTTAGGAGTGTAGAGTTTAGTTTTTTTTTAATTTAATTTTTTTAAAATAAAATAAAATTCCGTCAGAAATTTCCGATGGAAACAAAATCCGTCGAAATTTTCCTACGGATTTTAAATCCGCATGAAATTAATATATTCCGACGGATTTTTTTTCCCTCGAAATTTACAGCTTCCGACAGAAATTTCCGTCGGAAGAAATTTTCCGAGAAAATATTCCGTCGGAAGCAGTACATTTCGAGGGAAAAAAAACCCCTCGGAATATTTCCGAGGGATTGTCCGTCGCAACTTATCTATTCCGACAGACTTTTCTGACAGACCCAAATTCCGTCGAAAAACGACGTATTTCTAGTAGTGTAAGTAACCCCTATCTATAACACTGATTGAGTAACCACTATAACACTGACCAAGTACCCCCTATAGCAGTTAGAGGTGAGCAAAAATTCCGGGTACCCGGAATTGGAATTGGAACCAGCGAGTCCGGAACCGGAATTGGACCTGGTGGTTCCAATTCCGGGTAATAAATTAAGGAACCGGTTGCAACCGGTTCCAATTCCAATTCTCATTTTTTTGGACCCAGAACTGGTTGGGTACTCGGTTACCCAATATATATTAAATTAGATATATTTTAAAAACAAAAATATGATGAATGAATCTAGTTAGTAAAATATAAAAATATATTATTAATATCTAACATATATAAAATAGCTTCATGCATATATAAATATAAGTATCAAACGCTAAAAATGAAAATGGTTTAAAAAAGTATTTAACAATTATGCACATAAGTGGGTACCCGGAACCAGAACTGGTACCCAACGGTTCCAATTTCAATTCCTAAATTTTAGAACCGGTAAAAGTGGTTCCAATTCCGATTCCGAATTTTAGAACCCGGTTTCAACCAATTCCGGGTCCGGGTCCTAAAATTTTGACCAGGTACCCGGTTTGCCCACCCCTAATAACAGTAACGTAGTAATTCTGATCTTGTAATAGTTGGTGATGCGGTTTGGCCAGCTACATATAAAAGTTTGTGATTAAATATATAATAAATGGATCTTATTTTAAAGAACTTTTTAAAACGAATTTGATGATGGAAATAGAACCGAGTTATAGGATATTTATTTAAAGTTATGATTAAGTTTGTATATATGAAATATTAGAATCTTGTCGACAATAAAACTCTATGCAACAATTTTATCTTCAAAAATCTATCCAAAAAACACTTACTTAGCATCATATGTGTCACAATAATATCTATTTATCTCCTACGTGGCGTGACACTTGGCATTCCAGTTTTTCGCCAAGTGTCGCTGTTGTCTCGTGGCCTGGCTGCGAGACCGGCTTTATTTATTAGTGACTAGTTTTGTGCCCGGGCGATGCCCAGATTGATTATAAAATTTTAGGATAAAATTTTTACTTGAATGTGAGATATGGTCATCTAATGCCTTTTGATAATGCAGGATATTTAGACTTACAATATCAAATAATAGTGTAATTTTTGTAATTTTGTTTGTAAGTAGATATCTATGTTGATGCCCGGATTGTTGATAAAATTTTAGGATAAACTTTTTGGCTTGAATGTTCAATAATACGATCATGTAATCTCTTTCGATAATACAAAATATTTAGACATACGTACGTATCATATCGCTTATTTATAGAATAATGTAAATTTTTTATTTTGTTTGTATACAAATATCTATGTTATTATGGACTTGAAATTATTGTTATTGAATTTAAATTATTTTTATTGAACTAAAAGTATATTTATCAAACCAAAATTATTTTTACTGATTCTCTAATATTTTTTAAATAAATTAAATAATAATGTATTTTGTATGCGGCTAATCACACCATCTGGCTGGACAAAGTAACCCCTATAAAACTGATTGAGTAACCCCTGTTATACTAACTGAGTAACCTTTAACAATGACTAAGTAACCCCTATGTATAACATGATTGAGTAACCACTATAACACTGATCAAGTAACCCCTATAACACTAAAGAAGTAACTCTGATATTGTAATAGTTGGTGACACGGTTTGTCCAGTTACGTATAAAAGTTTGTGATTAAATATATTATAAATGGATCTTATTTTAAAGAACTTTTTAAAATGAATTTGATGATGGAAATAGAATTAAGTTATAGGATATTTATTAAAAGTTATGATTAATTTTGTATGTATGAAATATTAAAATTTTATCGATAATAAAACACTAGTAACAATTTTATTTTAAAAAATCTATCCAAAAATCGCTTACTTAGCATGTGTCACAATAATACATGGCGAAAAATTGCGACACTTGACGCAAAACTGAAATACCAAAGTGTTGTTGTCTTGTGGTCTGGGTGCGAGACCGGCTTTATTTATTAGTGTTATATGATATGATATGATATGATATTAGATTTCTTAGTCATGCATGTCTAACACTTAGTTTATAGCTTAAAAAATTCAAAATATTTTTCACTCCGAACTTAACTTGTGGCAATAATCAATGTACGAATATTTAGTTTTGGGTGATAATCTAACACGAGAGACTTTTGAAACTTAAATGGATCTAAAACTTATCGTATTTGCGAGTGTATATTTTATTCTAATAAACGTCTACTCCGTATCATATTACTACATTAAAAGTGTTGATCCAATGAAATTTAACTTATACCTAATAATATCATAAAATAACTTAATTTAGTATATTCGAACTATTAATAAGAAAAAATTCGATCTCCACACCTACAAAATTAGACACACCACATTTTTTTAAAAAAAACTAATCAAGAATTTTACGTTCATACTTTTAATAGCTAATTAATCATTAATTACTCAAGTATTGTTTAAAATAATAATAGAGTACAGTAATGCATAATTTTGCCTAATAAAAATCAATATAGTTAATCGATATTTAGTTGTCAATTGTCATTAATAAATATTGATCTAACTTCATCCTTTATACTTATATTTCGTATATACTCCCTCCGTTTCCAGAATTTTTGACATAGTCAACATTGCAATATGTCAATTTACTAGTTTGACTTTATTTTTATAAAATTAAATATTATTAATAAAAATTATTTTTAAAAATATTTTTTGAAACTTTATATTATTATCTGAATTATTATGTTAGTAAAAAATTATGATAAAGGCTAATACATAAATAGTGAAAAAAGTCCAACGTCCCAAATATTCTGGGATAAAGGGAATATATATATATTATTTCTAATTTTTTTCACATATATAAGTTTTTTTTTTCTTTCTCTCTCTTCTTCCGTATATAAGTTGATTTAGTGAACTTTCTACTTCAAAATTCCGGCCTTCTCTGTAAGCACAATTTTTTGTGCCTAGAGGAGGGTTCGTTACAGTGAAAGTGTGGTTGGTGAGAATTCAATGTCTCAAATCTCAATGTTTAGCTTGAGACGAAAAAAGGGACGAAATGAAAAATGAAGAAAATGAGAGTTTTTTTTTTTAATAAAATTTGTTTATTACATGGGCTATTGATTTTTGGGCTTTGTTGTGAGTTTTGCCACAGATTCACATATTCTGTCATTAACCACCATACAAAATACTACTTCTGTCACATATTAGTTGCAACTTTAGAATATTTTATGTCTCATAAATAATACCTCAAATTTGCAACTAATATATAACGGAGGTAGTACGAGATTTGGATATGTCATTAATGGGTTGTTGTGAAAAGGATTTAATTTTTATAGTGTTGATGTGACAATATCATATGAATCTAATCACTAAAAATTTAATATTAAAGTTTTCAATTGGTAACTAGACAATGAAGAAAAAGAAAAAAAAAACAACTAGACAATGAATGATTGATCTTAGGTATTACATTATTACACGCAATTATTCAAAACTTAGCTTTCAACTTGGGTAAAACTAAGTTAATCAGAGTTAATACAGTAATTAGGAGTGGTTAGCAAAATCTTAAAATGTGACCTTTTATTTGTTTTGGTCTTTACATATGGATACACTAGGTATATTAAAACGTGCTAATAGTTGCCTAAATTGTTCATTTTGCAAAATTAACGAATTTATCATCAACTTCATTGACCAACTTTACGTCAACAGAACAAAAAAACACTCAGCAACGTCGCTATTATCAGCTTCGCGTGGGTGACGCCAACATAAGAAAAATTGTTCGTACACATTTTACAAACATCTTTATGCTATCAATTATTTATTGATTTTTTAAAATTATTATGATCAATGATTCATTATGAGTTGGTAATTCTCACTAAAAAAATTCATTTTAATGGTTTATAATTGTCCGGCTTCTTTCATCCTCACTCATTCATTTAAAATTACGTACTTTGTAAGGTGTGTGGACAATTTAAACATAATCTATAACTATTATACAGTATAAGATTTGACGCCGCTCATTAATTTTTAATACTAGTAATAAGCTAAGACTTGTTATGTTTTCTAAGGTGAGAAGAGTTGCTCGAAATCAATCTGGTTGTTAACCCTAAGCTAGAGAACAATAGGAAGACTGGAAGACCATTATGGTAAGAGTTCGAGCCTATCACCGACACAAAGGATAGTTTCCCTCCTCACAATTGTTAATACTGGGGATGTTATGTTATCTAAATATGTAGACATAAACAAAATACATTACGTAACGCAGGAGAAATATAGAGCACATAACACGTTGTTTCCTAGCTATTAGAGTATGGGGCCAAGGCACAACTACACTTGATCATGAAAATGACTAATTATAAACATTTCATCCATTGGAAATTTGACATTGAAATGTCTCAAGTTTTTATTGGGTCGTGTATTACGTGTGTACAACATATTATTTTAAAAACAATTAATAACTTTATTTTATTTTATTCATAATAAATGTTCGATATTTAAAATATCATAGAATTTATAATCATAAATGTTAGGATTTTTTTATTATATCTTTTAAAAAGATATAGAGTAATTATTGTAATTGTAGACACTGTATATTCATTATCAACATTAATTTTTAATCTAAAAAACAAAAGAAGTTGTCGTTTTACCCACCAAAAATGTTATCATTACCTTATAAACTAAATTAAACCATGACAAGCACATCAAATATGAATGATAATGATGCATTTTGGGATTAAGTGGGTTACAAACTAATGAATTACGAAGTACATTACATGTAATGTTCTCCATTATCCAAACATATTTTAATCTTAAACATTCAAATTAAACTAAACATGGCGCATCCACTCATAATGACATAACAGCCTACATGCCAATTAAGATAAGAGTGTGCACCTACCCAACTTCTAGAATCTAGATTGTGTCTCCTTACAAAACTTAGCTAGATCGATGACTTTGATTTGTAGCACAAGTTAGATCGTGTACCTTGTATAATAATAATAAGAGTATAATACTAATCCGTACTATAATTAGCACAATAACCAGTAACTACTTTTATAATATTTTTATGATTTTTTTTTGCCTTTAATATTTTTATTAATGGATATATATTTTATGTACTGTTTTTCAATACATAAAACAAATTATGCATACTTCGTAAATATTAAATTAACATGACGATTAATATTAAAGGAGCATACGCAGGGGTAGATCTTGGGGTGACAAGCCCTCCAAGTAGTTGAGGATTAACCCTTGCTGCCCTCCTTACTTTTTTAGCCCAAAATATGTCATATCTTCTTTTTATATATATATATATATATATATATATATATATATATATATATTTATTTATTTATTTTTGGTAAGGAGAAATGACTTATTGAGGCGGAATCTCTCACAGATCCTCCGATCTTTTTTAGCCCAAGCTATACCATATTGAGTGTATGAAGTATACGAATTCGAAGCCCGAATACCAGTACTATATGATTAAATCACATTAATAATGCATTAGAGTAGGCTACTACTTTGTACGAGTATGTTTAAGAGAAAAGGTAGTTGGAAGCAAGGGGAGGAAAAAGGCTAAAGAAAAGTCAAAGGTTACAACTCACAAACCTATTGTCTTGGAGTAGTTTTGAATTTTGATTTTGAAAAGGTCTAGAATCAAAACCATCATAAGATTCAATTATCTTGCATTCTCCCTTGTTCTTTTGATCTTTCTAATTAATTTCTTACAATTATTAATTCTAATTTGCCGTGTTCCGGCTTTTTTTCAAGTGTGATTCAAATTTTTAAAATTTATTCATCATATAAAATTTGTGCAACTAAACATTTTCAGAAGTTTATTTTTTTCTTCCAAATGGCAACTCGCTTTATACTCATCTAAGTTTAGTTATCAGAAATACTGTTTGATTCTTCTTAATAAGTACTTAATTAAATATCAAACTTTATCGTCTTTATGGAGTCTAATATTTAATTCATAATTCGAAATAATAATGATAAAAATAATGTTAAAAGAAAATGAGAAGGGTGTCATTTTGTACTGCCATTATATAGGCACAAATACTTGTTATACCTATATCAAAATCACAAAATGTATGCCTATAGGCTCAAGAACTAAAGGGTGCAATTTTTTTTGGTGCAACTTATATCAATTACAGAATCACTACATTCGTCAATCTGTTTCATTTTATTTTTCCCTTTTTATTCAAAAAGTTCTCGCAAAAAAAGTCAAATGAAATAAGAAAAAAAGGGTTGATGGAGTCATATGAGAGGTAATACTAAAGTTCATATACTGTATTTAAGACAATCAACTCTTACGTGGGTAACTCAATCTCTAAACTTAGGTAAGTATAAATCACGGATTGATGGGATTAACGCCGTAAATCTAAGGCAATTTATTTGCTTGACTTGTGTTTTTGTCGGTTGATTGCATGTTTACATATAGACTATAGGCGATTGATAACGATCTCCTTAATCACAACATCACTCATACTCATTCATAGCTCTAGTTCTCTAGCATTCTTTGCTACCTAAGAAAATGTCATTTACACTAGTACAACCTTTGTATATGTGTCTTTGTAGTCACAAGCTTTTCAAATGAACCTTCCATTGTAATATGTTACGTGCGTCCTTATAAAATAAAATTATTTGAATTTGATATCTTTGACATTCTTTTTTTACATAGTATATATTAATAGTAAGTGTTCTTTATGTTATCATATTGATTAAAAAAATTTACTTATCAACAAAGACGCAAGTTATTAAAATCAACTAATGAAAAAAAAAAAAAAATACTCCCTCAATTTCTAGTTGATCGATTGTCCTAAATATATCAAGTACATACTAAGAAATCCTAATTATATATGTATGACAAGTTCATTACTCCTAAAAAAATATTTCTATTATTCCGTAAAACATAAACCAAAATTCATAGGATGTATTTTAATACTGAATGCTTTGTATAATAATACCCAAAATTCATTTATCCACATTATTTACATCTTCATTCTTCTCACTAAATATTTATTTAAATAATATTCCATATTTTTTAAAAAAGAAAGGTACTGATGCTTTTATTAAAATTAAATAAGGTCTAGCTCCGCCAAAGTAGTGGGCTTTGGGGGAACGAGCCCAAACGTACAAGTTCCGAACTATTATTGGTTTCCCACTTAGCAACTAGGTGCACAACCGTATTACAAGAACGTTTCACATGTTTAAAGCTACAAGCATCAAAAAGCAAGCTAATATACTTCCTTTTTTTTATTAAGTTAGGAATTTATCGACAATTCACGAGTAAATTGGTGTAATAAATGTTAATTAAATGTCTATTATTTTCACTTTTAGCTTCTTATATACATGCAGCACTTAGGATTGCATATAGCTTTTTCCTTAATTGAATACGATTCTTTCTTCGCTCAACATTATAGATTCTTAACCTAGTTTTTGGAGTATTATTAAGGTTGAGTTGGGCTAATAATTTAAAGATGAATCCAGACAATTTAGTACAATCCAAGTAAAGCCAGGCGACCTTTTTGATGGATTAGCTGCGCACACCAGTTAAGAATTTGGAGTTTGTATAACCTGAGATTAGTGGTCATAATTGGTCCAATTCAATAATCCTTCTGAATTAAAAAATTATAGCTCGTAACATAATTTACGTTAATATATAATTATATATAGCAGTTGCATCTCCCGTTTTTTTTTTTTTTTTGGTTTTTTTTTTTGGTTTTTAATATGATCACACTGGAAAGTTCTAATTTTGTTCCCTTTGCCTCGAAATACTAAGTGAAGTTGAATATTGTGAGAGTTATCCATGGTTTTCTATTATCATATCATTAATGACAAATCAATCTTACGAGTATTGATTTTTTTCTATTTAATACAAAATCTATTGTTGATTGATATACCTGGGTAATGATTAATGTTTCTAAATCACATTCACCTAAATTTTTTAGAGCTTAATTTATTCGATGTAATTAACTTTGATTTTTACCTAATGTTTATACATGTTTGAATCTAATTAGTGTTAAAATTAAGGGTCAAGATTGAAAATAATTACACTGAATTTGTAGCCATTGAAAAGTCATTCTATGTTTTACACATGTTTGAATCTAATTAATCTTAAAACTTATTATTTTATATTTTTAATAAGGTGAACAAAATGTAACCTCAACTCTTAGTTTTTTCTGATAAGTATATCAAGTGACAATATTTTTAAGTACTTTTACCCTCCACGATCAAGTGACAAGTTTTCGACAATATTTTTGATGCTAAGTACTTTGATGATACTTTTACCCTCCACGTCTCAATATAATTATTGTTATTGGACTATTGACATGTTTTCCTTAATTTCCTTTGTAAAACAATAAAAAGGCCTTGATATTAATAACACGATCATTCTGGCCCTTTTGTTATATTTGCCAGCCCATTTTAAAAGCCCAAAAATTATAGAGGAGGGTGGGGTCGCTTTAGTTTACAACTTAAAAGGGAGCAAAATCCTGCTATTATGAACTCACTACTTGTATGAAAGTAGGTTGTTGAGTGTGAGGAAAATTATTAATGGCTGTGAAAGCTAGAAACGGGTAGTGAGATGATACTCATACTTTAGTACTTTACTGCACATTAGATCGAGTATTAGATTATTAGAAAGATTACTTTATGGCAATCTAGATAGAGTTTTTCCGTGTAAATATTTAATACTTATTGTGTCAGACGGTCTGACCAAATGTTTTTTATAGGATGAGTTAACTATTAATCTTTCTTCTTAGCTTTTGTTTATTATTGTTAGCATTTAAGGACATCTGTTCATGTTATTCACGTACTCGGATCGTATTGATTTCATACCAATTGATGGATTGTCTTTCCAAGACTTACTAATCACAAAAGGCCATGTGTATAACTATTAACTATACCCTTAGGCTAATGTTAATGTTGATCAATTTAACCATTAATATAGTGAGTATGAATTGAAGATGACACTATTTGATAAGCAATCACGTTACAAACTCCCTTGCTTCACAAAACAGTGTCAATTTAACATAGATACATAGTTTTATTCTAGACGAGTGAATGTGTTAACCATATCAAATAAGCTCGATACAAGGTACTCTTGTTATCAATCCCGTTAGATTATCTATTTGCCTATAAGCTCTATGAGCTATATTATAATATCTAGGCTATTCCATGGCACAACAAAATCCAAATAACGAGCAAACAATATACGAAGTACTAACCAAAAAAAAAAGTGATGGTCCATGGCAAGTGACGGCTAAGTCAAGCCAATATGCTTGTCATACAATATACTTTTATGTTAGTAATGTTTGTTTGAAGGTATGGGCTATGTATCCATCTCTCTGAGATACGTTGTTGTGTGTTTGTTAGGTAAAAGACTATGAGTGCATGTGCAAAGTGGGTAATACTCTTATGCTTACTTCATTGTCTGCCTTAAAATAGCACCAACTATCTAATTTCTAAGGCAACAATTTAATTCTCTAAATTTAGCTCAACAATTTATAGTCAATAGTGATTAATGGTGGCATTGAGCCATTCAAGTCCGAGTTTAGGTTATAGACAATTGAGGACTAAGCTAACTTACCTTTAACGCGAGTTTTGAAAGAGTCAAGCTTAGCTTTTACGTGAATTTTGAAAGAACCAACACGTAATTCACATAGTTGATATTTAACCAGACATCTTGCACTATTTGAAGATAAAGTTGTTTACAACACTTCTTGTTAGATCAACAAGTAGTGTTTACAATGTAAATTTATTCGAATTTAGTTATCAGATTATTAGTTCAAAATATTCATAATCATTACAATAATTAATTAAATCTTGACAATGAGATTATAGAGTAGTATTTCCTAAGGTAAATGAAGCAATGTTTGTTATGAAAATTGGCATCTAAACTAATAGAAATATTGTAAATACATCATGAAGGTCGAGAAAGACCAGTCATACAACACATTAGAACATAAACAACAGTAAAACACAAGTATTATAAACCATGTGCAATCACATTATTTGCGAAGATAACCAATAACAATTTATTTTCCAAACGTACCTACTCGTATTCAAAGGAAACCAACCACCAAAACTCTTTAAATTCATATTCAACAGTTGGCTTGAGTGCACCATACGCACATGAGAATTTTCTTTGCTGTGCGTGTGCCTACATAATTCAAGTCAGATGATATTAATTACCGAATACCAACCACTATATACTCGGGTGTACCAATCTAAGCACAAAGTATATAAAATGAACCGCAATACCCATTTAATTATGTTATGCTCATTTGTTGAAATAGAAAACATACAAAGTATAAATGTACTTTCATACCAATAAGGGTAACACGCAACCCAAATGCACCAAACATGTAAATTTACATTCTATACTTAATAAGGGGACGAGTCAATGTGACAACTAATAGAGTAAATGACAAAAGAACTACCCAATTTTTCCAATACACTAGTAATATGGCAGCAACGTAATCAATCAATACCCAATCTTGCCGTGATATACTGTTCCTAATGTTTCCAACCTTAATTACATGTTATTTTCAAACAAAACAAAAAAAGGTCAATTTGAAGATTCTTAAAAGGTTTTCCTCCCAACTGTAGGGCTAAATTTACCACCTTTCACTCTCCTAAAAACTTTAGGTCAGCTCCCATACAACTACAAGGTAGGCAAATTCAACCAAAAGGTGGCCCACTTAAACTTTTACGTACTCTTGATTACATTATCATGTTAACAATTGTTTTAAGAATAAGGGCAGTATCCCAACTGTGTAAGATTACGACCCATAACAAAAACCGACACTTTTTTCTAGTTTATTTATCATGATAATAATACACACACCATGCAGATAATCTTCTTAAACCATAACTTAAACCCGAAACTTCGAACGTAAAACTATTGGAATACATTATGTGAGAGATGTCGAGTTTATAACGGTTGTTATCAGCGTGCGTGTGTTAGCTTACTGGGGGTTAGGACAGTGTAATTGTCAGAGAGGAATTAATGGAAAGCAGAGAGAGAAAGACAGAAGATAAAACATGAAGAGAAATACATTAAAGATGAGGCCCAGTACAACTACAACTGCCAGGCTCAGGGGTTCCTTGGAGTAGCAATTAAGACTTTCTCTCTCCTCCATTTTTTTCTTCCTTCTTCTGCTAGATCGTCTTCACCTCCCAACCCAACAACAGTATCAGAAAAAAAAAAAAAAAAAAAAAAAAAATGTAATACAAATTAGAAATTAGTATGGTTTTTTAAGTAGAAAAGTTAGGATTCATTTCATTTCTTTGCTTTCTATTTTGAGACCAAAAAGATGAAAATGGAAAGCAGACATCATCATAAAATGTTCACCCTTACAATGATGACAATAATGGTGTTCATCATTGTTATTACATATCATAACATGGGAAGCAGCATTTTAATGGTGAATGCTTCCTGGCAAGAAGCAGAGGGTTTACGATTTTACGATGAACGAAGTGATTACAAGATCAGAGCCATTTCTAGGGAGGATAATAGTGCAGTACTGGAAAAGTTCAGGGCTTTGCTTGGTTTAAGAACCTTTAACAACAAAATGAAACGAAGAGAGTATGGTTCACCTGCACCATCTCCATCACTGAATACAATCGAAGCTGAAGCTCCAGCCCCTGCTCCGGTTCCTGCACAAGCGCCGGCTATCCATACACGCTTGCATCATCTTCACCACCATCATCATCACCAGTCACCCCGGCCTCGGCCAATGCTGCCAGTACACAAGCTTGACAATAATCAGCACCAAGGAAATGGAACAAAAAAGATAGTTACAGTTGCAGTAGTAGTTCCTACAGGAGTGGTGGTATTGGTATTTGCTCTTGGAGTTTTGCTATGGTTTAGCAAGAGAACGTATCGCCATAAGAAGGTTGCTACTGGAACGGCTTCGGTATGTAGCGACCAAGGAGGGGATAGAGAGAGATCAAAGAGCATAACAACTGAAAATTTAGCAAGGAAGGTAACCCAAGACCTTAACTCTGATTTGTTTTACATTGACACTTTAACATCTGTTCTTGAACCGCAAACATGTTTAAGAGGAAGTCCTGATTGTTTCGAGAAATCGATAATGGGAAGCAAGGGAAATACATCGTATGAGAGAAAGCATTCAGAATATGAAACTATACAGATTGAGTCCAAGGAGAGCAGTTCATTGGCTGAAGAGATTATATCAGTTCATGAGTATACAGGATCAAGTAGATACGAATCTGATGATCAGAATTCTTCGAATGCTGATACGATGGATGGCATTGATAAACATTCATCCGAGGATGAATCGTTTCATTCTTTGTGTGATTCGCACTCATCTAGTAATCGTAATATTCGGCTTTCTAATGCGTCATATGGTAGTTTTGGTGATCCGGTGGAACTTTTCTCCCCAAACCATAGTTTACCAGCAAACCCTCCTCAATTAACTATACCTGACCAAGAACAGCCAACCGATAGGATAGAAAATGCTCTAAATGGTCTGCAAGACAACACACAACCGACACCATCTCCACCGCCTCCCCCTCTAGCTCCTCCTCCTCCACCGCCACCACCTCCACCTCCGCCCCTGTTTGCACACGTTTTTCCTTCATTCAAAGATTCTAACTGTTCCAAGGTGGTACATATATCATCTTCAGAATCACAGCAGACCCGCAAAAAAGGCTTCGCTTCACCGCCAAATACTCCAGATATTCTAGATGGTCCACGAAACATTCCACCTCCACCATGTCCACCACCATACTTTAATGGAAAGGCCAGCTCATCTAAAGGTCCCCCTCCACCACCTGGGCCACCTCCTCCACTCACGCCACTAGGGAAAGATGGTGCTCCACTGCCAAAACTGAAACCACTACACTGGGACAAAGTTCGAGCTGCACCAGATCGATCTATGGTGTGGGACCAGCTACGGTGTAGCTCATTCGAGTGAGTATTATATTACTAGTCTCTCTGTCAAAGGCATTTTCTATTTATAGCACCCAATTCAGAGCTTAAAGAAGGATTTTCTTGCAGGTTGGATGAGGAGATGATAGAATCTCTATTTGGCTACAACCTAAAGAATGTACTTGACAATGATGAAGGAAAAAGCAAAAGTCTCTCACCAAGCAAACATGTCCTTGAGCCAAAAAGACTCCAGAACATAACCATACTCTCTAAAGCTCTGAATGCCACATCTGAGAAGGTTTGTGAAGCACTAAAACAAGGTATATCTACAAAATTCACATCTTTATTAAGTTGCAAAGAACAATCAATCATTAATTACTTTTATCGTACTGCATAATGACTCATTAACAAAGTCAAGTATTGTCAATAAGCAGGGGAAGGCTTGAGCTCGCAACAACTCGAGGCTCTGGTAAAGATGGCACCGACAGAAGAAGAGGAAACGAAGCTATCGAATTACAAGGGAGACATCAATGAACTTGGATCAGCAGAGAAGCTAGTTAAAGAAATACTGACAGTACCTAATGCCTTGCAAAGGATTGAAGCAATGCTTTATAGAGCCACCTTTGATGACGAGGTTGTTCACCTGAGGAATTCATTCCAAGTACTTGAGGTGAGGTTCAACTTCAAACCCTATGGTTTTCATTTCACCATTGTACCTTTAATTATTCTCCATTTTTGTCCACAGGAAGCCTGCAAAGAGCTGAGATCAAGCAGGCTCTTCTTAAAATTACTAGAGGCTGTGCTAAAAACAGGAAATAGAATGAATGTTGGAACAAGCAGAGGAGGGGCCAAAGCATTTAAGCTTGATGCACTCCTTAAGCTGGCAGATGTCAAAGGCACAGACGGGAAAACTACATTGCTCCATTTTGTGGTACAAGAGATGATACGTTCGGAGGGAATTCGAATGTCAAACAGCATTATGGGGAAGATAGACCGACACACGAAGAGCAGAACAGTAGAGGAAAAGGAAGACAGTTACAGAAGGATGGGTCTAGAACTTGTGTCAGGTCTGAGCACTGAACTTTGCAACGTGAAAAGAACAGCATCGATAGACTTGGATGTTCTAGCAACATCAGTTTCAAATCTATCAGATGGAATGTCTAAGTTGCTACAGTTGGTAAACAAAAATTTGGATCACACAGAAACAAATGGCAATTTTGTCCATGCCATGAAGGCCTTCTTAAACCATGCAGAGAATAACTTGAAGGAGTTACAAGCTGAGGAAAACAATGTCCTGATTAGTGTACGAGAGATCACAGAATACTATCATGGTGATGTGAGCAAGGATGAGGCTAACCCACTTCGAATCTTTGTTATTGTGCGGGATTTCCTGGGAATGTTAGATCAAGTATGCAAAGAGCTAAAAAGCTTGAAAATACCAAGAACCCCAAATCCTTTGGCTCCATTTCAGTAAATATAAACAGTTTGGTTTGCCTTCAGAGTTGATAGGTTATCAACAACATTTGCTTGTTAGTTAGGGGTTTGGAGTGCTTAGATATGAGTTGATTCCACCAGATTGTGTAATAATATCAATAACTAATATGACATGAGATCAACTGATCAAGTGTGTTTTTGGCTATAACTACAAAAGAAAGAAAGAAAGTAGTCTAACAGCAATGTTCAACACCAAGTAGTCTGTAAAGCAGCATCTATCAGTAGCATTTCCAATGTAGAGCAAGACATTATCTGTTGTTGTATGAAAGCAAGGCTACAACCTATAATTCACACCACTCGCTCTTTTGCTGACCAAATCCATCTGCTTGCCTTGTTTAGTTTCACAATCAATGATCAACCTTTAATGACACTGAGCACCCTTCTCACAATTTACTCTAGGACCCACCTTTTCTAATTCACCAAGAGTTTCATACACACTAGAAATATGATAGACGAGGTAAAAAGGGCAAGTCACCGAGATGCAGAATCTATATGATATACACTCATTGACCCCATATGTTCTTTGGCTATCATCCAACCAGTTACCAGTATCTCAGATATGCAATAAACTAGCTACTGCAGAAACGCGTTCATAAAGGAATAAAAGAGCTATAACTATCCTCCAATCCAACTATACATAACTACACAATTCAACAATCACCATAATTTCTCAAAATCTCAACAGAAACCTCATCAATTCCCAGTACTGAAAGCTTAAATGATACCCCAGAAAAATCTGCTTTCAAGATGACTCAACCAAGGGCAATCACAGAAATAATTAATCTCTTAATTACTTCAAAATAAACCCATTTCCAATTCCAGAATCCAAACTGCTTTACCTTGAATTCAACAAATATAGACCTATCAAAACACTTTGACAAAATACCCTCTTATAATAAACATCCCAGATCATTTATAATCCAACCAAACACTATGCACATTGCACATATCATTTTAGACCTAAATTGCACAAATATACATATCAAAATAAAATAAATCAGCACATATAAAAGAAAATGCCACCATATTATGTTGCATCAAAGAAAACCCACTAAGGCAAGAACAATTTCTGATACAACAAACCAACAAAATCACCATAAATTCATGCATGTTATTAAAAACCCAAGTTTGAATTACAAGTAAAAAAAAGGGAGAGAAACATAAAACCCCTGATTAAGAAGAAGAAAATGTTCCGGCAGGAAGCTCCTTGACAAGAGCAGCAAGAGCTTCTGGGTTGAAACCCAATTCAGAGAGGGCGATTAGGAGAGAGATTGTGTGACGATCAAGCTCTGTGTTTAAGATAGTTGACATCTGAAATACTAGCTCTAAACATTCCTTTGAATTTCTTGCTGCTTCTGAATTCATTCTGGGGTTAAATTGTGTGAGGTTTTTTTTTGGGGGTTGATTGATGATTTGCCCCCCAAAAAAAATTGATTTTGAATTTTAGGGTTTTGGAGTGAGATTTGAATTTTAGCTCCCGGCAAATTACCTTTAGGATGGCTTGTTTAAGGTTTGATTTTTAATCCCCACCTTACTAATATGAGTAATATCCAATTCTAATTGCAACCTTTTGGAATGATATGACTCGAGAATCAATTGAGGTTTGACGTAGTAATTAAGGTGTGAATTTGTTATGATAAGTAAGGAAGTTTTGAATGAGTGATTAGTAAACTTCAAATGAGCATAATTTCAATCTTGTAAAAATTTTGAGATAATTCAAATTAGAAGTGAAAGCTAATCTCTAGAGCTTTTCAATGACAAGGCATAATTTTGATGTCAATGAGGAATATGAAAGTCGTGACATTTTACGATTAACTGTTTAAACTGACACAACAGACAAAACTTCTGTGCAGCTGATGTCCAAAAGTGATCAATAGCTTCTAAATTGTTATGTTTAGGGTAGCACATTTGTGTCATCTTCAACACATCTATGTCATCTTCATCACTTCCATGTTGTCCTGCTAATGCAATATGTCAAGAGTACAAAATTATAATTACCCAATTGAGGTTATTTTGTTATTCATCCTCAAATTGAGAGAAACACATTTAAAGTTAGGGTTTTGTTTTGTAACCCTCGTGATTTAGAGTGGAAATTAGTGATGTATTCTGTATTATTATTGTAAGCACAATTAATTAGTACAATTATTCTTCTAGTTTTGGGTGGTTTTATAGTCCTTAAGTGGTTTGCTTAAAGGATTTTTCCACCTTCCACTTGCTCTAACAAAACCTCAAAGTACCCCAATTCTCATTCAATTCCCATGAGTCAAACTCCTCAGTTAATTTTCATCCATTCCTAAAACTAGGAAAATTCATGATCATTGTTTACCTTATTAACTGGTGTAGAAATAAGGGTTGAAGATATTTATTCTTATTCTAACACAATATTTGAAACATATTTAGCAATTTAGGGTTAAATATTGTAAAATATTGATCATCTCTTTTGATAATTCTAAGAGATTCTAACTATTTAGATTCATATGAAAAGAACTTTTGGAACAACATTATTATGCTAGTTCTAAATATCATGTCAAATGATTACTTAACTAGGATAAATGATGTAGACAGAATTTGATCTCAGTTATTGAGTACCACTTTTTAAAGCTTTAACCAGCTAAAATAATAGTTGATCATCCACACCTACATCTACATCTACAACTACAACTACGTAGTAAGTTGTATTGGTAGTTGAGTTTCGTGATTGGGTCTTATATTTTATTCTATGTAGAGTTGGCAAAAGCTGACATGACTTGAGTTGAATACGGAAAAAAAGGGTTAGTGTTAAGGGTTTATGCAATTTATTAAACAGTTCAACATACACTACACGTTCAATTAAATAGGTGAAGTAGGTGTTGAGATTCCCAACACAAAACTAACACAACTCAACTTCCTTATAAAAACAACTAATAATATATGAAAATGATAATGAATCTTATGAATATTGCTAACTATTTTTAATAAAGTATAACATGACACAAATCGAACTCAAAAAAGGTGGATTAGTGTGACACATTTAATTATATGGGCTGACACAATATGACACGTCATGTTTAATTAAACAAGTTGGGTTAATGTTAAGGTTCTTCAACTCATATCTTCGAACACAAACATCACACAATATAACATGATATGAGATAATATAATAAGAAACATATACCAGCTCTAACTCTATGATTTTTGAATTACTCTATTTAACTTTCAGTTTTTGATCCGATTCATTCGATTTTCTAAGCAGTTAAGTAACTACATCAAACATTCAAATCCATAATCAATTAACTATTACTTAAACAAAATATGCTGGCATCATTAAGGGATACATGTCAACTTTCTATGAAAATTTTTTCCGCCTAAACTATTTTTGACATCATCCCTTTTTTTTCCTTCTATTTTTCATGATTAAATAGATACAATACGTCAGTACTTCTCTCAAAATAAATTAATGAAATTATGATTACACTATTTTACAAATAAAAAATATTAACAACTATTTTAAACAAATAATAGCTATTTAATTCGTGTAACGTACAGCACTAAACTATTTATTACATAAAAAAAAAAGTGTGTTTTTTTTTTCTTTTTTTTGGAGGGGTGTCTCGGGTGAGTTCTCACTTTATTTTATTTATTTTAATATTGCTTTCTCTCACAGTGTCTATAGAAATCAAGAAGTTTCGGGAAATAACAAGTAACACACCAATTAAAGAAATTGCCACCATCATAATACTGACGTGTCAAATTCTAATTGGTTCCAACACTTATTTACAACAAAAGTATGACGTGCAATAAAATCACTGGGAAGAACACTCTAGCAATGTCCTAATTAACCTCGTCAAATATTAAAAAGGTCCTGAACCAACATACAATTTATGATAAGCTATAAATACTTAACGCTCTTCCAATTCTTAATTATTCTCATCATCAAAATCAACATTCAACAAATATTCTCTGTGATCTTATTATAAATTTTAGTACGAAATTTTTAACATTTTTTGCAAAGGTGACACAATTTTGATCTGTAACAATGCGGTGTTCTTCTAAGAATTTGGCATTATACTTCCTTCTTCTCTTTGTTTCAGGTCAGTTTCTCTTTTACCCTTTTAATAATTTTTTGTTACTTGTATAGAGTCGTAAATGATGTAGGCGGGATTTGATCACATCTCGGGTACAAACCCGTATAATTAATCTTTGTTATTATTATTGTTAATGTGTATTTTTCATTAATTTTTCTAAAACTAAAGTACCCATATCATCTTACTTAAATTTTTGTTAATTTATATGCATCTGATCACATTATGATATGGTTCAAGAATCTGACTTTTTATCTTTTAAAATTATTTTCAGAGTTTATGCTAGGAGTGACAGTAGCAGCAGATGATCAAACAATAAAAGGGACAGTAATTGGAATAGATTTGGGTACAACATATTCCTGTGTTGGAGTTTATAAAGATGGTCATGTTGAAATCATAGCCAATGATCAAGGTAATAGGATCACTCCTTCTTGGGTGGCTTTCACTGACACTGAACGATTAATTGGAGAAGCAGCTAAGAATCAAGCATCTCTTAACCCGGATCGAACCGTTTTCGATGTTAAGCGTCTTATTGGTAGAAAGTAAGTCATATGTTCGGAATTAATTGTCACATTGATAGTGTAATTTAAACCCGTAATGTAACGATTTTTTTTTTTTTTTTTAATTTTATTTTTGGACTTATGGTATGTAACAAAATGGGACTTACTATTTTTGGTAATTGATGTAGGTTTGATGATCCTGAGGTTCAAAGAGATATGAAAATGTTGCCTTATAAAGTTGTTAATAGAGAAGGGAAGCCTTATATTCAGGTGAAACTTAAGGATGGTGTTAAAGTGTTTAGCCCTGAAGAAATCAGTGCTATGATCTTGCAAAAGATGAAGGAGACTGCTGAGTCTTATCTGGGTAAAACAGTTAAACACGCAGTCGTCACTGTTCCAGGTAATTTCTTTCGTTTGCCTACAATATTACCTGTCGTTTAAGGTTATGCATAAGTTTTATTTAAGTATTCGTTACTGTATCAGTATTGACAAGTAATTGTACATTGATATTTTACACGAAAAGTTTAGAATGAGAATACTTCAGATGGTTTCTCATAAGATCAATGTCTTTTTTCTTGTAGCTTATTTTAACGATGCCCAAAGACAAGCCACCAAGGACGCCGGTACAATTGCCGGGCTAAATGTGGCTCGTATAATCAACGAGCCCACGGCCGCAGCAATTGCTTATGGTTTGGACAAGAAAGGAGGAGAAATGAACATTTTGGTGTATGACCTTGGTGGTGGAACATTTGATGTTAGCATCTTGACTATTGACAATGGTGTGTTTGAGGTTCTTTCCACTAGTGGAGATACCCATTTGGGAGGTGAGGACTTTGACCATAGGATCATGGATTATTTCATCAAGTTGATCAAGAAGAAGCACAACAAGGACATTAGCAAGGATAAGAAGGCGCTCGGAAAGTTGAGGAGGGAATGTGAGAGGGCTAAGAGGGCACTCAGTAGTCAGCACCAAGCTAGGGTTGAGATTGAAGCTCTTGTTGATGGGGTTGATTTCTCTGAGCCATTGACGAGGGCGAGGTTTGAGGAGTTGAACATGGACTTGTTTAAGAAGACAATGAGTCCAGTCAAGAAGGCTTTGCAAGATGCAGGGTTGAAGAAGACTGATATTAAAGAGATTGTGCTTGTTGGTGGAAGTACTAGGATCCCTAAGATTCAGCAGCTTTTGAAGGATCTCTTTGATGGTAAGGAGCCTAACAAGGGTGTAAACCCGGATGAAGCTGTCGCCTTCGGTGCTGCTGTTCAAGGTGGTGTTCTTAGTGGTGAAGGAGGTGAAGAAACTCAAGGTAAAAAAAGAATTCATAACTCTGCTTCTTTGGCCAGATTTTGCTGTATTTTAGACCTTTTCCTGTGAGTAATTCACTCACTTTGTTATTAACATTAATGGATTTTATTGCATAATGTTGAATGTAGGTCTCCTTCTTCTTGATGTGGCTCCTTTAAGTTTGGGTATTGAGACTGTTGGTGGAGTGATGACTAAATTGATTCCAAGAAATACAGTCATTCCAACAAAGAAATCTCAAATTTTCAGCACTTATCAGGACCAGCAAACCACAGTTGATATTAAGGTCTTTGAAGGTGAAAGAACCTTAACCAAGGATTGTCGTGAACTCGGAAAATTTCAACTCTCTGGCATTCCACCTGCTCCAAGGTAATCATCTCGATCAGTTTCGTGTTTAGTTTATGCTAATAAACTCCTAGATAGACGCTTTATTTTACCTGCATAGTGATTATGCCTCTTTACTGATAAACTTTTTCGTATGTGCTTACTTATTGTAGGGGAGTACCTCAAATTGAGGTGACCTTTGAGGTGGATGCCAATGGTATTCTCCATGTAACAGCAGAGGACAAGGCAGCCAAGAACAAGCAAACTATAACCATCACAAATGAAAAAGGCCGCCTAAGCCAAGAAGAGATAGACCGAATGGTGAGAGAGGCTGAGGAATTTGCCGAGGAGGATAAGAAGTTGAGGGAAAAAGTGGACGCGAGGAACAAGCTTGAGACATATATCTACAACATGAGGAGCACAGTTGATGATAAAGACAAGCTTGCTGATAAGATTGACTCTGATGACAAAGAGAAGATCGAGGCAGCCTTGAAAGAAGCACTTGAGTGGTTAGATGATAACCAAAACGCTGAGAAGGAAGACTTTGAAGAGAAGATGAAAGAAGTGGAAGCTGTTTGTAACCCTGTGATCAAACAAGCTTACGAAAAAAGTGGTGGCAAGCCTGCTGATGACTCTGAAGAAGACGAATCTCATGATGAATTATAGAGTGTATATACAAAATTAAGAGGCATCTTTTAATTCCCTTTTTGATGTTATGCTAGGATGTAATGCTCCTAATTAGGATCCAATATTGACAAAATATGTTCTTTATACGACATTGTTTGATTTAGATTAACAATCAAAGTTCTTCCCTCGATATCTTCTTCCATGTCCATAAGTTGCTCGTTTACCTAATATTGGATAATGTATTAGCATACTTTTATGAACTGCTGTGATCTGTTAGTTGCTGTTCAATTATGCCGGTTGAGATGGTACCATCCTACCGTCCTGATGCACCACAGGAACTAATTCCTTGGAACTGAATATTCAATGTTGAGTACCTGGCTAACTGCAATAAAAAAAAATAAAAAAATAAAAATAAAAACCGCAACTGTTGACTTGCAAATATAGGATAAATGTTTAGGACTCCCTGTTTTGGTATTCTGATGTCTGACTGCCTGGTGCTGAGATTTGAACAGAATTGTTAAGGCTAAGCTATGTATCAGAATTCTCCAGCTCTCCGGTAAATGGAACTGCCCAGTTTTGGGGGAAGTTTGACAGCATTTTCTTCCTCAGTCTTTCTAGTTATTTTCATACAGGTAGGAAATTTGTATACTTAAGTCAGTTTGGGAGTATTGTTCAGATATATGATATATGCCTTTCTATGAAAGATATACATTCCTAATTTTACACTAAAGTGAATACATCAACTTTATATATACAAACAAGTCTACTTTCAAGCTCGGTGCGAGCATCAAGATTCACATGTTCAGCTGAGTGCTAGCATAAATCTTTGCAGCAAACATTAAGAAGGTAATGGTTTGTTCAAATTAAATAACAAAATTTGCATTACTGACTAATGTAGAATGTACAAGTACAATTACATGGGATCACTTGGCCTTGCTCTGCTAACTGAGGCGCAAATCAAATGATCAAAGAACCAATTGAAACATCTAAAGAGATAAGTTCTAAAGTAATCATCTCTTCCATTTTGAGAGCCTAGCAGATATTCGTTCTTTGACTGTCATTGAATTTGACTGCTTTCTACTCTTTCTATTACGAGATTTTCGCGGTTTTTTAAACGCTCTCCTCCTAGCTAGACGCTGTTTGCGGATCTCAGGGTCTGCCCATCCCTTGCCCCACTCTGAGAAAGAAGAAAAAGGCTGTTGTTCTCGAGTGGCTGATAACAGCATATCAGCCTCAGGATAAGCATAAAAATCTTGCTCCATACCAGATTCAAGATATTTAAGTCCCTGATTAGTTGGCTCAGGGCATTTTATTTGAACACCAATCATGTTACCCCCCTCTCTGATAAAACCTTTGTCCTGCATAAGACGAGCAAGACCTCGCCACCATAGCTGATCACTAGCTAGAAATTGCTGAGAATGTTCCCTTATCTTTGTCACAATCAACCTTAGAGTTAGCCTCTCACTTGATCTGCTTGTCCCCATATCACCACCTATAAGATCATCATACGAATATTCTGCACCTTGCTGTTTGTAGTGGGCAGCAATAACTTGCATGAAAATATTAGCTTCAGCTTTCATATTCTGCAATTCAGGAGGTCCATTTCTGCACACATCACATGTCATACACCTCTCCTGATGGAACACCTCCCCAAAGTATTCAACCAATACTTTTGCACGGCAAATAGAAGTATTCATACCATATCTGTAGCAATCAGCTAGCATCTTGTATGCATTTTTCTTTTGTTCTTCACTTCTTTTATTAGGTAGAAGAGTTGGAATTTTAGAAAGGTTGGCATACAGAGTGCAATCTGCTAATTTCCCATCTCGTCCAGCACGCCCTGCTTCTTGATAATATGCTTCTAGACTCTGAGGCCACCCATAATGAATAATCCTTCGTACGTTTAGTTTGTCAATGCCCATTCCAAAAGCAATAGTTGCAACAACTACTTCTAGAGCATCTTCATGAAATTCCTTATGGACCCGTCTAAGATGTGACTTTGGCAACTGAGAAAAAAAGTCAAACCATTAGATCTTAGAAACTTATATGCCACATGAAAGAACATGTTTCAATAGGAAGCAAAATACGCAAGAGGAAAGGAAAATCCATATTACAAACAACTAGGCACAAGCAAAGTATGGCATGAAGATATCTTTAGGAACCTGATAAATTTGGACCTATTACTACCAATTGCACCCAATACACCACCAATATATAGTCATAAGCATATCCTTAGCTTACACATTTTAAATGAAAAAAAGATTACCGCTGCATGATAAGGCTCAGCCTTTACACCCTTTGCCCGAAGATATTTTGCTATAGCTACCGTTTGTTTTCTGGTAGGAACATATATGATGGTTGGCCCTTGTTCCAAAGAACAACTCACGTATTGAGAACTTTCTGCTGGTTGTGGAGTAGGATGTGGTAATTCAGTGGACTCGCTGAGCTGTACACCATCAACCAGAGGCGTCCCACAAAACTCACCGCAAGAAACTGCAATGACATTATAATTAATTTTTAAAAAAGAGTAAATACCATGGACGTGGTAAAGACTTAAGAGTAAACGCCAATCGAGTTTAGATGAAAAACCAAATGCAGACATACCATCGAAGTCATCTGCAGTCTGGATGTCATCAAAATCATCTTCCAGGAACTCAACTGATAACTGTCTTTCTTTTGAGGTACTGAAACCCATTTTTCTATGTGAACTCAACTCATCATCCTGTTCATCCACATTACTGGTATCAGACATGCTATCAGAGTCTTCTAACGAATCTTCAAGATCTTCCGTGACACTCCCAGTACGACCACTGCTTTCTTTTGTTGTCTTCTTGTTAGAGTATACTTTTACTAAATCTTGGAAATCCTTAACATAAGATGATGGAGATGATGTTCTACTATGCATTATCTGCATGATAACAAATCAATAAACATTAAGACCGAGAATAAAAAAGAATACATGCCCTGGGATCTAAATTGGAAATCGGCACAACCAAGAGAGATGTTACAAGACATGATCTTATAAAAGAGAAGACATACTGAGAATTTAAGGTTTGGACGGAAGAATGTTGTAAGCACAATTTTTGCATCCTTTGACAATTTAAGTGACTTAAGAATGTCTTCTCTGACATGATCAGTGGCAGTAGCAGTTAATGCCATTATTGGAATGTCAAATTTCAAGAAATCCAAGCTGCTGGAACTAAAACTTTCACGTAACACAGACATTCGCCTACAAGAACAAAGATAATTAATTGAATATATACCGTTTAACAACAAACTGATCAACTTTGGAAACATAGATATATTGATATCCCTTGCTCTACACTCATTTAACACGGAACAATATGAAGACAAAAACAGACAGCTGAGTAAAGTGAATTTCCATTAGCAAAATGACAGTGATATGGCTCTCAACTTTGTCCAGAAGAAATCTTTTGATTGACCAAGCAGAATGCAGTAAGCTCCGCAACTAGATTTCTACCAAACTACTTACTGGTAATTTGATATATAAGCCAAAGACGATCAAAAAAGGATTTTTTTTTTTTTTTCAAAAAAAAACACAGAAAAGCTTTGGGCATTATTTGTTATAGCCTTGTAGGATAGCAAGGAGACAAACACCTGCAACTCCGGCAAGCTAAATTTTTAGTTGAATGACTTGAATCTGAAGCTGGATAATTAACAATAAGAATTAAAATAAATATATCCCCAGTTTGCTAGGTCCATTGATAGTAGTTCTAACAGACAATAATCCCTAAATTGGCGTAAGTTTTGAGGGATTCCATCCAAAAATGATCCAAAATCTTAATAGTGTAATATTCCACCAACATTTACAAGATGATTATTCGGCACAACTGCACAAGGATGTCAAAAGGTATTATCAAAAACTAATAGTACCTTCCCCTATAATCTAAAGCTTCTCTTCTTAAATAACTTTCTCCATTTTTCTCCCACCAACCACCACATGTATTCTTTGCCTTCCATTTTTTTTTTAATGTAACTCACCCATCCCTCTCTTTTTCCCATCTACTCCTTTTGATCCAAATTGGAATGAGATGGCAATTGCCCAAGGCCAGTAGTTCCATTGATACATGAGAGCCTCAAAGAGTCAAAGGTGGATTATTTTAGAAACCTTGCAAGTTGATATTACTATTAGGAGATAGGGGAAAGAAACTATTGGGAGAAACGTCATTTACAATTGGGAGACTAGTCAAACATAGAATAGTTCACTTTAATTTCTTTATTCAATGGATTGTTCATTGTTGTTCTTATTTTCTTGAGAATCAAAAGTAGAAGCTTCATATGATTGAGATATTATTTAATTTTCTAAACTAAGAAGATACTGAATCCATCTCAAAGTAATATGCCATATTTGACTGTTGTGATTCAGCACAGTCAATGCAAACATTAATTTCCACTAATATACCATACTATCAACTGCAAATACTCTACTATTATATAATGAAACTCCCTCTGTCACTGTAGTATGGATCCATTTTCCTTTTTGAGATATCCCCTATAAGAATGAGTCGTGCTATTTATGGTGTGGTCCCATACAAGGAATCAAATTAATAATCCTAATTTGATCACATATGGCAGGAAGAAGCATAAGGGTAGAGTGGTAAGCCAACTGTTGAGTTAGTTTTGATGACAATCAATGCAAGAAGAATGTGTTAGCTTAACAAGGGAAATGTAGATATGTAGGAAGTGTACAATAAAAGGCAAGTTGAAGAGAGAAAAAATGCATCAGAATTTTGTAGAGATATTCAGATATAAACATTGGGAAAGATCTCCACCTCTCAAAAATGAGAAGGTAGTAATTATTTTAATTACACTAATTAAGCCAAAACAATCATTTTGCTTGCTTATTACTCTTTTTTTATTTGAGAGAAATTCTCAGGCTTTTACTCTTCTATGACTCTAATAGTGTTCATTGGTATTAAATTGTGTTTAGATGGTATTACTTTTGTACCAAAATACTTCTTTACTAATACCAACAATTTTGTTGGTATCAAATTATTAACTGAATTCTATGTTGGTATTAACTATTAAGAATGATACCATTTAAGCAATATATAATACCAACAGACATTATTAGAGGGAGAGAATCTCCTTTTATTATACCAAAAAAACAAATTAAGTACCTGAATTAATAGTGAATCCTAGCAGTCCATTACAATAATCTCTCGACAAAAAGAAATGTGGTCCCACCATTTTCCTTTTTCTTCATTTCACTCAACCAAATATACTATGAAAACTATAAAACATTGCACCAAAAAATCATGTAGCAATATAAGGAACAGAGAGTAGAAGTGTTAAAATGAAAACTACTTGAGAAGTTAAGAATTTGAGATGATTATGAAAATCTAATTCACATCATAAATCAATATAGTTTTGACAAATTTATGGTCAAGGTAAGCCACCCATGTCAAATGGAATATAAGTATGATTCTCAGACAGAAGAAGTTTTTAGGTTAAAAACAGGTGATGTTCTTTCTTGCCAACGACCCTATACATCTTTATCCATAGTAGAAAAGGAAAATGTTAGTCATAATGCCCCAATCCTACTCTCAGCAGGAACTATTTAAAGTTGCTACCATTTGCAGTTTAACTCACATTCAAAACCATTATATTTGCAAATACAGCTAAGAATTAGACCTCATTCACATGGGAGCACTTCAGCAATTAATGAGATTCAGCTAGCATGGAGAGTTAACAGCAGAACATTGAAATTTTAACGTAAATCTCAACATACATGCTTTTTTTTTAAAAAAATAAATAAATAAATAAAAATTGTGTATACTACCTCAGTACCTCCGTTTCATATTTTTTGCAACATTGGAATATTTAATATCTCACAAATAATACCCCAAAATTGCAAAAAATATGAAACGGAGGTAGTATAAAAAATAGCAATGTAATAAAACCATGCATCATGAAAAAGAAAGCTGATGAACATATAGTCATAAAAGCATCAGGCATCCAGGGTAAGCGAGAATCAAACCTGTAATCAGGTCTAAAATCATGTCCCCATTTTGAAACACAATGTACTTCATCAATGGCAAATAAAGCTATTCCAACGTTCTCTGCAAGCCTCTGAAGTGGACTTATTAATCTGCAATATAGACCTTATAAGCTGACATGATACGCTCCCACGTGATACTAGCAAGGCATTAAGAAACACTTTTAAATGAAAAGCACCGCCAGATGATGTATATTGATTTACCTTAACAATGTCTCAGGGCAAACATATATGATGGAATATATGCCATTCATTGCTTTCTTCTCAACGCTATTATCTGGTTGTCCAGATCCAAGGAAACATGCAGAGATCCCATGTTTTGCTAGCTTTAAGCACTGGTCATGCATCAAGCTTATCAATGGAGAAATCACAACCACAACCTTCCCTGTCAAAAGTGCAGGTATCTGAAAGCACAGAGACTTCCCTGCAGAAACATATAGGCAATTAGGCATAAATAGCATTGACACAAAGAATACACATTGGAAACATATAAGATGCAGAAAAATATACCAGACCCTGTTGCTGCTAGAACAAGACAATCTTGATGAGCAAACCAAGCACCAAGAGTTTCCTTTTGAAAACTTTTCAACCCGGAATACCCAAAATGTTTTCGCAGCAAGCTGTTGGCTTTCTGATCCCAATCAGGTCCGACTTCTGCTTCCTCTTCTCTTTTCTGAACTGGAGGCAAACAGTATGATGGCACAGATAATTCAAGTGTATGACTTTTTTCTGACATCTCTTCAATATGAGGCCTCTGCACTTCAGACTGTCCTTCAGGATGTCTGGCTCCAGAAGTAGTTGCCTCAGGAATATTGTCAGTTTGCCTCTTTTTCGATTTTCCCATGGGTTGAAGATGATCCAGTATGCTAGACTGTCTCAAGTGACCAAATGGATGCAGTGAAGAGATATCTCTTTTGCGCGTAGGTCTGGCATTCTTGCCCATTGTAGAACAGTTCAAACAACTTGATTCACCACTACTACCTGCATAAGAATTTGTAAACATGTGTGCAATTACATCGTTCAAAGATAAACCTGCAACTTATAATTCAGAGTTTCAGAACCCATGTCAGTAAACTTGACAACAATTGGATTAATCAAATCAACATTTCCATCCACAACACAATATTGCCCTAACAAAATGCAACATTAGGAACCCCAGAAACTCTGATCCACATCAAGATACACTACAGTGAATGTTTCAGCAACTAAAAAAATAAACAGAAGCTGGCAACCAGTCTGCAGACTGCGGCTTTGTTTTATGCTAGCAACGCAAGCTGTTAAGCATAACAATAGTCAATAACTTCTCCATTCTCAAAAAAGATTCAGTTATTCTAAGCTTGGGTGTCAAATGTAAATTGTTACAAAGAATTGTTGCCAACATTGATACTCATCTCAATTCCTACCAATTCTCTGTCTAATTCCCAGTAAATTATTCACATTATATCACATCCTCCTTCATTTCTGATGTTTGTCCTGTATTCTTCATAAATTAAAGATAATATACTTCATATTTTAAACAATTACTAATTTAAATTACTTCATTATATGAACAAGGAAATAGAAACCGCAGATCAGTGAGATCACTACAAAACTGAGTACATTCGAATCCCGTAATACATTACATGATTAAAAACGAAAAAACCATAGAAGTCAATTTTAAGCGAAACCCTAGCCAATTAATTATACACAAACATAACTAATTGAAAACGGGAAATCCCAATTTGAATTTGAATAATTATTAATTGAGCTAAACCCAATAAAAACATAAAAAAATTCATTATATTATTGGGGGAAATTGACAGCAAAACTGCAAATGTAGAGGGTATCGACGAAATTTAAGAAGGTAAAAGAGATAAAGATTGCAGATTACTTACACACCAAAAAAAATTGCTGAAAATGGTGATTATTCTGAAATTTGATAGTGAATCTTTCTACTGAGCTCTCTAATTTTTTCTCTCTAAGTTCGATTTTTGAGACCGGTGAAATGAGAAAGGGAAGCCGTCGTTTGCCGCGCAACTGGAATTTTGGATTTGGGTCGATTTGTTAGATTTCCCGCTTCACCGCGCACGGATCGCTTGAACTCGTTATTGCTTGATTTGGACCATGGACCATTGTCTGTTACAATGTTTTTTTGTTTCAAAAAAATACACTTTAATAATCCGTCCAATTTATTTTGAATAATCCTATCTTTTGATTATTTTTCAATAATCCCAACTTTAATCGGGATTACCGTTTATGTGAAAAAAAGTTTTAAAAAAATTTAAAACAATTTGTTTGATACGTGTTCCATGGTAATTGGTTCAAAAAAATAAAAATAAAGTAATTTAAATCAAAAACAAAAAAAAAATCAAAGACCACCAGCTACCAAACGCTGGTGGCCACCCTTCCCCAATCGGCAATCCCCACCCAAAACCACCCTCTTCGATCCCCTAAACCTGCATTTCCGACCTCGCCGCCTTCTCCCCACACTGGGAAAATGCCCCTCACACCGTTTGAATGTGTTTTCCGGCACATGGAGGAGAGAGAAAGGGTTTGGGTTGCGTTTTTGGTGGTTTCGGGGGTGAGGGAGGTGATTTCGACGGTTAGGATTAGTGTTACAGGTGGTTTCGGGGGTGGAGGGAGGCGAGGGGGACGATTTCGGTCAGGGTCGTTGGCTATTTCGGGGTTATGGGTGGCGATTTCGGGGCTTTGGCTATCGCTAGTTTAGGGGGTGGGGGGAGGGAGGGAGCCGGTTTTGTGGAGGTGGAGCGGTTTTAGGGGAGGTTTCGAGAGCTGGCGTTAGGGAGGGGGTGGTTCAAAGAGGGCTTGGGAGGGGAGTGCCACCACTTGTGGTTGTGGGCTAGTGGTGGCTTGGTTTTTTTGTTTTTTCCCCCCTTTTTTTCTATTAATTTTACTTTAATTTTTTTTAATTTTTTGAACGAATTATGACTTGACATGTGTCAAGTTACCTAGAATAATAGGTAGTTGACTTTTGGTTGACCGATTTGGGATTATTAGAAGAAAACACAAGTGAAAGTTGAGATTATTGTAAATCGTAGAATAATCAAAAGTTGGGATTATTAAAGTAAATCAGACAAAATTGGAATTATTAAAGTGTGTTTTTCCTTTTTTTTTTTTGTTAAGTGGAAGCTGGAGCACACATGCTGATGCAAAATTTTATAACCAGCAATATTTTTTATTATCAATTATAAAAAGTGAAATCTACTAAGATTATATTTTTTTTGGGTTTTGCTATACATAGCCCTAACAATTTCATATTATTAATGCTTTTTTTCTTTTTTCAATGGAATCAAATTTATTATTGACTTAAATAGATTAATTAATTAATTATTAACCCATTAAAACTACTGTGTTTTTTTTTTTTTAAAGGACATTAAAATTACTTTTTGTTAGAACTAACATCATATTTAAAGGGAAAAATATGGTAAAACCCACAATAAACTCCAAGCAAATCGTTTTTTCTCACTTATAAGTAGTACATAGATCTTCATTTCCCATATTCAAGCCCCATCTTTATGTAGTCCAAAATTTTTATAGACATCTTCTCTAATAAATTTCCAATTAGATAACCTGTCCAAAATTATGTATAACTAAGTTAAGTCCCGTGCCATGCACGGTCATAATTAAATTATATAACAGATAAATTATAAATAATGGTGTTAATTCAACAATAATTAATCTAAAATAATTATTTGTAACAAAATAACTTGAATTTTAGTTTATACCAATACCAGATACGTAAAGGTTATTGAATTGGATTGTATAAAAAAAATATATAATAATATAGAAATTTAGAAGCTATAAGGTTCATATAAGAAAATTAAAATATTAGCTTAGATTAGTACCCATATACAAACTCATATACATTTATCCTTAAATTGCTGACACACTTTGACGGGCATAATATGAAAATTTAGTTGATTTTATTTTACTTTACAATAATTAGTATTCCGTAATCAATTTTTTAAATATGTTTTTAGAGTGAGTAGTAGGGGATATTATTTTTTAAATAATCACGTAAATATTTAGAGTAATTAGATTAAATTTTCCAATATATGTTATGTATACTATAACAAAATGATTTTGTTCTTATAAATGTTATGCAATTTTAAGATTTATACAAAGTATGCTACCAAAATGATTTTTCTTTCTTAATTAAAATAAATTTTCTTGTCAAATAATAAAAGTTGGAGAAAAAAATTGATATTGATAATATTATAATAATCTTGGAAAATAATATACTACAATACGTTACTTTTAATCTATGTTAGTATTTTATAACTAAAAGTTTCATAGTATATAAAATATGTGTAAAAGAAAATGAGTATAATTGGATTAAATATATTTTCAAAATGAAAATAATTATTATTGTAGGTTATAAAATAAATGTCATTAAAATATGAAAAAAAAGGCGGGAAATTTTTTAACCTAGAAATGACAAGTGTCATTCCAGGTTTCGCCTTTAGTATATAGCAAGGTTAAAATCCCGTGCAATGCACGGTTGTTAAATATTTTTGACAAAATATTACAAAATATAAAGTATATAAAAGATATTAAAAAATATTTCATTTGGGTATTTATGGAATATGATTGTTTAACGGGAAAGAAAATATCATAAGATATAAATAGTTTACTTAAAGATTTTGCAAAAAAAAAAAAGAAAAAAAAAGAAAAAAAAAAGAGAGAGAAGTGATAAAGGCGGGAAAATTTTTCATAAGGTAATGACAAGTGTTATGAAAAGATTTGTTTTTAATATAGGTTAATAGACTCATAAACATTGATTAAAATAAGTCAAATAAATACTGCAAAAAGTATCAATGAGGGCACTTAAAAAATTAGATTGAGTGAATAAAAAAAGTCCAAACCGGATTGAAGAGTACGGAGTATTGGTTAGCCCACCCTAGCAGAACGGATGAACAAAGGAAGCTACTTTGTGAAGGTTAGGTTTCCGACTTTTGCGATTTCATTTATGTTTTAGGAAGTATTATATAAAATTCCTTAAGGTTTTCCTAGATACTGTGATACGGAGTATTTATTATTAATATGTAATTTGTTTAATTCCTTTAGATCAATAAAACTATTCTATTCGTTTGTCTGTGGATATTGCCAACGTTATTAGTAAACCACGTAAATTTATGTGTGTTATTAGTCATTTTTCTTTTTCCCCACATCTGTTATAACAATCCTACCGGCCTCATAATTCTTCAATAACTTGGTTTTATTGTGAAGAGATACATGAAGAAACATACAAACATGTTAGAGAATACTTTTTAACAAAAAGAATTTCAGCTAAAAGCTTAGACGTTAAAATGCCAAAATGTTAGAGATACATGTTTATAAGACCATTCTCAGCAGTGAGGAAAAAAAAAACCTCTCAATCTCTCTCTACCCACTTTCTCACTCCTCCCATACAATTTCTCTCATCAAATGTTTTTTTCACCACAGCAATGAGGAGAAAAAAAACCTCTCATCACTTTCTCCTCCACTATTTTTTAATTTATTTTTTAATTACGTTTAAAAATAATTTAATAAAAATTTATAATTACATTTAAAAATATTAATAATACTAACTAGAAATTTTTTTTATAAGAAATAATTATAATAATAATAATAACAAGAAGAAATTGGGAAAATATGTTAATTTCTCTAATTTATGGGTTTTTTTGAAAGTATATCAAAATGCATGTCTATTTATAGAGAAAAAAATTTTATGGTCGTTGGTGAATTTTTTTTTTTTAAAAAATAATTACAACGGTTATATTTCAAATACAAAATATAACCGTTGTAAAAAAACAACAAAAGCAGTGGGGGCCACATGTTACTGTTCATCACCAAAAGCCCTCAACTCTTGAGGGTTTTTATTTTCACTCATCGGTGAGTGTTTTTTCGCTCACTGATGTAGTGTTCGGATTTTTTTTACACCCTTATTTTTACTTGTGAGGGCTTTTCTCCTCACTGCTGGGAGTGCTCTAAGCAAAAACTTTAATTTACAACATTTAAGAGTCTTAAACCATTTTTTTTAATGGTAAGAAGATGGGACTCATTTGAGGTCCCAAATGAGTCCCATGATATTTAATCCTAGATCTCATGAATAAAAGACGAGAGCAATGTCACTACTCCATCACCTTGCCTCAAGAGTCTTAAACCATTACTATTGTTTTTTTATTATACATATTTGAAGGAATTGAAGTCCTTCAAAGACTCAAGGTACATACATCAGCCATCAAGTAAAATAACTTAAAAGTTAAGATGGTACAGTAGTAACATTGCTCCATGGCATTACCCCACTACAGGAGTACTAACCACAGTGCCAAAAGGCCCAAAATCACTAACACGAACACGAACCCGAACCCGAACATACCTCATGTCCACGGTAATTGTTAATCTATGTAGTATAAGTGGGGTCCTAATAATATAGGGATTTTGTTGCTTGATGATTTCAGCAGCTCTCTCCCCTTGTACTCCAACTAGCTCTGGCCACTTACGCTGTTTGTAAAATACAATAAGCAAATGTAAATTATTCGTAGAGAATCCGACTTTCACTTTCAACTAAAATACTAACAAAAAGTGTACAATAACATTGAAAGATTCTTGGATTGTAATTTAACAGCATTTACCTTGCCCCGTGGCTTCTTTGCACAATCTATAATCCTATCACATCTCATGTTTGACTAATTAGCGGATGAAGGCCGGAGATCTCACATTAGATCATCAGCCAATCAGGCTCTGTCAGAAGTTGAAAGCCGGAGACCACGCATAATTTCATCATCAGCCAATCAGGCTCGGCGCGAGCCCGGTTGACTGGTAAATAATTCCTTGACATCGCGTTCGTGATAGTCAAGGAACTTCTGATTGAGATCAGTGGGTTCTTTTTTCCCATAATCTGGGATTTGGGGTTCAGAATAAGGGTACTTGCCACTGTTATCCATGAATGAATTTGGTACTCTAAATCTCACTTCTTGATCACTATTTTTTGAGTTATTTCTCTCTTTTACTTCATTCACCTATCCTTTGAAATTGGGTGAGTTCTCTGCAGTTGGTATTTATTCTATATTTTTGAAAACATTTGGTATATATTCGATCCCAGTGTTATCTATCTATATCTATTCCATATTCCTAAGGGGGCGTTTGGTTCGCAGAGTGGTATGGGTTTAGAATCAGGAATGGGGTTAAGCTGATATCGGGTTTGAACTTGATATTAGTGTTTGGTTCAATTCTAGAATGGAATCTCTCACTATTTTCTACTTTTATTTGATACCTAAGGGAATGGAATGAGCCAAACTCACCTCCCCCCAAGACCCCATACCTCATGGATTTGAGGTATGGGTTTAAAATTCATACTTTTAACAACCAAACTTATGGTATGGGTTTTAGTCATTTTATACTCATACCTGGTACCTATATTTCGCGAACTAAACGCCCTCTAAAAGAGATTCCGAGCCCCTTTGTAAAATGAAAATGGTCTTTTTCAAGCCCGGTTCCATAATATTTCTCATGTTTTCATTGAAGGTGATAAGTGGAAACTGGAAAGTTTAGCTGCTTCTATAAGATTAGCTAGGGAGCTTCTTTGTCTCTTCTCCTATCGAGTTATGTCATGTCTACATAGAAGATTAGAAGCCAATATTGCTTCCCTTGGTCACTTCATGCAAACACGACCACACACCGAGATATTGATCCTTTTGCAAATTGAATATTTTCTACTGCTTCCTTTTCAAATTATTTGCAATGATTTAACATTACATGTGAGTAGAAAATGTCTAATTGTTACAAATAATTTGAAATGGTGATAATATTCTATTTATTCAAATATAAAGAAAGGGGATAATATAATCTTTTATCAATCATCAATGCAATGAAACCATGCAAAACATAAAGCAAATTAATCTCAACATTAGTAAGGCTGAACATCTTAATTCTACATTAAAACGGATATTATATATAGGACATATAAATGAAACTACCACTAATCCATAATTCCTTACAACTTATAATATTTAAAACACAGTAAGACTAGTAGTAAACTGATAATACTTCATTTGAAACTCCAAAAACTGAGTAAATACTTCATTGTTGTGTAGCAGGGTTGCAAAATGTAGAAATTGTAATTTTGGTCATGAAAACATACCAAACCGTTGCAACAGCCCATCACATTAATATCTCCACTGCCACTACCATCACCATCACCATCACCATCACCGTTGAAGGCGTAATTGAAATTTAGGGTTTCTTCGACACGGCCGTGTTGATCAAATGTAACCGAGGAGAATAGAGGGTGAGAATCGCGGTTGCCTGAAAAGAGAAGAAAGTGAGGGGATGAAGATTGAGAAGTGTGGAATTATTGATGGGATTTTGCGAATTATGGGGTGGAAATTGAAGAAAGCCATGATTTGGAAACGGATTTGAAGCGAATTAGAGGTTGTTTGGGTCCAATTTAGTCCAATTGGGCCTAGGCATTAAATGATCCAATTAAAAGCCCAAGGTCAAGGTTCCAACTCTCCAATTGTGCTAAAGTCAAAGGTCAGCCCTCAAAGCAAGCCAATTGGGCTAAGGCCCAACCTCTCCATGTATGAAGAGGTATAAAAGCCATCAATATTCATACATTCAGATTCATTCATAGATTCCCATACATTCTCGTATATACAAGCAAAGCCTCAAGCAACTAATTCTCTTGCATAGTGTTCTCTTTCTACACATTGTACTGACTTTAGCATCGGAGGGGTCTTCCTCGGCAACACCCCCGAGGCTAGTTTACGTGTGTTTACTGTGCAGGAAACCTTCGGCCCAGCATAACTTGGACCGAATCCAGTCTTCTCCGTTTCAGCGGACCTTCGGCAAGGTCCCATTGTTTTCACCCGAAACAATTTGGCGCCGTCTGTGGGGAAGACTTTCAAAAATCTTTAAGCCAAATTTCTAACCAAGATCATCTTGCAATTATCTTAGTAGCAATGGCTAAGAACCGCAAGAGCAAAAGCCTCCGTCAAGGAGCGGGCGAAAAGCCTAAAACCCCTACACCATCACCCTCGCCGGACCGGAACTCTCCCAAGGGTGCCAGCTCGGGGGGAGGATCATACAAGGAGGATTCCCTTTCTCCCGTAATTCATGACTCTCATTATAGGCCGAGTCACTCTCGGTCTAGCAGGGGTGAGTCCGATCATAGGACACATTCAGTGCCCCAAAGCCAACCATCGGCTGCGCGCCCTCATTCCCATACTCGGCCGAGGACCCCTTTGACGGGGCCCAGCTCGGAAGAGGTGGCAAGAGCGCTGGCAGTGCTCATGGAGGCGATGAGGGCACAAAATATGCCACCACCTCGTGATCGAACTCCTCCGCATACCCGGCATCAGCGGAGGAAGTTAGACCATGATGGTGGGAAGCTTCCTTCCTTCCGGGAACTGGAAGAGTGGGAAGAGGATTCCTGGAAAAATGAAAAAGAGAGGAAAAAGAACCCTCAATTTTTAAAAGGATCCTCATCCTCAAGACCAGAAGCGCATAAGAGCAGCAGCTCAGCTTCTCGGCCAGAATCTACTCACCGAGAACATTCGGATTGAAAAATGCGGGGGCAACCTATCAAAGGACGGTGGATCAAGTTTTCGCCGATCAAAAGGGCCGAAACATGGAAGTCTATGTTGACGATTCGATCGTCAAAAGCAAAAAACCAGAAGACCATGTAAAGGACATGGCTGAAACTTTCGCCACCTTGAGAAAGCATCAAATGAAGCTGAATCTGAAGAAGTGTGTCTTCGGCGTGAAGTCAGGGAAATTCCTTGGGTTCATAGTCAGCAAAAGGGGGATTGATGCCAATCCCTCCAAAGTCAAAGCGGCGCTCGACCTTCCTGAGCCGAAAACGAAGCGGGATGTTCAGCGGCTCACCGGAAGAATGGCAGCCCTCTCGAGGTTCATTTCCAGAGCTTCGGATAAGGGGTTACCTTTCTTCAAAGCCCTGAAACTCCCGAAAACAAAAGAGCTCGTTTGGGAGGAAGAGCAAAAAGACGCCTTTAAACAGCTTCGGGAGCATCTGGCTCAACTCCCAACGCTGGCTAGCCCAACTGAAGGAGAAACTTTGTACCTATATGTGGCCGTTAGCCCAGCCACCATCAGCGCAGTATTGCTGAAGGAAGAAAGTAAAAGTCAGCAACCGATCTACTTCGTCAGTCATACACTGACGGATGCCGAGACTCGCTATCCTCTACTCGAGAAAGTCGCTTTCGCGGTAGTAGTAGCTGCTCGGAAGCTGAGGCCCTATTTTGATTGCCATCAGATAGTGGTCTTAACTGATCAGCCGTTGGAAAAAGTTCTCGGCAAGGTTGAAAAATCTGGCAGGCTAGCCAAGTGGGCTTTTGAGCTCACCGAATTCAGCATCAGCTACCGTCCGAGGGCTTCCATTAAGGCTCAAGCTCTAGCGGATTTCTTGGCCGAATGCTCATACCAAGAAGCGCTAGACAGTGAAAAGAAAGTCTGGACCGTGTTTACGGATGGATCTTCCACCGAAAACGGTTCGGGGGCAGGAGTAGTGATAACTTCTCCCGAAGGCAAATCCTTTGAGTATGCACTAAAGTTTTCTTTTAAGGCCTCGAACAATGAAGCCGAGTATGAGGCAGCAATCGCCGGCCTAGAATTGTGCATCTTCCTTGAAGCCGATCATGTCTGCCTAAAAACAGACTCTCAGCTAGTTGCATATCAGATCAGTGGCAGCTACGAGGCCAAAGAGCCCTCCATGATAGCTTATCTTGCCAAGATCAAATCAGTCATTGCAGAGCTGAAAATTTTTGAGGTTCAGTTGATCCCAAGGGGTCAGAATACTCAAGCCGATGCACTCTCCAAACTTGCCAGTTCATCTCTTACCGAGCTGAACAGATCTGTATATGTAGAAGTGCGTCGAGAGAGAAGTGTCGACGAAGCACCTGAAGTGTGTTGCGCTGACCCAGAGCCTAGCTGGATGAACCCCATCCTAGCTTTCAAGCTTCGGGGAGAAACTCCCGAAGATAAAGCTTTGGCCTCCAAGATGAAGAGAACCAGCTCTAGGTTCATTGTCTTCAGGGGGGAACTTCTGAAAAAGTCCTTCTCAGCCCCATTGCTGAAATGCGTGGGACCAACAGATGCAGATTATATCCTACGGGAGATTCACCTCGGCATCTGTGGGAACCACATTGGGGGAAGAACCTTAGCCCACAAGGCATTGAGGGCTGGATATTACTGGCCCACCATGATCGCAGATGCTAAGGAGCTGGTTCGGAAATGCGAAAAATGTCAAAAATACGCTCCGGTTATCCATCAACCAACAAGGGATCTTCAGCCGATCCTTAATCCACTCCCGTTTGCCCAATGGGGACTGGATATACTGGGACCATTTCCAGAGGCTGTGTACCAGAAAAAATGGCTGATAGTTGGAGTTGACTACTTTAGTAAATGGATCGAGGCCGAAGCAGCCTCGAACATTACAGAGCAAACTGTCAGAAAATTTATCTGGCAGAATATCATCACTCGCTTTGGCATCCCGAGAGTATTTGTCTTCGATCATGGGAGGCAATTTGATAACTTACCGCTGAAGCGGTATACAGATCAGTTCGGCATCAAACTGGCATATTCAGCGGTATGCCACCCGCAAAGTAACGGACAAGCCGAAGCTGCAAATAAACAGATCTTAAATGCCCTCAAGAAGAGGGTGGAAGATCAAAAGTCCAAGTGGCTGGAGGAGCTCCCTGGAACCCTTTGGTCCCTTCGGACAACTGAAAAAGAGGCAACGGGTCATTCACCTTTTGAACTGGTGTATGGTGCCGAAGCCGTCCTTCCAGTGGAAATTGGCTCTGAGAGCCTTCGAGTGCACCACTTCTCGGCTGAGAATGAGCGACTGATGAGGGAATCTCTCGATTTCCTCGACGAAGTAAGAGACTCAGCCCGAGACAGAATAGCCGCCTATAAGCAGAGAATTAGCAAATTTTATAACCGAAGGGTCCATGCAAGGCCTCTCAAAATTGGAGACCTTGTCCTTCGGAATGCTGCTGCAGTTCAGAAAGGCCGAATCCATGGGAAACTCTCAGCTGCATGGGAAGGACCTTATGAAATCTATGATGAGCTTCAGCCAGGGACATACCGACTTCGGCAGTTGGATGGAACTGAGTTGAAAAATCACTGGAACGCTGATGTACTGAAAAAATACCATGTGTAAACCCTTCGGGGCAGAACAATCTTTGTAAGTACATTTTGAATTAATGAAAGGCCTTGGAGCCGCCATTTATATAAACGTTTACAACTTTTTATCCTTTCAAAGTTTTCTTCGTTCTATCTACTCTTTAAGGGTTTTTTATTCAGCCTCGTCTGAAACCTTCGCCTTCGGGTAACTGGGTTTCAGATTGCTGACAAAACTCGTCTTTTTAAAGAACACTGGTCTTTCAGCTGAAGTCAAACTTCAGTAAGACTTGTTCTCCAAAGACATGAGTCCATGGACAATTCTGGGATATTGCCTTAACTGAGCCTTGTATCCCAGAAAGCCATTATCCGAAACATTGCCTTAAGTTGGCCCTGTGTTTTGGGTATCCATTTTTCAAAGATAGACAGAAAATCAAGGATAACAGCAACAGTTGAAAATTGTTTAATCAGCCTCGTCTGAAACCTTCGCCTTCGGGTAACTGGGTTTCAGATTGTTGACAAAACTTGTCTTTTTAAAGAACATTGGTCTTTCAGCTGAATTCCAACTTCAGTAAGACTTGTTCTCCAAAGACATTAGTCCATGGACAATTCTGGAATATTGCCTTAACTGAGCCTTGTATCCCAGAAAGCCATTATCCGAAACATTGCCTTCAGTTGGCCCTGTGTTTCGGATATGCATCTTTTTAAAGAACACAAGTCTTTCAGCTGAAGTCCAACTTCAGTAAGATTTGTTCTCCAAAGTCATGAGTCCATGGACAATTCTGGGATATTGCCTTAACTGAGCCTTGTATCCCAGAAGGCTAATATCCGAAGCATTGCCTTCAGTTGGCCCTGTGTTTCGGATATCCAATTTTCAGCGGAAGTCAATCTTCAATAAGACTTGTATTCCAGAAGCACTGCCTTCAGTTGGCCCTGTGTTTCGGATACCCATTTTAAAGAAGTGAAGAAATTGTTTATTCAGCTGAAGCCATACTTCAATTTCTGGGGGGGCAAGAAGCACTATCAGTGCAAGTTTATGTTCGGCAGAATGAAAGAAACAGTAAAGCATTCAAAAACAAAGCAGCTGAAGAAAAGAGCATCAAATTAATAATTTATGCTCAGAAATTGAGCTACAAGTTCAATTAAACTGTATCGGCAGCCGCCCACAAGCGGAAAATAACAGCTGCCGAAATACGTACATAAGCAAAAAAATAAACTGTTGTACGACAAGGCAAGCTGAAGCAAAAAACAAGGCAAAAAATTCAGAAAGCGGCAAGTCTAAAGTTAAGCGCATGATGAACCGCAAGATTCTGAAGACGACTGCCCGAGTTCCTATGCTTCAGCCCGAGGATCAGACTGATCAGCTTTGTTGAGCCCCATGGTGGCCTCAGCCCCAGCAGCAGAAGAATCAGGCTTTGCACTCTGCCGAGCCTCCCTTTCCCTCTGTTCAGCCTCCAACTCCATTCTCTCAGCTTCCTCTTCAGCTTCCTCAGCCTTAAAAATTTCAGCTTCGACTGGAGTTGCATACTTCATATGAGGGTCTTCGGGATTCTGGACCCATTCAGCACATTTGGACCAGTCCAGCTTCGGCTCATCATGAAGGCAGACTCTTCGGCATACTCTGAACCCGTTTCTGAAACCCATTTCATATTCTTCCTGGGTATAGACACGGACTTTGAGTAGAGCCTCAGCATCAGCCAGCTTCTTCTGGGTCTCCTCAAAGTCTTCCTTGGATTTCTTCAGCTCATCGGCGAGCTTGGAGGAGGAACCTTTCAGCTCATTCAGCTCCTTCTGAACTTGGGAAGCCTTTGTCTGAGCCTGGGCCACTTCAAATTTTTTGGCCATCAGTTGATCCTCAGCCTCATGGAGTTTAGCTCTCTGAGCTTCAGCAGCAGCAGCAGCCTCTGAGAGTTGGACATCTCTGGCCTGGAGCAGCTCTTCAGCAGCCATTCGGCTGGCCTCAAGAGCTTCTAGTCGTTGCTGCACTTCAGCTTGTGCAGCAGCTCCTTCCTGAATACGGCTCTCAACGGCAGCCTTGAATTTGGAGACGTCCACTCCCATATGCTCCTGGAGGAATTTTTCCCCTTCCATCAGTGGGGGGAAAAACTTCCTTCTCCATAGCGTCGCAAAAGGTTTTGAGGGCTTCAGCAGCTCTTTTCTCGTACTCCTCACCCTTCTGCTGCTTCTCTTCAGCTGCTGCTTGCTTCAGCTTAGCAAGCTTTAATTCCTCCTCAGCTACCTTCTTTTCGTGCTCGGCAGCGTCTACCCTATCTTGTAGGGTATCTATCAGCTCTACAGTGAGAGTCTGATTGTGCACGAACTGAAAACAGGAGCACAAGTTAAAAAAAAATAAAATAATAAAGGTAAATAAAAATAGAGCTGAATTTTAGAGGAAATAAAGGCAAGGAAAATCACCTGCATCATCAGCAGTTGGTTAGACCTGGCTGGGTCAGGAACTGATCTGCTGGATTCGCCCATCCCAGCAGTGGCCTTCAGCGACCAGATTCTTGCCCTATCTACTTCGGACATGCCAGCAAAATCGCCGAAGTAGGCTGCAGCACCTTCACGGTTCTGACCCCATATGAGGTCCCAGATGTGATCTGGGATTGGAATTCGGGGGGCCGAGAAACCCATTTCTCTAGATTGCAGAGTCTGGAAAGAAGGAAAGGATGACGATGGAGCTTGTTTAGCTTTGGATGGCTCAGCATCATCCTTCTCAGAGGAGTCAATTACTATGACCTCCCCTTCTTCAGGGGTGAGGACGAAAGCCTCAACCTCTCTTGCAATGTCTGCCGTGAAACCCTCAGCACTGGGCATCACGGCATCCTTATTTTTGTGCTCAGCAGCACTCTCCTTAATTTCTTCTTGGACCCCTCCCTTAGATTCGGGAGCTCTCTGATCCACCTCCATCTCAGGAGGTGGCGGAGGGGTCTTTTGAGGTGATTGGGGTGGTGGTCGGGGAACCCTTGGCGATCCATTGCCTTCCTCGGGCTCCCTTATTTCAACGCCGATGGTCATCGGCCTCCGCTGAAAGTCATGAGGGCCGATGATGGCCATCCTTCGGCGCCTTTTCTGAAGAGGCTGCTCGTCCATGTCTGAGTCCGAAGACTCTTCTTGTATTTGGTCTTCGGGATGAACAGGGGTTTTCCCTTCTCTGTGTCTGTTACTCTCTTCAGACTATAACAGACAGGGGGGAGGAAGAATGTGAGTAAAAAAAAAAAAAAAAAAAAAAGAGAAAAAAGAAGAAAGACAAAGTTAAGTCTGAAAGCTCACCGAGGTCTTCAGCAAAGCCTCGTCTTCTTCAGCTACCCTAGCTGCAGCTTCTTCTTCAGCAGCTCTGGAGGACCCTTCTCCTCCTTCGCAAGCTTCGAGAACCCGTGCAACCTCTTCGGCTGTACGGGCAGCTTCAGCTTCTTCGTCCAGCAGCTGAAACCAGGGGTCTCTCTTATTCCACCAAGGCTTCTGCCTCTGATACAGAGCAACAGCCTCAATTTGGAAGTGGGAAGAGTCTAGATGAACTTCCCTATGCCTCGGTTCAGTGATAGACGGGGCCCGATCAGTTACAACTCGCTCTCGGTTGACACCAAGACGAGCGTAGTTAATGCCAACGTTGGTCTCGTCCCGCTCTGAAAAAGAAAAGGGGAAAGGTCAGTTCAGATAGGGTGGCACAGCATAAAAAAGCGAAGTGAGAGAAGAAAAAGAGATAATTAAAAAGCCTCGGCCCCAGCCGAAGAAGCTTACCATCCTTAAACTTTCGGCCGAGGCCAACAGCTGCTAGCATGTTCTCTTGGAAAACATAATGCGTATCGGGGAGCCAAGTCTCCGGGATATGCTGCATTCGGCCGCTGCCCCCCCGGTTCGGCAGCTTGCCGAAGATATGTTGTTGATCAAGGTTCGGATCCGGCCCGTTATCTGCGGGGGGACCTAGACTTCCCATGTCGGGATCAGGCTCAGCAAGGTACCGGGGGGCGCTGAAGACGCAAGGGTGGCCCGGATCTGTGGGTGCCCTAACCCAAATCCATTGACCTCTCCAGTCCTTGTCTGAAGAGTCGTTCGGCCACATGGTTAGGTACTGGGGCCGGGACTCAATCCGGTACCACCCAGAACCATGGCTTCCGTGCCCACTTTGAATATTTGGCACTAGCCGATGAAGCTTTTTGAAGCAGTGCAGGTTCGGCACATACTTGAAGAACTTGCAGACCCATAAGTATGTCATCACCCTTCGGATGCTGGTGGGAGTTAACTGACATAGGGAGATATTGTAATGGATCAGCAAGTCTCGGACGAATACGTCCAAAGGGAACCTCAACCCGTACTGAAGCTGTCTTGTGTACACCCCCACATACCCTGGGGGTGGACGATGGATTCTATCGGATGCCGCGGGCATTCGGCACCAATACCCATCAGCTTCAAAAATGCCGTAATGCAACTCAATTTGCTCGACAAACCGATATTGTTCGGCATTCTCCACCCACCATGAGTAGGGGCGGTTCTTTATCATGGCCGAAGCTACTTCGGCATTCTCCCACTCTGAAAACCCGGGGAGGATATCCCAAAGGACAGCGGGAACTTCATCGTCCCGTCCAGAAGCGCTCGGCCCCTCCGTTCTCTGAGGAGGAGCCGAGGAAATTGGAGTCGCCCTAATCCCTTCAGCAGGGTCAGACTCTGGCCTTTGTCCATTCCAGGTCCCAATCCTGTTCCTAGGATCGGGAATCAGCCTTGCTCTTCTTGGAGCACGGGCTCTACCTCTAACTCCTCTTGCCATTGATTATTTCGAAGAAAAAAGTCGAAAAAAAAGGGAAGGAGTTCGAATTCGAAGAAAAATAAACTGAAATCAAAGGAAATTACCTTAATCTGAAGCGAAAGTTGCCGATTTACGAGTTCGTAGTGGCAAGTCTCAGTTTCTAAGCTTAATGCTCGGGGAATTTGCGAAGTTTTGATGCAGGTTCTTGGTTTCTCTCGAGAATTCTGGGTTTGTGTTGGTGAATAAGTGAGGAGAGATGACGCGCCTCTGTTTATATCTCCAGGAATGGGATACGGGGAGTCCGCGTTTCAATTTCTCTTAAATACCCCACTAAGTAACCGTTAAACACACGATCTTGTGATTAAACTGCCCATTATCCGTCCAACTTCCACAATCATCCGCCTTAACCGTTGTTATCTCATTAATTACGGTTTAAATTCAAATTTTTGGATTAATTAAATCATTTACTTCCCTCCTTTTCTGAATTAAATCAAACCCGACCTGTTATCCTTCCAAATCGGGTCTGGGGGGCAAGTTGTTTGGGTCCAATTTAGTCCAATTGGGCCTAGGCATTAAATGATCCAATTAAAAGCCCAAGGTCAAGGTTCCAACTCTCCAATTGTGCTAAAGTCAAAGGTCAGCCCTCAAAGCAAGCCAATTGGGCTAAGGCCCAACCTCTCCATGTATGAAGAGGTATAAAAGCCATCAATATTCATACATTCAGATTCATTCATAGATTCCCATACATTCTCGTATATACAAGCAAAGCCTCAAGCAACTAATTCTCTTGCATAGTGTTCTCTTTCTACACATTGTACCGACTTTAGCATCGGAGGGGTCTTCCTCGGCAACACCCCCGAGGCTAGTTTACGTGTGTTTACTGTGCATTAAACCTTCGGCCCAGCATAACTTGGACCGAATCCAGTCTTCTCCGTTTCAGCGGACCTTCGGCAAGGTCCCATTGTTTTCACCCGAAACAGAGGTTTTATTGGGAGTCTTGGTAAGATTTGCTGGAAGATTATGTTGTCTGAAAGAGTAGTTTGGGTTTGGAATTTTAATTTTTGTGTCCCATTCTCCATCTTCAAAATGAATTTTAGATTGGAAGACTGAGACCTTTTTTTAAAAAAGGTGATAAACTTAAGACTTGTTATCTTCAACTTGTTTTATATACTTATTACTCATTTTTAATTTAATCAGATTAATTTAGAAACATTCAAATCAGATTAGATCAGAACATTTAATTATCATTTACTTATTGTTAAATATTGTTATTAGGTATTAAAAAAATTATGAAAATTATATATTCGAAAAGTTCATAATGAGAATTTTAATAATGTTTTTCTTTATAGATTAGTGTTAAATGCGGTCAAAGTTCAATCAGACCAGACCAGATAATAAAAATTCAGATCAGACCAGATCCGACATTAATAAAATTAGACCAGATCTATTTGTTTCAGGTGAAGAGAATAAGTTCTTATTAATGTATATTCCGTACTTGTATTTCTCATTTTACTCCAAAATGGAGGACTTTGAACCGACACTTGATAATAGAGAGAGGGGTAAAACTTGAGACTTTTTGAAGTCATAAGATGAGTTCCCACTAATTTGGTAGTAACATTTTTAATTATCAATAAATATAAATTATAACAATTGTAAATTAATAATCTATTTATTGAGACGATCTAACAAGTACCTACAAAACTACATTTTTTTCATGTAAATATCACAAATATTAGTTATAGTAATCAGGACCAATAATAAAATATAGAGGGAGTAGTGGATGTGAGAGTAAAGAATAATACAGTAATTAAAAAAAACAGTTTATCTAAACGCATGTCCATGGACAATAAAGCAGGTAATTTCCAAATGATACAACTCAAAGCAAATGATAAAATAGATAATTTGTGTGTATAGTTAAAATTGATACTTTTTCATAGAGTATTGTATAAGTGAATTAAGTTGAAATTCTTTCGTATAACATAAATTTTCTCACCTCTCTCCTCCTTCCTTTCTCCAAAACCCTAGCCTCCATTGTTAAAATTAAAGGGGCTTCCATCGGCTTTAACCGGTGGAAGCCCGAATCCTTGTTTCTTAAAGGTTTTTTAGGTTTTATAATAATGCTTCCTCCTTTTGGGAGGAACGTTACTCCCTCTAAAAAAAGGGTTTTCGATCCCCTTCAAAAGACGGGTTTTTTAACCTCCTTCGAAAGACAAGGTTTATCTCCTCTTTTTGGGGGAGAAATTTCTTAGTTTTGAATCCATGATATTAGATTTAATGGATTGTCGTGAAATTATTTCGTTGGTGAAAAAGTTATCAAGTTTTCGAATACAAACAGATGAATCAAAAGGAAAACATCCTCACGGCTACAAAAGATCGTTAGATTGCCTCTCCAACAAGGTTGTATTTTCCAGCGATATAAGCGGGAGATGTTCCATAGTGCAAGATCTACTCGATGATCGTAGTTTTTATGAAGGATAATTTTATTTGATTCAATATCTTATGTATTTGTTAACGTCGAATCTATATTGTAGATGTCATATAACTTTTAATTAATGAAATATTTTTGCTATTAAAACAATTAAAAAAAAAATTGTATAAGTGAATTGGATACCCGTTTATTCTCCAACAAACAAATAAGGTTTGATTAAATTGGTACTTCGTAAAAGAATTGCCTTTAATCCATAAGGATTAGAGTTCGAAACATACTAAGAAATTAAAGTACTTGAACTTAGGGCCTGTTCTGTTTAGCTTAATTACAGTTCAGTTCAGTTCCTAATATCCTTCTCTCATAAACAATTCATTTCAGCTCTATTCAGTTCAGTTCAGTTCTGTAAATCGGAACAGGCCCTTTGTAAGGATTCTTGTACCTCCAAAAATTGATACGAACAGAGACAAGTTTGACTTGGCTGAAAGATGAAGATGACGAAAGTTGGTGGATTTGGTAATCTTCTTCACCTTTCTTCTCCTTTTCATTCCTTATTTCTATATTCTCATTTTCGATTTCATTCTAATTTCCTAATATTATTGCATACAACATCCTAATGGATGGTTTGTGTGAAGTTAAGCGTAGCGGTGGATATTTTCACTTCTCTGCCCGCGAAGTGCTTACAACCCAATGTGATCAGTTACAATATAATTGTAAAAGGATATTGCAAAGAGGGTTTGCAGGATAAAGCTACTAAACTTGTAGAGGAAATGGAGGACAACGAATATTCCCCTAATACAACACTATTATTAAAGGAAATCTTTCTGGCAAGGATGTCAGCAAGGCGTTGGAACTAGTCAATACCATGAGAGTAAAAGGGGGTTGGTTGCGGATGCTCGCACGGCTTCTTTATTTGTCAGCTTCATAACTTATCATGCTGTTAGCGATGATTCAGACAAGGCTTTGCTTCATAAGTATTTTGAGATATGAATTGTAAGGTTTTTGGCTCTTGATAATTTTAAATTATGGTTTATGTTTATATTCTACGTCTCTGGTAATTATCTATAGTTTTATATGATATGACAACGTTACTTTTTTACTTGCATTGCATAGTGTTGAGGTTGAATTTGAACCTTACGATTATGGTTCACACTGTTTTTTTTTTTAATTTATATTAGTGGAGTGTTGCATTTGGAGGCTTGCCAATATCATATATCAATTTTTTTTATCAGTAATTGTTGCTTCAAGCTTTTAATACCTTTTGAAGTAATTGTTACATCAAGCTTAAATCAGTTTAGACTTAAGGAGTTAAATAAAGTGGACTATCTTGAATATAAACATTCCTATCTCTGGAACGAAAAATTACATGCTTATTTTAAATTTTCATTTAATTTGGTTTAAAACACGGTACAAACTAGTCTTGAATCAGACAAACTAGATGAAGCCCGTGCGATGCACGGTTTGTTTGTATTTTTTCAAATTGAATATTTTACTAAATATATATTTATCTAACAAACTTTGTGATATTCGCTTGTTACGACTTGAATTTTTTTATTATAAAATGAATTATTAACTTTGTTTCTCATATTTAGATAAAATTCGTAATATAAAAAGATAATATTTTATTTCACAAAGTTTCATATGTGGTTGATCACACTATGTGGTTGGGATTATTTGGTCGGGAGTTACTTGGTTAATCAAGGGTTACTCAATCGATCAGGGGTTACTTGGATGGTCAGAGTGTGTTTCAGCCGGCCACACGTTATGGTCAGCCACACAAAAAACGCGGATTTTATTTTTGTAATTAATATAAAAAAAATATCTAAAATAAATTGCAATTCTTTTTTTTTATTGGATTAAATATAACAATTTTCTATGTGACGCTCTAAAATTAATCTTACTTGGCGTAATCCTATTGTAGCGTTTTAAAAATATTAATCCTAGCGCTTTTAAAAAACTAATCTTACATGGCATAATCCGATTGCAGCGTTTTAAAAATAATAATCTTAAGTGGCACTCTAATAATTTTTAAAAAATTAAAATCCTACATGGCGCTCTAAAAACTCGGGAAAAAACTTCCCTTTATATATATATATATATATATATATATATATATATATATATTAGATAATTAGATTAAAAATAATTCAAAAAAACCTCAATAATTATTAATATTTTCTTCAATGTATCACTAACTTTTATATGTGGTTAGCCACACGGTGTGACCAGCCACTATGAAGTTACTTGGTTAGTGTTATATGGATTACTCAGTTAGGGTGATATATAGGGGTTACCAGGTTACTTAGTTGGTAATTTAGGGCTTGCTTGGTATTGTTTTTTGTTTTGTTGTCAATTTTCAAAATTATCATGAGTTTAATAAATTGGACTAATTTTTATTCATTATATGACATATATCATATGATTTTGAAAAACAAAAACCAAAAAATAAAAAACCACAGTGATGCCAAACGAACCCTAAATGGTTTTCTTAAAAAAAAAAAAATCCCTTTAACCTTAGTGAATTTTTAACTAACAATTTATGAAAATAACCTTCATTAAGGTCATTTGTGAGACAAAATTCTTTAATAGGGTCATTTTAAATGAGGGTCGCCAATTTAGTGTTGCAGAAATAAAGTGTTATCATTGAGAATTTGCTCTTTTTTTTTATTATTATTATTATAACTAATATATGGAGTATAAAATTAATTTAAAATGTTGTTGTGTAATATATAAAATACTACGTACTTTGATTAACAACCTAAATGTACAAAGTAATACAAGCTATTACAATTTTTTTGAGTGATTTGAGTCCATTCAAAGTTAGTAGTCATGTTGATATTAGTGACATCAATTTGGACATAAGAAAATATGTTAAAGAAATAAATGAATTCGCAAAATAGATAGAAGATTTATGTAATTATATTCGATTCAAAAATACTAATCAAATTGCAGTTGTGGATATTGGCAACTTTTCCTGACCATGTTGATCTTGTAGCTGCCTTATCTACTTGATATACTACGTTTCCTGCCTTCCTGGTTCGTGTTTTATTTCAAATTTAAATTCTGTGCTTGGTGAAAATGCTAGATTTTTTTGAAAGATGATGAAACTAAATTCAGTGATTTTGAAATGGCTATCCACCTCTTGTAAGTGTATTCGACAAACTCACACAATAATATCGTTTTTGGAAGGTTATTCAATAGCTATCGATATTTGTAGTTGTAACATTTTAAAATATTACAGTAACCTTTTATTTAAGGAACAATCTTATCCATTCATTTAGTTGACTATAAAAATGTCGAAGATATATATTTTATTAACTTAACAACCTAATAATTAATTTAATTACATGAATTTAGAAACTGTTTTTCATTTTCTGTCAAATTAACTGCATATGCCAACGCCATAGTCAAAACTCGAGTAGAGGTTAAAAATTAACACAAATCATACGACTGCTATTTTCATAATTCAGCTAAGTTAGGGTGTTCAAGCTTTGATGCTTGGCACAAACCTCACATTTAATCATATCATTACAAGAAAAGACGAAGATTAACACGAGGGTCATTGGCATTAGAAATTTTTAAAACAAACAGGAGATATGATGCAGGGTGATACTGATAACCCCTTCACATCCAGCAACTGAGCAACAACAGAATCTAAGTAACCGTCTTCCATCAAACGATCCAAACCTGCTTTAAATAGGTGAAGCCTTCCTTTGCTTCCTTTATGCTACCAGATCGTTCGGATTTCTTGTATCTCCTAGAAGCAGTTAATGAGCATGCTTTAACTCGATGATTAAACAAGAAACTCCTTAACTGTTTATGAGATGATACTTGATTGAATTTTACAGTGATCATTCAAGGTATATAAAGTAACAAAAACACTGAATTTCACAATTTGTTGTGAGACAGACATTTTATATAGCATGACAAATGGAGGTAATTGAAAAAGTGGACAGACCCGAGTCACGAGTGGCCTTGACAGTATAACCCTGCTAAAGCACAAGCTGTTAGCCTGTTAAAATGTAACCAGAACCCTTAGTTATACGCAGCATCTTCCATTCACATTCTGCCGTAAGCTCATTTTTGTTCCACTACTTATACCCTCACTTTGTTTTCTCTGTTTCATGGAATGCCTCAATGCCACAGCTTCTTGATCATTAGAAACCTTGGGGGATCACACACATACATAGATAGTGTAGCATTGCAAGGATAACGCGTGAAAACATGCTCTGGAGTCTACACCAGACAGGAAGTGATTTAACAAAGGCAATCACTCTTGCTCTTTTGGCCTGTTATATGATGTCAAAACGCATCAAACTCTGTCAGAATCAGAACTGTACTTACACTGGAGTCTCTAGGTTTAAAAATGGAAATTGCTCTGTGAAATTTCTTCAGATATCGAGTTCAACCCCATCCCCGACAATCCCCCACCCAAATATAAGGAAGTTTTGTATAGAATTGAATCCACAGGAAGTTGAAAAGGCAAGAACAGCAGCGCAAGCATGCCGATTATTTCAATATATTCATTGGATACAAGACAGAAGTTCAGCAGAGTTTAGCACTCTTAACCAATATAAACTTGCATTAACACAAGACTTTCACCTCTTAAGATCATAGTCATTTATTCATCAATAATAATTTTCAGCATACAGTGTAATGAATTAAACCGCTACTGACACTCAAAAAAATATATATATAAGAAAAATATCCCTACTGACACTCAAAGCTCGCAAAACTTGTAGTACTCTCTACCAAGATAAACTCACATTAAGACTGACTTTCACCTCTTAAGATCATGATCATTAATTTACCAATAGTACAGTATATAGTATAATGAATTAACCCTCTTGACACTCAAAAGCTTGCAAAGCCCTTCTCCTTCAAGTTTTCAATCGTCTCTTTGAGGGTTACTTTAAAGGGCATATAGTCTATGCCCAAACTTTTTACTTTCTCTTTGGAAACCTGGTATGTTGTTGCAAAAGGCTTGTCGTCTGCACACCTGGAGAAAAGGTCCACAGAAGGTTCAGAATAGTGAATGAAAGTAGGAATTTAAGGTAGATGTCTATGAAAAGTGGATTTTGATTAAAAATAAGAAGGAAACTCACTTATCCGGAAGTGGGAGTGATGGGTAGAGTTCTTGTATTATCTTCATGAGCTCGGAATAATGAACAACAGTATCGACCAAATTGTACCTTCCAGAAGCTGAAGGGACCTCAAATGCTAAGATATGTGCAGTTGCTACATCCTTAACATGGACATAACCAAAGCTTGCATTTGGATAAGTTTTTGCCCCTGTATAATACATTGAAAAACAAGAAATATGTGTACGACTTGTAAGTTAATGAAGAAATTTTACTATTAAGGACTAGTAATTTAAAGAGATACACACCATTGATTATGTTCGGAAGATGAGCTACAGATGTATTCACTATTGGTTGCAACATAGGACCTATAACCATGCCTGGGTTCATCGAGATCATGTTGATACCATTCTCTTTGGCAAATTTCCAGGCAGTATCTTCAGCCAAGGTCTTGGATAACGTATACGACATCTGCACCAGCAAAAGAGATCACATAAATCAATTATGGAGTGTAATAGAAAAACAGAACCAAAGACCATCACATAAAGGCCTCCAATAGCTGATATATGTTCTTGCAAAAGAGAGGATGAAAAGCATAGAAACTCTCTAGGAGAGATTTAAAATGCCTAAGACATGATAAAACTATATGGTCAAGTCATCAAGCATCACATGAACATATCCCAGAATTCAATGTCTTTGAAAGATAAGCGCGTAAAAATAATAAGCTAGTGCACTAAACAACATGAGAAATTGGTTCAAATTCAATATCCTACCCCTTCTTATAACACATTGATTCCCTTGTATAAGTTGCAAGTTTAACAGAAGATAGACGTACCGGTACCATATTAGTTTCCTTGCAAAACTCTGGATCAGAAAACCAACTTTCATCGATAACAACCTCAGGAGGCTTTCCAGTCCATACAACTGCAGACATTGAAGATGTCAAAACCACTCTTCTGATGGAAGAAAACTTTGTACATGAGGTAAGAACGTTGAGTGTTCCCTTGATTGCTGGATCAAGCAAATCAGCCTGCCAATTACAGAGTACTTTAAGAAAAATGTGGAATAAACAGCTTAAATATCAAATGGCGCAACCATCATAAATCACACCTTCGTATTCTATTAAGTTGAAATATAGAAGTACAAAAATAGTTATTGGATTTGTCTTTCCCCAAAAGCATGAAATATACAGGAAATAGATATATGACCTTAGACTTGATTATCAAGTCTCAATATACACATGGATGAATTCTTATTATTACTGTAGGATGATGTAGAAAAATCATGTACACCATGGTCCTTTGGAAAACAAAAGGAAGGACAACAACTTAAAATAATGAAATTTCCTAATTAGGTGAATTATTACTGTAAGGCAAGGAGAGCAATATATATTTGTGTCATCATGAACTGTTAACTATTAGACTTAGAGTTCATACTGTCTGTCACTCCTCTGAGTAGTCTATTGCCCTCATAATAAGCATGGTATAAAGAACAACCACCACCCTTCGGTGTTATTCTTGACAGTTCAAATGTATGCAACCTCATCCTTTTTACAACACCATTGTTCAATTGTTTCAAGTCTCTAATTCAATTTTTTTTAATTATCGCAACACATTCCCTTGGCACAAATATAAACAGAATAATAAGTAAGAAGAAGATAATTCTAGAGAACCTGGGGATCATTGACAACAATAGGAACAGGAGAAGCAGTATGAAAAACACCATGGCAGCCAGAGATAGCAGAATCAAAAGAACCTTCTTTGAGTAAATTTGCTTTAAATAGGTGTAGGTCTTTCTTTAGCACCTGGTAACCCCAACAAATGTTCAACCTTTGTTTGATCATCTGAAAAAACAATTTAATCAATGGCATTATTAAGAAACATATACTTCTACATTTCTGATATGAACAAGAAAGAAGAAAAGAAAAATTAAAAGATTGATCCAATTTCAACAATTAAAGTGCACCCCATGTAAAATTTCTAGTGCAAAAAAGAATTACTTGGGTCACGAACAGTTGCATGGACAGTGTAACCACGATGAAGCAAGAGTTTAACAATCCATGAAGCAATGAAGCCAGTTGCTCCTGTTACACACACGACCTGCCCGTGTCCACTCATGTTGCTCTCTGAATTCTGAATTCTCAAGTACTGATATTTATAAGGAAATTAAGTAGCAGGTAAAAGTACTTTATATACTATCAAAATCGAAATAACTAACTAAGAATAAAAATCAAAGCCTAATTGATATTGCTTGAATTGTTGAAGTAAAGTTAGACACATAACATAGTTTATTCAATATTGCTATTTATTTATTTAATGAGAAGTATGAAGTGGAGTATGTAGTAAGAGATGATGTAATATGTTACAAATAAAGACTGAGCAGTCAGGTGCACATTGTTTGACTATGCACATTTTATTAAAAGAAGGAAAAAAAAAATGCATTGAATCATAATGGCTCAAAGTTCCGAGCTGGTAAATGTGCGGGTCAAATTGGATACAGTATTTATCTTGAAACAGAGGATGTGCCGGTTTAATCATCTAGGTCTAAAAATGGAAATTGCTGCCATAAAATTCTCAGCATAGAGTTTAATCAGCTAGGTGATCAGGAAGTTAAACAAGGCAACAGAAGCACAAGCATGCCAATTATTTCAATATTGTCAGAATTCGTCACTGATACAAATACAAGACAGAAGTTCAGCAGAATTTAACAATCCAAACCAATACAGACTCAAATTAAGACAGAAATTCACCTCTTAGGATGTGTTTGGTTTGATGTAAACTATTTTCACGAAAAATGATTTTCCCATTTTTGCTTATTTGCCTTTGCTAGGTTTGTGAAGGGATATAAAATAAAAATTAAAAAAATAAAAATTAAAAAAAAAAAAAGGTTTATAAAGGGATGAAAAACAATTTTCTCAAGAGTGGAAAATTATACATTTTAATTTTCAATGGTAAAAAACCTTTTCCTTTAAAAAATATATATAGAGAGGAAAGCCACATTTTCCTCCCTCCTTACCTCTTTTTACTTTTCTTCCATCCATCCACACCTTTCCATTCATATTTTCAATTTTTCTATAACTTTTGTTGTAAAGAATCAAATAAAGGAAAACTAATTTGCAACTATTGGTTTCCTTAAGTATATGGTTTTTATGAACAATCATTTTTCATTGAAAATGTTTTACTTCAAACCAAATGGATCCTTATAAACATTTATTTATCAATAACAATTTTCAGTATACAGTGTAAGGAATTAACCCCCTACTGCCACTCAAATCTTGAAGAGCCCTTCTCCTTCAAGTTTTCAACTGTCTCTTTAAGGGTTTCTTTAAAGGGAATATAGTCTATGCCCAAACTTTTTACTTTCTCTTTGGAAACCTGGTATGTTGGTCCAAAAGGCTTGTCGTCTGCACACCTGAAGAAAACGCCCATGGAGAGTTCAGGAAAGCGGATGAAATTTGGAACTTGAAAGTAGGTAAATGTCTATGAAAAGAGGAAAGAAACTTACTTATCCGGAAGTGAGAGTGAGGGATAAAGTTCTTGTAAAATCCTCACGACCTCGGAATAATGAGCAACAGTTTCGACCAAAACATACCTCCCAGAAGCTGAAGGGATCTCAAATGCTAAGATATGTGCAGTTGCCACATCCTTAACATGGACATAACCATAGGTCGCATTTGGATAAGTTTTTGCCCCTGTATAATATAGAGAAAATAAGAAATTTGTGTAACATAATTTAGTAATTCTTACTTAAGGACTAATAATGAACCATAATATTAAGAGATACACACCATTGATTAAGTTCAGAATTGGAGCTACAGATGAGTTAAGTGTTAGTTGCAACATAGGACCTATTACCATGCCTGGGTTCATCGAAACCATGTCGATACCATTCTCTTTGGCAAATTTCCAGGCAGTACCTTCAGCCAAAGTCTTGGATATTGTATACCACATCTGCACCAGGCAAAGAGATCACATAACGCATAAGTTTCTTACAACAAAAAGGGGGTGGCTGAAGACACTCTAGGAGAGATCTAAAGTGCCTAAGGCATGAAAGAACTATATGATCACGGAAGTCAAGAATCACATGAACAAATCCCAGACTTCAATGTCTTTGAAAGATAAGCACGTAAAAATAATAAGCTAGTGCACCACGCGGCATGAGAAATTGGTTCGACTTTAATACTCTTCCCCTTCATATACGAATTAATTTCCTTGAATAAGTGGTATGTTTTACAGAAGATAGACGTACCATACTTGATTCCTTGCAAAACTCTGGATCAGAAAACCAACTTTCATCGACAACAACCTCAGGAGCTCGAGGTTTTCCAGTGAATAAAACTGCAGCAATTGAAGAAGTCAAAACCATTCTTCTGACGGAAGAAAACTTTTTACAAGAGGCAAGAACGTTGAGTGTTCCCTTGATTGCTGGATCAAGCACATCAGCCTGCCAATTACAAGTACTTACAGAAAATGAAGAATGAAATAGATTGAAATATTGAAAGTCACAAGATTAACAACCATTAGTCACACCTTCATATTCAATTATGTTGAAGTAAAGACGTACAAAAATAATGAAAGTTTTAGTCTTCCCCCAAAACATTAAATCGGATACAGGAAATAGATATACAACCTTAGACTTGAGTATTATATCTCAATTTACAATGGATGATATCTTAGCAAATATAGAGTAGTCAATAACTCAATACCAAAGGATGGTGTAGGAAAACCATGTACACCATGGTCCTTTGAAAAAACATATGGACGGACAATTACTTGTAAATTTGTAATAGTGAAATGTCCTAATTATGTGAACCATACATGTAAGTTGAGGAGAGCAATAGTTTTGTAATATTATGAACTGTTGTTAACTAATAACTATTAAAGTTAATTAGAGTTGATAAAGTCTGTCACTCTTCAAAGTGGTCTATAGTCCTTAAGCATGTTATAAAGATCAACCACCACCCTTAGATATTACTTGAGGCGATTTATATGTATGCAGCCTCATCTTTTTAATACCGCCATTTTCAAGTTACTAATATAATCATTATACAATTTAAATCAAACCATGATAAGTTGACAGAAGATAGGGTAATGTATTTCCCTGTGTATTACAGATTACTTAAAGAAAAAGGAAGTAACTATTATTAATTATTTATTCATTATCACATGAAAAATGTTGAGCCTTAAAAGTCAACCTCCATATCTACAGATCAAAAAAACTCCCTCTATGAGACCTTGGTTTGTTGGTAACCTTCCGTCAATTCGTCCACCCGGTCACAAGTTCGAGTCTCCTCTCCCAACCAGTCTAAAGCCCTGTGGGCACTGCGTAACCCAAGTTACCAATACTTCCTCTATTTACCACTAATTGCCAAGTATTTTCTTACTTGTTCACTGTTTAAGTCTTCTAGCAAAATGTTAATACTACATTTTTTTTTCCTACTAGTAATAGACTAGATAAGCAAACAGACTATAAGAAAATTCTGAAGAAATAAAAATCAACCTGAGGATCAGTAACAGCGAAAAGAACAGGAGAAGCAGTATGAAAAACACCATGACACCCAGAAATAGCAGAATCAAAAGAACCCTCTTCAATTAAATTTGCTTTAAAAAGATGAAGTCTTTCTTTTGCACCTTCTAACCCCAACAAATGTTCAACCTTTGTCTGATCATCTGAAAAAACAATTGAATCAATGGAATTATCAGAAACATATACTTCTACATTTCTAAAATCAAATTAAACAAGAAAGAAAAATTAATCAATTAATTAAAAGATTGGTCCAATTTCAACAATTACAGTGACATCCCACATGAAATTTCCAATACAAAAAGAATTACTTGGGTTACGAACAGTGGCATGGACAGTATAACCACGATGAAGCAAGAGTTTGACAATCCATGAAGCGATGAAGCCAGCTGCTCCTGTCACACACACGACCTGCCCATGTCCACTCATCTCTCCTTGATTTCTGAATTCTCAAATGCTGATTAGTATGAAGAAATGGAGTATAAGAACAACTACGGATGGGCGGTTTAAAACGCGAGATGGGAGTTTGGGAATTAAAATGTGGGAATGAGATTGAAAATTGATTGTTGGGAATATATAAAAATACGATAATATTTTGTTTGTGTGGTGGATGAGAATAGATGAGGGAATAAATAACAAAAATACAAAATTACCCTTACTAATTTTTCTCCTTCCTTCTTTTTATTAATGGCAAAAATGTCATTTTCTACTTATTTTCATTCTCATCCATTTATTACCTACCCTCAATTGGTGGGAATTCACCCCATTTATTCTCAATCACATTCCCTTCTTTATTCCCAATCCCATTTAACAAACAAGAGATTTTTGTTTTGAAAATTTAATTCTAATAATCCCACCTTTAACCGGTTCGTTGCTAATAATCCCACCTTTTGATTATTATCTAATAATCCCACCTTTGGGGGTATTCTCTTTTAATGGTCCCTTATGACCGGTAACTTGTTGTTTGGGTAAGTTTTTTTTAAAAAAAAAAATTAAAAAAAAAAAATCCTTGGCCACTAGGAGGTAAGAAAAAATATTAATTTTTTTATTTTTGTTTTCAAAACAATAAAGAAGAAGGAAAGGGAAAAAAATTTGCTTTTTAAATTATTTTTTTTAAAAAGAAATATAAAAATATTTTTAAAAAAAAAAAAAAAAAAAATCTTTGGCCACCAGGTGGTAAGGAAAAAAATTAATTTTTTTATTTTTGTTTTCAAAACGATAAGGAAGAAGGAAAGGGAAAAAAAATTACTTTTTATATTTTTTTTAAAAGAAATATAAAAAAAAATCATTGGCCACCAGGAGGTAAGAAAAAAAATTAATTTTTTTATTTTTGTTTTCAAAACAATAAGGAAGAAGGAAAGGGAAAAAAAATTACTTTTTAAATTTTTTTTTAAAAGAAATATAAAAAAATATTTCGACGAATCACAAAGTGACACGTGGCATATTAACCCATTACACCGGTCACCAACAGGTTAGGGACCATTAGAAGAGAATGCCCCCTAAAGGTGGGATTATTAGATAATAATCAAAAGGTGGGATTATTAGCAGCGAACCAGCCAAAGGTGGGATTATTAGAATCAAATTTTCCTTTTTTTAAAAAAATTTGGGATTAAAAGTCTCATTCCCACCCTCAATTCCCATTTACCAAACACCCCCGAGTACTTTATAAAAGATTTTGCTGGTCCAACATTTAATTGGAACCGGCCTTTAAAAGATTGCCTAAAGGGTTGGATTAAACAAGGGCTAAAATAGGGTAACTTTTATGAGGTTTTTTTAGGCAAAATTAGCCTAAACACTTTAACTATGGTTTGGGTGCATTTAAACATTCTGAACTTTGCGTAGTAGCCAAAATACCATAAACTAATGACTTGGGTGCAAAGTGTACCTTTAGTGAGTCAAACACCACAAAAAAAAAAAAAAAAAAAAAGGCAACAAAATAAAGATATCAGCCAGCTAAAGAAATATATCAGTCAACTGATGTTTGATATCAGCTAGCAAAAGCAACATATCAGACATTTAAAAAAAACATGTCAGCCAACAAAAATAATATATCAGCTAACAAAAGAAAGATATCAGCTAACAAATAAAACATATCAACTAACATAATAATGAAATCAATAAACAAAAGTAGCAACATATAAGCCAACAAAATAAGCATATCAAGCAACAAGAGGAACATATAATTAAGCAAACAAAATATTATCTATCGCCCAGATGTTATCCTCTATTAGTTTTATGATACCTTCTATAAGCTGGGTTGTTGTTTTTGAGGCTTGCCTCACGAAGCTATTGGTGAGGCAAGCCTCACGCAATACCTTCTCCTAAAAAAATTCCCCATATTTCGTTTTTTTCTGTCGTCAATTATCGTATTTCTTCTTGCTCGCAGCTTTCAATCTTTTTGCTCTCAGTAAATATCAGGGAAGCAACAATCTTGTTGCTAGATTCTTACCGAATTTGTCTCGATCTCGTGTGTTAGAAATTAGTAGGCTTTATACTCTTATTAAGGATCCTGACCCCTTGTTTTTTTAATACAAAGAATAGAAATTCTAGTATGTTTGATAAGGTAATTATCTTTGCGAGTACTAATAAAAACAAAAAATCAGCAAAGTTAATATTAGGGAAGCTAGTTAACTCATCGAATTAAAATCTAATACACAAATAAATCATTTTCATCACTTTTATTAGTACTCACAAAGAGAATTACCTTATTAAACATACGAGAATTCCTATCCTTTGTATTATAAAACAAGGGGTCCGGATCCTTAATAAGAGTATAAAGCCTACTAATTTCCGACACACGAAATTGAGACAAATTCGACAAGAATCTAGCAACAAGATTGTTGCTTCCCCAATATTTAGGGCAAGCAAGACGATTGAGAGCTGCGAGCAAGAAGAAATACGGCAATTGATGACACATTGTACGAATTAGGAAGAGGGGGAATTTGGGGAAATTTTTTAGGGTTTATAATTTGGGGGAAATTTGGGAAATTTTTTTCAAGGTTTTAATTTTAGTGAAGTGAGTAGTTAGGAGAATCATATATAGAGAGAGGAATTAGGATAAAAAATAAAAAATAAAAAAAATAAAAAAAAAACCTCATAAGAGTTACCCTATTTTAGCCCTTTTAAAGTTTGATCCAAACCTTTAAAGGCCCATTATTTGGTGACCCTTTAAAAGTCCAATCCATTTAAATATTGGACTCGAAAAACCCTTTTATAAACGGGCTGGTGAGGCTTTTAGTAGACTGCGAACCCATTGAACAGGTCTAGTAATAGCTTTTGGCTCTATAATATAAGGCCCTTTAAAGACCCTTTATAAGACATTTTTAACTTGTGTTTACTTCATGTGTTGCACTTTGTTTACAAAGTTTGAATGGGTTGGGATGGATTGGGCCCAATGGCACATGAACCAGTCTGGCCTATTTGAGATTAGTCTTGGCCCGACCGAGCCCATTTTATTTTAAACCCAGTCCGTTAAACAGGTCTACTTATCATCATGCGTAGTTGATCACAGTGGGGCTCAAAGTTGATATTTGAAATATTCCCTACACTACCGTACATCGAACGGGCACTAATCTAGTACTTACTAATTGTCTTCCGTTCACTTTCTGCTGTACCACTCCCCAGACTTTTAAACCTCACTTTGTTTTCTTTGTTCCGTGGAATGCCTCAATGACGCAGCTTCTTGACCGTTAGAAGCGCGCCTTGTGGGAGCACACACATATAGTTGGTGTAGCATTGCAAAGAGCCGAAGAGGGTAACATTTGAAAACATGCACCGGAGTCTAAGACAGGAGGTGTGACGAATTTGACATCAGGTAGCCAATTTAACAAAGGCAATCACTCTTGCTCTTTTGGCGTCATGTTCTTCAACTCAGTTACCAGCCTGCCAGTACCAGGACTATGTTCATACTCGTCTCTAGGTTTAAAAATGGAAATTGTTGCCATAAAATCTTTTCATATATCAAATTCAACCCCCAACACCCACCCACCCCCACCTTCCCCAAAATAAAAGGATTTATCAAACACTAGAGTAGTTTTTTCACCAGATAGTTAAAAAGGAAATAACATCAGCACAAGCTTGACGATTATTTCAGTATGGTAACTCAATACAAGACAGAAGTTCATCAGATTAGCATTGTTATTCAATATAAACTCAAATTAAGACAGACTTTCACCTCTGGAGATTATGACAGTTTATTTATCAATAATTATCAACCCCCGGTAACCCCCTACTTACACTTAAAGCTCAAAAGGCCCTTCTCCATCAAGTTTTCAACCGTCTCTTTGAGGGTTACTTCAAAGGGAATAAAGCTTATGCCCAAACTTTTAACTTTCTCTTTGGAAACCTGGTATGTTGGTGCCAAAGGTTTGTCGTCAGCACACCTGAAGATAATTTTCACGGAGGATTCAGAAGAGCGGATGACATTTGAAAGTATAGGTAAATTTCTATGATAAATCAAAAGGAAAAGGAAACTCACTTATCTGGAAGTGAGAGTGAGGGGTAGAGTTCTTGTAAAATCCTCACGATCTCAGAACAATGAGCAACAGTTTCGACCAAAACGTACCTCCCAGAAGCTGAAGGGACCTCAAATGCTAAGATATGTGCAGTTACCACATCCTTAACATGGACCAAACCAAAGGCTGCATTTGGAAATGTTTTTTCCCCTGTATAGTACAGAGAAAAACAAGAAATATGCATAAGTTAATGCAGTAATGCCTACTTTCAAGGATTAATACTGGACCGTGATATAAGGAAATACACACCGACTAAGTTGAAAATTAAAGCTACAGATCCATTAAGTGTTGGTTGCAACATAGGACCAATAACCATGCCTGGGTTCATCGAGATCAATTCGATACCATTCTCTTTGCAAAATTTCCAGGCAGCATCTTCAGCCAAGGTCTTGGAAATCCTATACCACATCGGTACGGACTGTACCAGCCAAGGAGATCACATAAATCAATTACAGAGTATATATAATAGAAAACAAAGGACTAAAGACCATCACATAAAGGCCTCCAAAAGCTAATGTAGTTGCAAAAGAGAGGAAGTAACACATAAAAACACTAGAAAAGATTTAAACTGCCTCGAAAGAGTGATATGATCAGGGCAGTCAATCATCTCATGAGCAAATCCCAGAATGCAAAATCTTTTAGCGAGCAGATATAGTTAGCAAGAGCACTCTAAACAGCATAAAATTACTAGTTTAGCTTCTACATCCTACCCCTTCAATAATGTACCACATAATTTTCCTGGAATAAGTGTTATGTTTTACGACAGATAATAGACGTACCATAATTGATTCCTTGCACAACTCTGGATCAGAAAACCAACTTTCGTCGACAACAACCTCAGGAGCTCAAGGCTTTCCAGTGAACAAAACTGCAGCCATTGAAGATGTCAAAACCACTCTTTTAACGGAAGAAAACTTTTTACAAGAGGTAAGAACGTTGATTGTTCCCTTGATTGCTGGATCAACCAAATCAGCCTGCCAATTACAAAGTACTTAGAAAAATTGAGGAATAGTCGAATAGATAGCTTAAAATATTGAAAGTCACAACCACCATAAATCACGCCTTCATATTCTATGAAATTGAAATAAAGAAGTACAAGAATAATGGAAGGATCAATCTTCCCCCAAACATAAAATCGGATACAGGAATTAGATAGACAACCTTAGACATGATTATCAAGTTTTAATTTACAACGTGAATGAAATATTAAAATATATAGTCAATATATTTTAATATTGTGCAGACCACAATCCTTTGAAAAACCAAAGCAAGGACAATTACTTTAGCTATGAAATTTCATAATTACTCCATAAGTGAATAAATTTGTAATATCATGAACTATTAGGTATCAAACTTAGAGTTCATAATATCTGTCACTCTTTGGTAACATTTGTGGCAGTTCAAATGTATGCAACCTCATCCTTAGCGCCATTTTCATGTAATGACGCCGATGATACACGTATAAACACTACTAGTCCACTTGGAAAAAAAATAAGTTGCTACAATAATCACTGTACAAATTGATAACAAACCATGATAGATTGACAAGAAATGGGGTATGCACTTCCCGGACAAAAAAAAGAACTTACTATCATTACACAAGACAAATGTTGAGATTCTAAAGTCACCTCCATATGACCATCTATGAGAACCTTTCGTTAATCCATCCACCCGGTCTCAAGTTCGAGTCTCATCCCCCACGTACACGAAATTACCAAATGCTTCCTCTATTTAACACTCATTACCTAGTATTTTCTGAGTTGCTCATTGTTTTAAGTCTTCTAAGAGTCCTAAAATTCCATCATTGATGTTAAAACTTCCTCCAATTTTTTTTTATGATCGCGACATATCTTTTTGGCACGCATACTAATTATTAAATTAGATTAAGTAAACGGACAATAAGAAAATTCTGAAGAAACAAAAAAGAACCTGGGGATCTTCGACAGCAAAAGGAACAGGAGAAGCAGTATGAAAAACACCATGACAACCAGAAATAGCAGAATCAAAAGAACCCACTTCAATTAAATTTGCTTTAAATAGGTGAAGTCTTTCTTTTGCACCTTCTAACCCCAACAAATGTTCAACCTTTGTTTGATCATCTGACAAAACAATTATATCAATGGAATTCTTAAGATACTTCTAATTTTCTAAAATCAAATTGAATAAAGAATAATTGGTTAATAATTAAAATGTTGGTCCAATTCTAACAATTTACCCCAAATGAAATGTCCAAAACAAATCATATTGAATTTACAAAATTAAAAAAAAATAATAAAAAAAAAGAATTACTTGGGTCACGAACAATGGCATGGATAGTGTAACCATGGTGAAGCAAGAGTTTGACAAGCCATGAAGCAATGAAGCCAGATGCTCCTGTTACACACACGACCTGCCCGTGTCCACTCATCTCTCTCTTTCTCTCTGATTGAATTCTTACAAGTGATGATATTAATTAAGAAAGATATTGAGTATATTCTTCTCCCGCAAAAATTCTAATATGAAACCGGGTTTACTTCGTCAGTGTTACACTCAATCAATATTACAATAGTTCTTTTACAACTGAGCACATGATAGGCCAGCCACATACAAAATACGTTATTTCTCTCAAATATTAATAAAAAGGGAAAGATACGGAATTAAAGATGGATAGAGGGTAAAATTAATATAGGGACTTGTGTGATGAGATAAAAAAATAAAATTAAAAAAATCATGTGTAAATATGGTAGTGTGAAATCTTTGTAAAACTTTTGTATAAACTCTAATAAGTAGGTGAAAACTTTAAGCGCTATTTATAGTAATAAACATTACGTATGAAGTATAAAATATTTTATATTGCTCTGTACGCGAGTATGACTATTTTACTTCATTTGTATAAACATAAATGTCACAATTACTTATACTAGGTAGGTGAAATATAACACTAACTAGATGTTTTCCTAGTCATACTCGGTTTATAAAAATTGGTATTTGAAATTCAAATGTAGAATTATCTAGAAAAATGTAGCTCAAAAGTTAATTATAATAATTAATTATCAAATAATATAGTTCCTAGACAAATTAATAATTTTACAAAAATAATATATATAAAGTAGAGTTTAGGAGGGAAAATTGCCTCTTTAAAAAACTCTATTTTAGTATAGGCATATATATATAGATATATAGATTGAGAATGCGGATGTTATAAAGAGAAAGTATTATCAAATAAAAAAATGCCAAATAATTTTACTCAATGATAAAAATAGTATTAGAGACTATACACACTTATCTAGAGGAAAAAATAGTCAAAGAAATAAAAACAGCTTTAACCTAAAAAAAAATAAAAAAATTATGATGCTATTATTTTTATTTAAACAGGAAAAATTTTCATGAGGGAGTGACATGTGTACATGTGAGGTTAGCAATAATATCAGTGGTTGTTGTTTTAGTACGGAGTATTATTTATAGATTAATACAGAGCAGCTTGTATATATCTCTATATGTGAGTATATAATTATTTTAGTTTTTTTTTTAAAACATAATTGTCACAAACACAATTACTTAATCTATAATACAGAGTACTAGGTAGGTGAGATCTAACACTGCTATTGAATTTCTGAATATGGAGTAGTTTTTATATTGCTTTATGCCTCTGTATGCTACTCCCTCCCTCCCCTAATACAAAGCCTCTTTTAGTTTTTGCTTTTAAGCTAATGATTAAAAGTACATATGTGCATGTGGGGTTAGAGAGAGATAGATTGAAAGAAAAAGTAGTTGGGAATAATTGAACAGATAGAGAGAGAAAGTGTTGGAAATTGATGTTAAAAAATACAAAAAAGTAAAGAAAAAAAGATGACAATTCAATAAAAAGAGGGTAATAATGTCAAAAAATATAACCTTTAAATAGAAAGAAGCATTGTATTTTGGTTTACCCAAAGGAAATGAGGCTTTGTATTAGGGGACGGAGGGAGTATTATATAATTATTTTATTTCATTTGTATATAAAAATAATTGTAACAATTAGGCCCTGTTTAGTTCAACCTATTTTTACTTATTTCAGAAAAATTAAGTTCAGATCAGAAAAACTAAGTTTAGATCAAATCATTTCAGAAAAAATAAGTTCGGATCAGATCATTGTTTTATGTGCAATTTTTTATCGCTAAATATCTTTAATTTCGTAATGAAAAAAATTATGAAAATTACATATTAATATAATACACATTATTATGAATCTAACAAGATCCCACTTGATATAATTTTTTCCTTACAAATTATTGTACACTTAAAGTTAAAGTTTGGTCAAATCAGAAAATAAGATCAAATCAAATTAGACCAGACCAGATCAGATCAGATCAGATCAGACCAGATCAAATAAGTCCAGATAAACAACAATAAGGGAATTAAACAGGGCCTTAATCTATAAAACAAGTAACGTTTTTCTTAATGTAATTCATTTTACAGAATAATTAACAATCTTGCATAATTCCTACAAAATATTAATTGTAATATTTCTGTCACTTCCTTATTCTATTATGCAAAATGTAACATTCTCATTCAATTCCTCCAGCAATGAGATCCAAAATTCCAAATTAAGTAGCACTGGGAATATCAATCAACTTCTTCTCCCTGAGCTTTTCAACAGTATCCTTAACACTGTCTTTAAGAGGAATATATTGAATGCCAAGGCTTTCAGCTTTAGCTTTCGAAACCCGGAATGTTTTTGCCAATGGTTCATCATCCACACACCTAATTGAAAACCAATACAATATTAAAGGTTACAAGACGTAAAATATGATAACAAATGCATCAATTTTACTACTAGTACAACTAATTAATTAAAGACACTCACTTTTCAGGAAGTTGAATAGAAGGGTAGATATCATGTAACAACTTGACTATCTCTGAGTAATGAGCCACACTTTCGACTAAAATATACCTTCCCTTGGCAGAAGGGAGCTCGAATGCACGAATGTGAGCTTCCGCGACATCTTGGATGTGCACCCATGGTAATGCCTCATTTGGATATGTTTGTGCCCCTAACAAGGAGTAATTGTTACAGGTTACAATCGTTTAGAGCTACAAAATTTAACACAATAAAACACTAACTGGATCACTAGATAAAAATTTATGCAAACCGTTGATCAAGTTGAAAATTAGAGCCACGCTTTCATTAAGATTTGGCTGCAACATAGGACCTATCACCATGCCTGGGTTCATTGTAACCAAATCAAGATCATGGTCTTTGGCAAACTTCCACGCAGCCTCTTCAGCCAAAATTTTTGAAATCAAATACCACATCTGCAAAAGCTCGAATATTTTAAAAATTAACCTAAATATTTAAAGTAATAATCAAGAAAATTTGTGTTCAGTGTACTATTATCAGTTTATCACAACACCTTTTATATGCACCCGAATGAATATAAAGGTAGCTGCACTCAAAAGTGTTTTTTTTTTGCTCATTTGATATTTAATTGAATTAGTTAGAACATACCCTTGAGTATACAATGCACCTAGTGTATATAATTTTTCTTTTCCATTATCAATAACAAGTGAATTTAATCAAGATAGAAGAATATCTTGTTGCTTTAAAAGTGGTTCAATTCTCGTTCTCATCATATAACGGGTGCAACCCAAACCCGATAATTAACAGTTAGGTAATATATGGAGAGAAAAATCAAAGAAACATACATACCATGTTAGGGAATATGCTGGTTAATTGTGGTTTAGAGAACCAACTTTCATCAACCACCACATCGGGTGCTAGCGGTATACCGGTAAATAGAACTGTTGCGAGGGAAGATGTGAAGACTACTCTTTTAACAGAAGGAACTCTTGTACAGGCATTAAGAACATTCAGGGTTCCCTTCACGGCTGGATCAAGTACTTCAACCTAATAAGTAATTTAATTTATTACCAAGCATAATTATAAATAAGAAACACACAATTCATTTTACATTATAGTTTTATGCAAATGTAAAACTAGATTATAAAGGCATGTTGGCATGTGATGCGTTCTTTTACATTTCGAAAAACATGTATGACAAACAACTCGTGCATGTTATTATTTTAATTAGTAGTAAAAGATGTTAATTTGCTTTTTTTTAAAGTAAGGATAATTTCTTTGCTAGTAGGGAGATATTGGGGAAGGAATCAAGCTCCTCTCACAAGGGTGGAAGGAGAGCCTCCAATCAACTAGCCAACTTTGATTTTTTTTTTTAGTACAAGCTATATAACCTCTCTATTGTACTAGCCAACTTTGATTTTGTATTCCCGTCAAAAAAAATAAAAACCTCTCTATTGTTAATTTGTTACTTTTATAGGCGTTGTACACATATACTTAAAAAAAAAAAAAAAAAAAAAATTGAGAATAGTTAAGTGCTTTCGCCAAATCTTCATAACATCACATGCTTCCCGTTTTTTTCAATTCTAATTAAACTACTGTATAATTATTTGGTAATGGAAACAGGAAAGTAAACTAAAGTAGGTTATAAGTAGTAAGCTCATGTTATTTTAAGTAAAAATTCTAAAAAAAATAAAGAAGAGATGGAACCTGTGGATTTTTGACATTAAAATTGACAGGAGAGGCAGTATGAAAAACACCTTGGCATCCAGAAATAGCAGAATCAAAGGAACCCTCTTCTATTAAATCTGCTTTAAATAAGTGAAGCCTCTCTTTTGCTCCCTCTAATTCCATCAAATGTTTCACCTTTTTTGAATCATCTACATATACGAGTACAAATGACGAAATATATTACTACGTATAATAAATACCATCCTTATTGTCAATAAAAAAAATAAAATAAAAAAAATACCATCCTAATCTCCTATCAAAATACTTCATATAAATTAATTTTCATTTTTGGATCTACGGAACTGCTAGTCCTATCCTATAAACCATGACCCGTGACTTCAGAAAGTCACAAGTTCAAACTCCTATCATTCTTAATTAACACGCTTTAATCAGTTTAATGCATATTAATATTTACAAGTACATGCCACTATAAATATATGATATGATACATATACGTTCATATGTATATGAAAATCAAGCGAAGAGAACAACCATATGTAGCTAAAAAAAGGCGCTAATTGTATGTAGATAAGAGAGTACGCGTACATACTTAGATCACGAACAGTAGTATGGACAGTGTAACCATGGTGAAGCAAGAGTTTAACAAGCCATGAAGCAATGTAACCAGAAGCTCCTGTTACACACACCGTCTTGTGTTTCCCTCCTCCTTCACTACTCATCTTCTTTATTTTTCTCTCTTTCTCTCTCAAATAATGGTCTTCTAATTTTGTAATTTAATATTTTTTGCTTTCCTTAGCCTTATATATGTATACTTCGTATATTGTTTCGCTGTTTTAATTTGACTCTAGTGCAATTTTAAAATATATACTGGTACAATATTACCTAATGTGGCCCATTAATCCATTAATCAGTATATAATATTATCTAGTGTTCGATTTTTGTCCGATTTTGAAGCAGTAGTCCAACTTGACATGCATCCAAATAGCATGCTTCCTTCGTAACACGGAGTAGATTTCTTGATTTATGTGCACTTAATGTTGTATGGGTAGAGAGAGGTGTAAGAAACAAACCTGATGTGATCCGAAATAACTCGAAAAATATTTGATTTAGATTTCGACTCGCGTGCACATAATAATTCAATATGACTCAACTTTAAAAATTGATCCGACTTGACTCGACCCGATTTTATTAGTCCCAATCTGAACACCTTAATTGACACCTCTTGTATCCAATTCCTTTTGTTTTGAATTTAATAATAAGCATTTCACAAAGATTTAAGAAAACCAAGTAATATAAAGTATATTTAGTGAAAATATATTTAATTGTTAGTGGGAAATTTTTTTTAAAAAAAAAAACTCTGTGTATTTGAGTTTAGTGGGAGAGAGAACTAATAAAACTCCTCCTTTTAAAGTGGAATATTAAGCGATGAGTATGAAAACGACCTATGTTGCATCTATACTTCAAGCCCAAATGTTAAGGGGCGTGATTGAATTTAAAACTATATTTGGGTCTCAACAATCAGCTTAAGTTTTTTGTTGAGTTGATCTTCTAACATGGTATCAGGAGCCAGCGTGATACAAAGGTCACATTCATATTCTCATCCACCCCCAACTTTCAAGTGGAATGTCATATCCACACTTCGGTTCCCATGTAAGGGAGCGTGATAGAGTATATTAATTAATCATGGACGTCAACCATCAGCAACTAATTGTACCTGGCAATTTTGCAAATATATGAAAACTGAAAATATCACCGTAGTCTTGTTTGGCAATTGGTTAGTTGTCGGTTGTCAACTATTCAACTTAGCTTGAAATTGATTGGCTATTTGCATTGGTTGTTTGACTATTGATTGTTTATACTGATGTTCGGTAAAAATCAGTAGCTGGCTATTGGTTGAAATAGTTGTAATTAAAATGATCTTTAAGGACAATATGAACAGTGAATTATTTATTATGTTTAAAGTTGATGATTAATTATTAATAATAATCTACTACATTTTAATTACTCCCTCCATTATTGAATAGTCACTTTTGGTGGTTTACATGGTTATTAAGGAAATTAAGGTAGTGAAAAATTAAAACATTTTGTCATTATTATCAAGTATTGAGGCATTAACACGTTGAGAAATATTGTTGTACTAATGTATTGTGATTAAAATCGAACTAAACTCTAATTAGTATGCGCAGTTGGCATAATCCATGTGAATATAAATCACCCAGTCAAAACACTTTATTTATTTTAATGAATGAAATGTATACAAATTGCTCATGTCAATCTATTAAAATAAATTGTAGAAATGGGCATTTTGCCATTAAAGGTTATAAAAGTACACAAATTGCTCATATCAATCTGATAAAATAAATTATAGAAATGGACATTTTTCCATTAAAGGTTAGGGGAATACAATGAATATAATAAGGTAAGGCTCAGTTCACTTCATATTTAAATAATAATATTTTGTAAAAATAAATTTAGTACAGTAAAAATCAGTTACTCCAAAAAAGAAATATAATAGAGAATTAATAAGAATAATTTTAGTTTTTTAAAAATAAAGTGGAGTAAACTGGACCTTGATGGAGGAGATTATTAGGAAAATTTAGGGATCAAATAGGTATGAAAATTAAAATAGTTAAAACGTACATTAAAAAGAACGGCTATTTCACCAAATGTCACTAAGTAATTGCGAAATTCACCAAATGCCATCCAACTTTTCAAAATTCACCAAATGTCATTAATGACTAACGGCTGTTAGTTGACCCACCCCTTGCCACATGTCACTTTCTGATTGATCCGTTTAAAAAAAAAATAAAATTAAAAACCAAAAATATTTTTAATAAAAAGTTACAAAAAAAAAAAAAAAAAAAACCCACAAACCCCAAACCCCAGCAACCACCAGCCCACCCACGAAACCCTAGCCAGCCACCACTTGCCGGAGCAAAATCCGACCAGAACAACGAAAGGGGAATATTTTCGTTCGTACAAGGGGAAGAACAACGAAATTTTGATCTTCAATTCGACAAGTTGTGTCGAAATTGATTGAGGGCTTTGTTTTCTTTTGATTTCAATTGCAAAATCATGTAAATAATTGTTATTTTCGTTTTGAAATCAAAGAGTTTGATTCAAAATTTTAAAAACCCTAATTTTTTCCCCAATTTGATTTTGAATGAAAATCATCAAATTAATTCAATAAGATTGATAATTGATACCAAAATCTTGTTTTGGGATTAAAATCGAACATCAAACCGTAAGAAAATCATGATTTTATTCGAAATTGTTCGAATTTTGGGTCGCATCGTTCTTGTTCGTCGCGGCACCGTGGCGTGGTTGCGTTTGGTGGCTGGAAGTTGTTCCTGGCTGCTGCGTTGGAACCCACTGACGTTTCGGCTCGCTGCGTTGGCTCGCGTTTTTCCTGCGATCGTTGGTTGCTGCGTTGTCTGGAAATTCAGCCACCTGCTGCTGCGATTGTTCTTGGTTGTTGCCTGCTGCTACGCTTCTGCTGCTGCGTTGGCTGGACCTTGATCTGGCTGACGTGGCAGCATGTTTTATTAAATATTTTTTTTAAAAAATTTAAAAATAAAAATATTTTTGGTTTTTATTTTTTTTTAAAAACGGACCAATCAGAAGGTGACACGTGGCAAGGGGGTGGGTCAACTAACGGTCAACTAACAACCGTTAGTTATTAATGACATTTGGTGAATTTTCTTAAAACTCGGTGACATTTAATGAATTTTGAAAAGTTGGATGACAGTTGGTCAATTTCGCAATTATTCAGTGACATTTAGTGAAATAGCCGGAAAAAAAGACACTTAAAATGACTAGCGTGATAGTTTTTCCAAAACCGAAAGATTAGTGAAAAGAATCTGAATTGATACGACTATAGAGTAAACATTACTCGGTTACTCCGTATAATTTTACAGTTTCGACCGTCCTTTTTAACCCAACCAAAACTTCCCTTCAATTTTCCCAACTCCCCACAACTCGTCCTCCAAAACCTTCCCATCCCAACCTCAAATCCCACTGGCTAAAACCTCTCCCACACGGATCGCCAGCGTGTCATCCTCCCAACCGTCAGATCAAACCCCACACAACCCACAACCATCCGATCCCACCCGCTCAATTCCCCCCCAAAAATCAACCTCATTTCTCCCCACCTATACATACCACCTCATTCACTCCTCCCACCATTCCCAATTTCCCACCTCCTCATTTTCTCTCTCCTTCATTAACAAAAAAAAACCTTCAATTTCTTCATCAATGGAGTCCTCCAAAACCACCACCAAAGGCGCCGGTGGCCGCCGCGGCGGTGAGCGTAAGAAAGCCGTCCGTCAATCCGTTAAAGCCGGCCTTCAATTCCCCGTCGGTCGAATCGGTCGTTTCCTCAAAAAAGGCCGTTACGCTCAACGTCTTAGCTCTGCTTCCCCCGTTTACCTCGCTGCTGTTCTCGAATACCTTGCTGCTGAGGTACATTCAAAATTTCCCCCCTGTTTTTTCCCATTTTTTTTTGGGGTTGTTTGATCTGAAATGGAGGTTGAAATAATGAAATTGTTGTTGGTTGCAGGTGTTGGAGTTAGCAGGGAATGCGGCACGTGACAACAAGAAGAGCAGGATAATACCTCGGCACGTGCTGTTGGCAGTAAGGAATGATGATGAACTCGGGAAGCTTCTACAAGGTGTGACGATTGCGCACGGGGGTGTTCTTCCTAATATAAACCCCGTGTTGTTGCCGAAGAAGGTTGATAAGAAGGAAACTCCTCCTTCTCCCAAGGCTGCTAAGTCTCCCAAGAAGGCCTAATTATTATTATCATTAATAATGATTGGGTTTATTTTATTAACATTAGTTATGAATATTAATGTATGGATGATGGATGTACATTTTGGGATTATATAATATGGTACCAAATCTTCTAATCTTAGGGTTAAGGTTAATTTTGGGTATGTAAATCGGAAGTAAGGTAGTGCAGTTAGTTTATGAGGAATTATGGGTTTAATTTCTCCCTCCTATTTTGCTGAACAAATGTTATGATAAACGAATTAGTAGTTTTAATATGCACATTTTCTATCTTAATTACTGATTTTACTCCATGATATTTTTGCATTTATTGTGCTTCATTCAATTTGATTGAGTATTTATGAGATTTTTTAGTCGACCTTAAGTCGAATATTCAAATGTATGGGCAGAAAATGAGAAAACTATGGTACAAAGTTTCTCATATTCGGATAATTATAGTATGAACACAAAACAATTTAAATACAGAGTAATGATAAATTACTAAAATTAGTACGAATACTAAACAATGAGGAGTTGACGAATAGCGAGCGATATAATCTTAAACGAGACCCAATAACTTTAGTTATGAGGCCTATTGGACTAAATGGATTGGGCCATTACTCCGGCCCAAATTATACTAAGTTGGGCTGAATTGGGCTTATGTTTTCGTTTTCACCAAGCAAACCAAAGCACTTTCTCTTCCGTCTGAAAAATTCGGAAGTTTCTGGGTTTTGAAGGGGTTTAGCTTTACAGTTTAAGCAGCTGAGAGAATTTCCAACCAAGTGAAGGAATTTGTTAGATTCAAGCTTACAAGCTGGTGAAAATGAGGAATTTGCTGGTATTTTTCTCACTTTTTTTTTTTTTTTTTTTTTTTTTGGTAATTATAAATTTCTTGGGATATTAATATATTATATAACTGAGTGTATATGATAGTGAATTAGTGATGAATTTGTTTATACAGAGGAAATTGCCAATCCTTGGTAAGAATTCATTGCTGTTACATGCCGCGGCGACTGCTGCTTTGGGTTCTGGGGTTTTATATGCAAATGCTGCTCCTGATTCTAACTCCAGTTGAGTTTCCCATCAATTTTTGGTGTAATTTTTTCCAATAATGTGATTCGCAATGATATTTTCCTCGCGTTGAATCATTATATTTTCGTTTGTGACTTTGTGTATTGGAAGTTAGAACAACACAATTGTGATGATATTGAGCTACTCCTTAATTTCGGACCTTGAATTTTTGTCAGTAAAATTGCTATGAAGATTGAGGAGTGCATTTGATTGAATAAAGTTGATTCAAGTGTGGCTTTTACAATTTGAACTTTGTGAAAAATCATCGAATAAGACGAGTTTACAATTATTTGGTCTTTTGTAGGATTGTAACATCAGTTTAGGTTTAGATTTCCAGTCAGTCAGGTTGCTTTATGTAAGATATCTGCAAGTATGATCTTAATTTTGGATTGGGTTTCAATGTTTGACGCTGTATCCAATTCCTGATACTGAATTTCTAAAGAACGTGTATGTGTTGTAGCCGAATGAAATTAGTAGTTAACTGCATGGTTTAACAAGGACCCTAAAAATTCTGAATGTTTTTTTTCTGGTTCTCGGAAAAATGCAGGTTGCCAATTAAGGATTTTATGGTATGTTTAGAAGAGCGTAATATAAAGTACTTTGTAATAAAATTCTTTAATCCATGCCTGACGAATTTAATATCAATCATTAGATTGGTAGTCGTTGAGTTATATATGTATACCCTATCAATTTCTGTGTGCCACATGTATAATACGAAGTAATTGTTAGTACTAATTTGGGATGCATTGCTTTTCTGTCATCTGGTTCTTCCGTGCTATTGCCAGTGGTTTTCTTTTTTCTTTTCACTTATGAATGTTATGATATGGTTAGTTAAGCCCTTTTCAGTACCTTGCAAGTGTGTTGACTTTCCCTAAAATACAGGATTTCAAGTTTCTTTATCTCTTCCAACAAGAGGTGACTTATTATCAGTGCCATGGCGAGTTCCATTGTTTACTCTTGGCCCCTCGATGCCTGATAAACCTACAGGTTTAGAATATCTATCATACTCTAGCCTATATTGTTTTTCAATAGTAATACCTTTTTCTCATCTTTGTACCCCTATTGTCTAGCTGTGGGAAATGATCCCTATCCGCTGCATTTTTCTAGAGTTTCACCTGATCCTCCAGCAGATACAAAAAACCAACCCTCTACTGATGGTTCTTCTCATTGTTCAAACTGTTTCACTAGAGACACCATTGCCAATGCAGCTGCCAAGGTTAGCCCAGCTGTTGTCAATCTGTCTGTACCAAAGGGTAAATTCATGGTTTCTCTATGCTCTATATAGAGTTCCTCTACACTATTGAAAATTTGATTGTAATATTGATTATTGTAGGAATCTATGGATTGACTATGGGAAGGAGCATCGGCTCAGGAACCATTATTGATTCTGATGGTACTATTTTAACTTGTGCCCATGTGGTCGTGGACTTTCAGGGGGTGAAAGCATCTTCAAAAGGGAATGTGAGTAATCTCTATCTTTTTTCTTTTTAAAATTCTGTACAATAGGTCTGATATGGCTCTTTTTATTTAAGCTGTGTCCCCTCCCCCTCTTGATTTGGATATAGTATTATAGTAGGTGTTTGAAGTTTAAATGCTGTTTGCAATTTTAATCTGGCAAGTTTTTGGCCTATTTTTATGTGTCAATGTGTTGTGGCTTGTGGTTGTTCTTTTGACATAGCACTAGAGACTTTAGAGTCTCTCAGATTTAGTTATTCTAAATGATTTTTTGTGCTCATAACTTTATGTCTGTATTTGATGTGCTGTTGTACGACTGATGTAGAGAATTATTTGTCTTGTAAGTTGACATAATGGAGGGCCATGAAGAAGTTAAGTTTGTTAGTCATCATATTAGAATTTATACTGCAGCATAGAAGGGTAAAATTAAGTTGAATTTTTAAAACAAGATTGGGACAGACTCACCCTGTCATGATGCCTGTAATAGTGTAATTCATCCCACCCAAGGTCGGTGTTTGAGTTAGGAGGATGTGTTTGAAAGGATTGTGAATTCAACATCAACACTACCTGGATGCCTGTAAGTATCTTCCATTAGGAAAGAGTGAGGTCAGATGCTGAAGATACATAATTTGAATAATTAACATCTTTTCTAATTTAAATCTTAAGTGAAAGCTTGAATTTGACATGGAACCCTTGGCTTCCTTAAATGGGTGAAAGTTCTTAGAAATAAACTACCGTCAAACAAATCCTAATCTATATCATGTATGCACTTTGACCTTGTGATAATCAGGAGGCTTTCTAATACACACTTGATCCAAAACGGACAGCCATGTATCACTTTATATTAAATATAAAGCAGAGTGCTCAACAAGCCATTTGATTTCTTCCATAGTTATAGAAATCTAAACATTCTAGCTCCATTGGAGATGGTTTTTAATTTCCTCAACATTAAAAATAAAATAAATAGTAAATACTACATCTGTTTCATATTATGTGCAACAAATGAGCTTGCACGGACTCCTAGGCAAAATTTCTTTGTGAGTGTTGACTGGAGAGAGAAATAATAATGCATGTGATGAGGAGAGAGATAGAGAGAGATGACAAGTTTAAAAGGAAAGAAAACATTTGTTGCACATAATGTGTAAAAACCATTTTTGGTAGATGTTGCACATAATATGAAATGGAGGTAGTACAAGGTTTAACTCTAGCTGATTTTTTAAGTTCTCCAAGTCTTGTTCCAGTCACTCACCCAATTGCCCATGTGCTAGAAATTAATATATCTAAGTCTCTAAGGTATGGATTTAAAGAACAACGTTAACAGACACCACACCAAATTATAAGATCAAATTTTTGGATTTGATTGGAGGTTTGCTTAACTCAATTACTGATGATATTATATCATTTAATTTGTATATTCACATTTCCAAGGCATCTCTTTATAAAGGAAACTTGGAAGAGTTCTCATCCAGCAATTATTGTTCAGAAACAAAATTAGAATATTGTTGGAAATGACTTCTGGAGACGAGTCAGTATCAAGCTTTTGTTTGCTTCCTACTCTAGCAAGGGGCTCAAATTTGACAATTTGCTTGTTTTAAGCAAGACCAATGTGTCAAGAGGCTTCTTGTGTATAGCTAGCATCATCTGGCTATTCTTCTCACCAAGCAGACCTCATTTTAGAGGAAGTTGTTTGCTTTGAAATTATATCTGTCCAATGACATGAACATGCTGTAAATCTGTTCTCATATTCTTGTATTGTGACTGATGTTCTCACCATCTATCGGTAAACAATCCCTCTTGTTGTATTTTCGACAATTTAAAATGACATGAGCATATGCAAAGTTGTTGAGATATAAGCTACTTACTGCTGCTAAAAACTGGACTTGCAGAATGCTTAGCGACCAACCGTCTTAACTTGAGTCAAAGCTTGTGCTCAGATAAATTGACTCACTTTGAATCTTATAAGATTCCGATGTTAAGACTCTTTCTCAATGTGTGTAAATCAGCGGAAATCAATCACTTATTGAAAACTGGACTTGCAGAACGCTTAGCGACCAACCGTCTTAACTTGAGTCAAAGCTTGTGCTCAGATAAATTGACTCACTTTGAATCTTATAAGATTCCGATGTTAAGACTCTTTCTCAAATGTGTGTAAATCAGCGGAAATCAATCACTTATTGAAAACTGTAAAACAAGGAACTTAATGGATGTGAACAAAATATGGGGGTAGAAGGGTTTTGACTTTGTGTATTCAGTCAGCGGTGTACATGGACATGTATGTGCATTACAAGCTGAATGGTTCCTACTCAACACAAACTACTTTTTGGTTGAAAGTCGACTCATTGCAATGGTGCAAGCTTGCTTTATTATCTGTTGTTGAATGGCTCACATTCAGGGCTTATAATATTTACTACTTTGGGTAGTTATTAGGTAAATTTGGCCTGATTTAGTGTTTACTTTGACTTTGGTAGGAGAATAGGATTATTCTTATCAGATAAATTTAATTTCTGAATGGTCAGAGTCTGGTATTTTATAACCTTCTGGTCTAATTTGAGTGTCCTAGTGCCATGTTGTTATGAAATATTCAATATCAGGATAATTAATTGGTATGAAGGAAATTAGAATGATGAGCTTGAGAAGGATATGATCTTGTGGGAGACTGTATAGCAGACTGATGGAACTGACTATTAAGTTTAATAAAGTTCTAGTACTGCAATACTTGCTGCATAGATGTATTCAATTTTAATGTCATTTGTAGTTATTGGCCTTTTAACTGTGTCTTCTCTCAAGTTTTTTCTTGTAGACACTTATGCTGCTTTGTAAGACTCATGACTGGGTTTTAGTGTGACTTTTTTTATTTTTTATTTTTTTTGTTTGTGATGGTGTGAGACTTATATTTGATTAAGTGATAATAGTTGGTAACTTTTGCAGATTGAGGTGACCATGCAAGATGGTAGAACATTTGAGGGCACAGTATTGAATGCTGATTTACATTCTGATATTGCAATTGTAAAGGTCAAAACAAAGTCACCACTACCAGCTGCAAAACTTGGCTTGTCAAATAAACTTCGTCCTGGAGACTGGGTGATAGCAATGGGCTGTCCTCTTTCCCTCCAAAATACCGTGACAGCTGGTATTGTAAGGTAAAGTTCAAAAATAAAAAGCTGTGTTGTTACTTCATGGTTGTAAATATGTCACTGCAAAGTAAGTGGTCCAATAGTTTAAGTAATACTGGTAATAAATCATACTTTGTAAAAAGTATTGCTGTTATTATTACATTTTATTGTCAGCCACTTCACAGTTGTAACTTGTTTGGAGAAGTTATCACTTTATGATCATGTGTGTTTGGCATTATATTGCTTAGGCTTGTATCCTGCTGATGCATTTCTTATTTTGGGTTTTAACTGTTTGCTTTCTGCATGGGGAATATGCAGCTGTATTGACAGAAAAAGCAGTGATCTGGGTCTTGGTGGAATGAGAAGAGAATACTTGCAGACGGATTGTCCCATTAATGTGGTAGGATTGACTCTCTCCTGCTAGTGTTATCCAATAAACACTCCTGACTTTTCTTGACAAGGAATTAAAGAGAATCAGGCATTGCATGTCCAAGTTGAATTCACTATTTCAGTGATTAATTGGTCCATGAACCTCTTGAAAAAAATAAATAAAATAAATTATATTCATTGCCACAGCATTTTTAGTTTATCTTTTATCAAATATATGGAAATATAACAAAGAGCCTAGCCTCTTGTGCTTGGTTATTGCTGCATGCATCTCATCAGATCCACTTTCACAGGAGTCTTGATTGGATGTGGTGGCTGTTAATATATTTGTTTTATTCCTTTGGTTACATTAAATTCTTTTATGCTGTTCTTATTCTTATATTAGGGAAATTCAGGAGGCCCTCTTGTTAATATGGATGGTGAGGTGGTTGGGGTTAATAACATGAAAGTGCTAGTAGCTGATGGATTGAGCTTTGCTGTGCCAATCGACTCTGTCTCTAAAATCATTGACCAATTCAAGAAAAGAGGGTATTGCATAAAATTCTTGAACTTATCTTACAAGCACCCCCTCAGGCCAAATGAAAATTTGCTAGCTATTCTCTAATGTTTAGTCATACTTATCTTGCATTATCGTTGCTATTAATATCTCAGGATGATGTGCCACTGAATTTACTGATGGTGCAGGAGAGTTGTTCGACCTTGGCTTGGACTCAAAATGATTGATCTCAATGACATGATCATATCTCAGCTTAAAGAGAGAGATCCAGTTTTTCCTAATGTTAACAGAGGCGTACTTGTCCCAATGGTAGGTTCAGGTTTCCTTTTCCTGAAGCTTTATTTTTGCCCCATCCATTTTCCTTTGAAACAAATTCATGCTTGCTGAGCTGGGATAAAAAACCTCATGCTAATGCGCCCGTGAAAAAATGTACTTATTGAGGTTGGGATGAAAGTTACATTATGCAACATTTGCAAATTTGATTAGATATTTTATTTGATAGATAACCTTACAAGTAGCAATTGGGGCAAAAGTGTAAGCCATGTTTAAATGAGGTTGTCAATTTGTCAGTCTTGAAGATTAAGAACCGAGTAGAATTGCATCAAGCTTGATCAGGCTCCTCATGGATGAGGATTAAATATTAGGTTTCCTTGCAGTTAAGAATATATACTACATATGAGGAAGAACAACTTGTTCAGGATTAGAGTCTATGAACAGATGGCTGCTTGATCCATTTTCCAGTGTCACATTTTTTATACATGTGCCAATGTTTTATACTTCATGACGTTCATGTAATTGGTAGTAAAGGAATGTAGGATAGAGTCGCTATATGTTTGTTCTTATATATAGAGAGAAATTTAGAATATTCACTCTCATTTGTAATAGTCAAAAGATTCCAAAGGGAAGATCATTGTGAAATGGAGAGATTATAACATTATGAACTATCATGACGTGGAATCTAGCTCCCATTTTCCGCAAATCTTTGCTGTTAAGTTGTGCATTTTGTGTTATAGCTGTGTTTCAAAATAGGGTCTTTGAAAACTTTTTGTTACTTGTCCTTGATGTACTAAACTGGATCATTGTATGTTCTTATGCATGGTATATCTCTCTTTTTGAGGCCCCCTCCTCTTGAATATAGGTGTGTAATGCAAGTACAGATTTCCAGTGAAATTTATATAGAGAATCCTATGCTGATTTCCAGCAATTCTGAACTTTTTATTTATTTATTTTTGTAATTTTTTTTTTTTATATCTCAATCACAGAACTTTTTTGCGCTTGCATATTTGACAATTTCTTACTTTTACCCATCTCCTCTCCTCGTTTGGTCATTTGATCTCTAAAATTGGAGAATATTTTCTATCATTGGGAATAATTTACAACTTTACCAAGTTTAAAGGTTAGGTGATTAGATGCATCAAGGTTTTAGTGCAGATCTGGAACAAGGGAATAAAACATGAGGAAAAGTGTTACATTATCTCTGGATGGATCCTGGTTCAGAGTCGATAGCTTATGACAGCTGCAAAACTCTTGGTTGTTTTTAAGTCTCTGTGCCTATATGTGCACTTGCATGTGTTTTTTGCTAGCTTCTTGGTTGAGCAATTCGATTTTTATAGCATTATTATTAGTCTCATATATTAGGCAGTGTTTTCATTTGCTTGTGGTATGATGTTTGAAAATTTAAACTGTAATCTGTGGTCTTCATATCTGAGACAGGTTACTCCAGGCTCTCCTGGAGATCATGCTGGATTCCGGCCAGGAGATGTTGTCACTGAATTTGATGGAAAACCTGTTGGAAGCATTAAAGAGGTACTGCTCTCAGGCCTTTATAGCTCTACTTGAAGCAGTAACATGTTTTCTTCTTTTTTTTTTTTTTTTTAATAACAAGCCTGAAGAGCTGCTGAACAGTAAGTTGATTATTGTTCTTTGCACTATAACAGATTATTGACTTAATGGACGATAAAGTGGGAAAGCCAGTAAAGGTGGTTGTGAAGAGGGCAAACAATGCTGAGGCAACCTTAACCGTGACCCCTGAGGAAGCGAATCCAGATATGTAACTCTGACAGAGCACAATCACCAGCTTCTTCCAGGAAAAAGTAAAGATTCAAAAGAAAGAAGTAACTGTTGAAAATGGTGCATGTTCTACAGCGTTTTTGTTCTAGAGTGAGTGTAATTCCTGAGGTAGTTGGATTTATTTCCAACATCCAAGTGCAAAATTAAAAATCGTCTATCCCAGCCTTTTTCACTGCAGTATCAATTAAATCACTAAGGAAGGAGAGCATATATATTTCTGTAAAGATTTTCTAGAAAAATTTCAATCAACTGTATCATACTACCATAGTACCATGTACGAAGTAATTCATATTACAATGATTCAAAAAACCTTTTGTTTTTCAGTACATGTTTCTGCTTTGTCCAATTGAAGAATCTTAGTAGGGTTGGAATCTGCTAATTTCTCCACATGAACCCAACACAGCACTTGCTACCTAGCCCGTTGAGAGACGGTTAGCACTGCTGGACTGTTAGTTCAACCATTAAGGCTATGCTCAGTATAATTTTGTTCAATCAAATAATTGCTTGGTTTAGAAATTAACCAACCAGATTAAATTCGACCATACTTCGTACTTTTTTTTTTTTTTAAATATTTTATTTGCATTCACTTATTTCTAATTTATTTTCCCTATAATAAAAAATTATGAAATTACATATTTGAAAATGTACTCATTAACATCTCATTCAATATTTTTTTTCCCTTCCCCTCCTCTTTTTGGCATAGCAAAGTGAAGCAAAAAGATATTAGTTCATCACTTCCATGCAAGCACCAAGGATCCCAATTCTGGGAGGCTTTTGTAAATTGTAATCATACAAAGGCTAGTTTTATCAAATTGTGACCACACTACATAAAATAAGTATATTTCTCTGTCACGACTAATTATTAAGTTATTGCACTTTAAATATACAAAGCGATGAACTAATCGCCGACAAGTGACAACAAACTTGTATACATATTTACATTTTATCTAATATGAACCATTTAAGATAAGATAGTAGGAACGAGAACAGGAGAAGGAAGAAGATGTGAAAGAGAAACATGAACACGTGAGATTCAATTATTAGGAGTAAGCATCTCTAACGTCAACTTTCAGAGGTCTGTTCTGGCTTCAGAAAGTCACGATATTCCAGCTGCCTCATCTCTCCTCCAGATTCAGGATCAAATTCACATCGGTAAAAGCTGAATTCAAAGAAGTCCACCACTTAGAATACAGTAATTGCAAAGAGTAAAATCAAACAGTACAAACACAATCATCTTAACATTCCCAGCAATAGCAGCTATAAACTATTCCGCAATTCCATCAATGATATCAGCTAGTTCCATCTATAACATGCACAATGCAATTCAGTTATGAATAAATTTCAAATTAAAGCAAACAAATTTAGTTTGATGCCAATTCCAGCAGCCATATGTTTTTATTACTACCAGTATAAGATAAGACCGAAACTACCATATCTGACTTAGTAAACGATTAAAAAGAGCAATAAAACAGACAAGGGGCAAAAAGGCTGCTTTACATTAACTCCCTTGCTCAAATAACCATAATGGCATAATGGTAAAATCCTTATCTACCTACAACCCCTTGAAAGATTATAAGTGTGCTCAAATTCACAGTGTTGGACATTATGATGTCTGTCTGTCTTCTCTTATCATTTAGGAAATCTAAAATCCTACTACCAACGACATTGAACAGCTAGGGGATCTAGCAAAATCTTAATAAAACGGCTTGCGGAGTTTCAAATAGTCAAGCAATAACGTATCTAACTACTACAAATAGAATATAAAGGAATTTTCTTTTTAAAACAAGTAACTTTGACCAAGAGACTACCAGAAAGCTCTAATTTCTTGATGTGGAAGCCATATTATGAAATACAACATCAGGATAGTAATATGTCACAAATGGAGGACAAAATAACCTCTCTTGTTACTTTTACAGGGAAAACGGAACTTAGAGGCAATAGGCAACATACTGGCCAGGCTCTGCAGTGAAGTTAAGTATTCAGAATAAAAAGATGATGAAGAAAAAAATCATTTAATAATTTACCTTCCATCCATTCCTACTATCACAACTGTGTTCTCTTGTTGGCCAAAGGAAACAATGTACTGAGTACCTTCTTGCAAGTGAAACTGGGCCATTGACCACTCTGAACTAAAATATTTAGGCAATACACCTGCAAAAAGAGATAAATCAAAAACACTCAGGAAAATCTTTCCAAAAAAAAAAAAAAAAACACTCAGGAAAAAATATGTAAGATCATACATTTAATCATTTATACATCCCTTGATAACTCATGCAGCTCCTCCAAAATGCACAGGTAGTCTAAGTCAATTCAATGTTCAAATGTCTGCAATATTTTCCAGTTTGATATTGATGGTGAATGCCTTATCTAACTAACTGCTCCTGTTTTTGCTCAAAAATACTATTCCCTCTTTCCCTAGACCCTATAATTCATCTTAGTTTGGCTTGGCGCAAACATATAAGGAAAATCACTAAAAGTGCATACAAATATTGAGAATGGATAAAGAAATAAACAAGAGTAAATAATGAAATGGGAACAAGAAGGGTTTATAAAATGAAAAATCAAATTTTACTTGAAACAGAAGAGCGGATCACTTTAAGACATCCAAAAGAGAAAACGTCATAAGTATTCAGGCAATGTGTGTAAATGTACACTAAATTTACATGAAATATCTTATTCCTTGTATAATGGCTGACCACATTTGTTACTACAAACTTTTTTAATATGCAATTTAACAAGCCAACAGCATATTCAATTTAGTGGCTCTCAACACCATGTAGGGGACATGGATTAGAAGAGAAGATGGTACCCGGAGATTCTGGTTCAAGCTTCAGGTTAAAAACATATAAAAGAAGATTAGCACCAAGGAGAAGATAGTACCTTTCATAAAGGAGATGGATGATATAGGGGAACGTGGAGAGCTTGGTTGCTCAGGTGGACTCTGCAAACCACTGTTTCCAGGAGATCCTGGTTCAAGTTTCAGGTTAAAAACATGAATGGTCCCCCTGTCACTTGATGCTGCTAGCCATCGTGCATTAGAAGAGAAAGCTAAGCTCTGTATCTCTGCTCTATCAGTTCCCCTTCTTACCTACATAACAGATTCCACGATACAAGTTCAGAACTAATGATTCTATAGTCTGTAAACACCTTTTTGCGTATGTATGCAAAAGAGGCTTTCTGATAAATTGATAATAGTCACACATGCTAATATAAATAGAAAGAGATGAAAAAAGCTAACTTGTACGTGTGACACTTGTAAATTTAAAGCAATAAAATGCAGGCAGATAAACTTAAAAGTAACTCAAACTTACTGCAGCTCTCAATTCCTTATCATCCCCAATGCCCTCTCCCATCTCAACCCCCAATTATTCCTTATTAACAAGCCCACTATTAACTATGTCAGTCTGATAAGTGAATGAATGATAGATAATTCTTAACTGACCAATATCACTATACCACAAATCTAATGGCTAATGTCTTAAACGCACAGATATCCTAACATACCAAAGTAATCAAACATCACTTATTAATGATTTGCAGAACACTATAAGTCATACCAATGGGTTATCATATACAAACAAATAGCCAAAATCACCTTTGCCAAGAACCATGCTGCACCAAATAAGCACTAGTTTACCCAGGTGCAATTGAACGACAACACCACACAGGCAACTAATAAGGCATCATAATTTGACCCTTTAAAGAATTTCTAAAATAATCTTATGGCTAAAACCAACAGGCATTTGATGTATACTGGAGATGAAGCACGACTACATTTCTTGGATATGACCAAGACAAATAAATCGTCAGCTACATTACTGCATAAAACCTACCAACTCAACTGAAAATCATGATGTATCATCACATTCACAGTGCACAGAATATCAAAAATGATCTTACTTCCAAACAAGTATCAGGCATTGACTATCACTAATCGCAGCAAAATATAGATGACAGCCAGCTAAGCTAGTTAAATTCTACACATGAATCAAATCCCGCCTACATCATTGCCCTTCACGAGTACACCAATCAATCAATCAATCAAGACAACAAATGACAAATCTACCAAAAACAAAAGCACAATCAAGCTGAGATAATCAAGGCAACAAATTAAAAAAAGGGGAAAATACCTCTTGCAACAAAGAACCATCCAAAGTATTGAAAACCCTAACCAAAGTACCCTTACTACTAGCAGTAGCAACCAACCTCCCATCCTGAGTCAAAGCCATAGAAGCAATCCTGGAATCATGAGCCATAACAAACTTAGTCCTCTTAGACCCATAATGCTCAACCCGAATCTGACCCTTCTGCAACCCAGGACAAACAAGAACAATCGAATTCGACAAACACGAAACCTCACACAAACCCTTAGGGTTAGCCACCGTTTCAATCTGATGCAACAGCTTCAAATCAGCAAAATTATAGACAAAAATCTTATGCAAAAGCACAACAACAATCCGATCACGACGAAGTCGAACAGACTTAACATCAGATCGAAAGGAAAGCTCGCCGATGCAGCAGCAACGATGATCATCCCAAAGCATGACTTTGTGAGGTGGGAAGTTGGGGTGGGGCCCACCACCGACTAAGGCGAGGATGTTGCAGCGAAAGAGCATGTGAACGAGGGAGAGAGAGTGGGAGAAGGTGCGGTTGAAGATGGGGCGAAAAGGGTGGGTGTTGAAGATGAGGAAGCCGGAGTTGGTGGCGGCGGAGAAGCAGGTGGAGTCTTGGTTGAAGGAGAGAGAGAGGAGTTGAGGTGGGGTGGAGGAGGAGGAGGGTGGTTGAGGTGGGGGTGGAGGAGAGGAGGGCATGGTGGGGAAGAAGGGGAGAGAGAGGAGGAAGGAGGAGAGGAGAGAGAGAATGTGGTGGGTGAAGCGGTAGTAGAGGAGGATGAACAATGCTATTTTTTCTGGGTTTTTTGAGGTTGCTTCAAGAAGATAACAATGGCGGTTGAGGTGGTGTTGGTTTGGTGGGTTGAAGGAGGAGGAGAGATGAGAAGGAAATTTAGATTGGAGGAAACTTGGAGGTGAAGGTGAAGGTGAAGGTGAAGGTATTGAGTCCCACTTATGTTGATTGCACGTATTCTGGTTTTTTTTTTTTTCAAGATGATTGAATTTAATTGCAAGTATGAGTCAAATTATACGAGCAAAACCGGGTTTCTCACGGTCTCACCTTGATGAAGGGCTAAATTGGTCATTTTTATTACATATGTGAGGGTATGTTCGTTCATTTATTTTTAAGTATATCGCATTACCTAGTAAAATGCGAACGTTATTTAGCTTCTTACTTTAGTAATTCTAGGATATAGATGTCATTTGACTAAAATTTCTCAACCATCGATACTTTAAGTGTCGCATAGAAAATTCAAACCTTTTAGAAATTATAATTGTTGATTATAACAAGTTTATTGAATCAATTTTCTACCAAAAAGCCAAAATAGTGAATCACAAACTATTGGGTGCGGCTACTATTTGTGCGACACTCCTTTTTCTTTTCCCTTCTCTTTCTCTCTCCTTCTCTTCCTTTCTCTTTCTCTCTCCTCTGCTCCTCCTATTTTCCAATCAAAATAAAAAATTCACAATTGCATAAAACTATCACAATTAATCAAAGGGGGGGGGTATTGTTTCGAAGTTTGCTATTGAATCGAAATTGATGATTTGCTCTGTTTGAAAGCAGATGACAGATGCGGAGGTTTGGCGAAGGAGGAGGCGTTCGCTGGTGGTGGGGCGTTATCGTTCGCTGGTGGTGGAAGCGTTGTTAGGTTGTTGGTTTGCGTGGTTGGGCTGGGCTCCGGCGTGGCTGCGATAGGATGAAGAGAGAGTGTGGTGGTGGTTGTGTTGGTGGTTGGTGGGGGCTGCGACAGGAAGGAGAGAAGTGTGGTGGTGCATGGTTGTGTTGGTGGTGGGTGGGGGTTGCGGCAGGAAGCAGAGATACTGTGGTGGTGTCGTGGTGATTGTATTGGCGATGATAGGATTAGAAGAGAGAGAAAGAAATCTTGGCTAATTTTGGGCTCTTGGCTGATATGATTTTGCCCATTATTTTGTGAAGAAGAGTGAGGAGTAGAGAGAAAGTAGGAAGGAAGTAAAAAATATATTATACATGTTAATCATATTAGCCAATAAATAACGCATATTAGCCATTAAAATTGACAGTCAATTGATGTATGATATTAGTCAACATTAGGGACATAACAGACAGTAATAAACACGTATTAGCCATCAAAAGGAATATATCAGCCAATAAAAGATATATATCAGCCAATAAAATGTACTTATCAGCCAATAGAAGGAACATATCAGCCAACAAATGAAGCATATTAGCCAACAAAAGGATGAAATCAGCAAACAAAAGCAATATGTAAGCCAACAAAATAAACATATTAGCCAACAAAATAAACATATTAGCCAACAAAATGAAACATATAAGCCAACAATTAAAATATTCATATCAGCCAACAAAACAAAGATATGTATAAGCCAACTAAAGAAACATATAAGCCAACTGATGTCTGATAGCAGCCAACAAAAGGAACATATCAATTTTTTTTAAAAAAAATACATATCAGCCAACAAAAGGAATATATTAGCCAACACAAAAACCATATCAGCTAACAAATGAAACATATCATCCAACACATGAAACTCAGCCAACAAGTGAAATGTATCAGCCAACTTGCTGCACGCAAATTTTCGTGTGGCAGTGCGCACCCAATACCTTCTCATAGTGAATTTATATAGCCAACCCTCTACGTTATTCAATTCATCAAAAGATTCAAAACCCTCCTTACAAAACCGAACTTAAATTAATGGAATAATATTTGAATTGTTGTGTTCTAAGTTTCCAGCTATTCATTGTCCCTCTATGTACTTGTTACTTTGTTAGGCTTGTTCAATTTCGGATATCGAATTCAATCCATAATTTGGATATTCAAAAATTAGGGGTTGGAGGGATCACCTGGTTTTCAGATCAGGTCGTTGAAATTCACAAAAAAAAAAAAGAAATTGGGTTGGATTATCGAATTTTCGAATCAGATATTTTTAAACGCCCATACCTACGAACTTCAATTTATTTTTTTTTTTTTTTTTTTTTTTTTTTTTTTGTTTTTTTAATAAACACAACATCATGTTCGTCTTTAGAATCCAAACCTTACATGTTAGAATCAAAGATGAAGTCAATGGGCTTAGCCACTTTCTTAACTTTCTTCTATCACTCGGACTTTTCTTTTGGGCTTTTCATTGGTCGTCAAACACTCAAAACAAACCATCATCAAACAGTCAATCTCAATCTGTCACTCTGTCAGTGTCAATCAATACTCCCCTTGTTCCTCATTTCTTCCATTTGCCTCTAAATCTCTAATTATACGCAATTACTACTCCCTAATTACAAATTAATAAGTTTTTATTTACTACAATTCTCTAATAAGGTACAGTCTTTCTTCTGTATAATTTCTTTTTTATTTGAATGATTGCAATTTTTGTTACTCCGTATTTTTCTTGCAAATGGGTTTTATTGTTAATTGTTCAATTTTATGAAATGTACTCAAAATTATTAAATTAATCATCAATAATTTAATTTCAGAATTGTGGAAGAAATTATCAATAATTTCACTGTATACATTTATCAGTGATTTTCAATTTTTTTTTTATATTTATTTTACTCATTTGATTCATGCATGCTGCACAAATTATATACAAGTTCGTACAGATTAATGCTTGCATGATTAGGAAATGGCTAAGCTAGCTTTATTTAACCTACTGCGTAAATTATCCTACATTTTAAATAGTTAAGCTTCAAATTAAACTTAATCAACTTCTTAAAGGACCTTTACTTCTGTGGATATAGTGTTAGTTATGAAGGACTCTGTCTTCACCTGTGGTGCCCAACTCAACACTAACTTCAAATGTACAGTATAAAGTATTGAAGACTATGTTTGTGTTACGAAGAATTGATAATGGGATCCACATATATGCCCCAGTAAATATTCTGTCTTATGATTTGGCCAAAAGCATGGTTGAATCATCATTATGTAAGCGGGAAGGATCTCAAATTTTTTTGTGGCATCCCTTTGTGTCCAATATTGAAAACTAAAGTGATAACATGTAAACAGCCAATAGAAAGGCATGATTATTAGATGTAAGCTATGTACTTCTGTTGTAGGCCGTGCAGGCGTTGTGGCTCCCCCCTTGATGCATATTAAGAACTCTAATTACTTATGAAAAAGGAATACCTCCTGATTTTATAAGGAATTTCAGAGAGAAGACTCCAAAGAAAGTAATCTTGAAAAACTTAAAAGGAGAAGTTTGGAATGTGGATCTGGAAAAGGAAGGAGGCAAGTTACTTATGAAAAAGGGTTGGGAAGACTTTGTGACAGGCAATTCAGTAGCGCGAGGAGATTATTGATGTTTTGTTTTAGTTTTTAGCTGGTCTTATTGATGTTTGGTTGAATAGTAAAAAGAGTTCTATTCGCTTTGTCTGGGGAAACTCCATGTTTTAAATGTTCATTACCTCAAAATCATTAATACCCCCGAGACAATCTCCCCCACAATACAAGTATACAACCCAACGACTAGTGAAAAGGTTCATCACAGTTATGAATTGGGCAAGGTTCTTTCTATCATGTCCCTTTGTGTTTACCTGTATCATCATTTCCTCTATTTTCTCAAAGATTGCTCTTCTTTTACCAAATGTAATACTCGTATATAGGTGTATACTGTCCGAAGATTTGAAATGAATACAGCTTTTGTAATATCTGATAACATTGGTCTGAGGACTGTAAATATCTGATTTAATGCATTTGTATGTGCAGAACATTCCTGCAGGTATCTTCACGGAGTACAACATAGAACGGCCCAAACCAAATAGACCAGAAATGGTACTTCTGAAGTACCAGAGAGGGGTTTCGCAGACAGTGAAGATCTGTCGGGAATGTTACTGTGTTCAGGTCACTACTGGGTGGAGAGAATTTCAGTTGAAGAACAAATTGATTGAGGGAGATGAGTGTGATTTTGAGATTAGTCTTGGTGAAGGAAGAAAGATCAAAGAGATTGAGCTGTTGCAAATTCGCCCTAGGACAACAATCACTCGTGTGATTTAAGATAAATCCGAGGCCTAAGAACGAGTGAATGTATATTATCTACATATGGACCAAAACATAAGCATTTGTAGCTTCTGATGGGTATGTTAGAAAGTTTGCTAGAATGCTGGGATTGAAACCAGTTTCAACCGGCACAGGACGGGAGGTTCAGTGATAGTTTTTTCCTGTTAGCATTCCCACATTATCTGAGAGTATTATTAGTTTATTACTCCGTACTAGGTTGGTACTCGACGTTGCATGATTTATAATAAAAAAAATATTTTTTTTCCCAATAAAATATTACTCCCTCTCTCTTTTTAATTTTTATATTTAAATTTTTTTTGAGAGAAAAATGATCAAAGTGTAGAAAATATATAAAAAAAAAGACTGAAGGAGTATAAAGTATAAACTACAAAGGAGTAGTTGATTTTGCAACAAATTATACAGAGTACAACTTTAAGTAAAAAAGGGTTTTTTGGGAAAAGTATAGTCATTAATGCGTTTTTGGTTGAATGATATTCACACTTTTATTTATTTCAAAGAATTATTTCTCAAATCAAATCGGCAATAGTTATTGTTAAATAAAAACACTCCCTTCATTTTTTTTTAACGAGTAATTTTTTTATTGCAATGAATACTCATATTACCAATCTTTTAACCCTCATCCGCTCAAAACAATACTCACTTCGTTATTTTTTAATTGCAACAAATACTCATATTACCAACTTTATAACTTTCTGTCAATGCCTGATGATGGTAAAAATACAAGTTTGACTTGAAACAAGCAATAGTATGTTGGAACAATAGGAGTAACGAATCAACAAGATTGGTTAAAACATTTGATGTGACCTATTAGTGAGAAAAAAGAATGTACTGAATTATCCATCTTAACAGTCCATTTAATATAATTTGATACTCCGTACGATTTGATGTACTTTGCTCAGGCTAACGACAAAAAAGCTGTTATTAATATACCAAAGATTATGTCATATTGTTAGTTTGTTACTGTAATTAACTACTTCTAGCTTTTGGCGCTCTTTCTTCCATTTCCTTTCCGCAGACTTTTTTGTCTGGTGTTTTCAGCTGCATTTCTTGCATACCCTTTAATTTTACAATAAATTTCATTTCTTGCATTACATTTCATTTCTCTCTTCCTCTGTTTCTCTCTCTTGGACAAGTAAAGTGCTGCTCAACCCCTCTTCCGTTCCCACTGCGCACCGGAGTTCGGACGTCTGCAGTTTCCAGCACCCTCAGTCTGTCCGAGTTTCCGACCGCACCTTTCAATTTTAAGATTCAGGTAACTCGTTAAAGTTTTCAATTTCTTATTCTCCATGACTTGTTGTTGGGTTGATTTTGTGCTTAGATTAGTTGTTTTTCTTATTTAATTTATCGTATTAGTGTAGGTGTTGCTTGAAATTCAGGGGAAGTTTTTTTTTTTTTTTGGAGGGATCATGGGAAGTTGTTTCATTTGGCATTTTTTATTTTTTAGTTAGAAATTGATATTATAATGGGCATTTTAATTCTTTGCCAAAATTGAGAATTGTTGAATTTAACTAAATCAGTTTAATGCTCTGTTTTAAAGTTAAGTTTAATTAATTGTGCACTGTGTTATTATTTGACGGGAATTTTTTTATTTGATCATAATGTGTGATATTAGAGTTGTTAAGTTATTTCTAATTATACAGGTTGAGTAGGAATTTTTGGTTTCGATTAAGATTTTAAGTGTTACTCTCTCCGTTTCTTAAAGATTGTCTTGACTTGACTTGACCCTACTCCAAAATTGACTAGAAACAATATAATGGCGAAACGAGAACAAGGAACGTCTTCTTACTCTGATGAAACAAAAGATTCGCAACCTCGTTCTGAGCCGAAAGTTGTGGATGGAACAATGTTGAAGCCAAAAAGAGGAAGGCCCTTTAAGATGAATGATTTGCGGTATTTACCGGGATTCTTCAAGATTTATCTGCCAGAATACAACTCAAAGGAATTGGTAAAACTTTTTTCTTTTTATAACTTAAATTTTTACATTTTGCAATAGTTCTAGTATTGGCTGTTTTACATCCATAAGTGGTTTGAATTCATGTATGAGTAGATTAGATTGAGAACAAATTTGTCCATTTTCATTATGTTGTGTTGTGGATCTAAAATTAGGCTCAGATAAGACAAATTTTATGTTCTGTAAGGCAAATTTCGTCACTTTACGTTCTAGAAAGTACACAAGACATTTAAAACTTTGCCTTCGGTGTAGCTATCTGCTATATCTAGGCCGGATTTATGTATGAAATTTGGCAGCTTACAAGAAAATATTATATCACCACGACTTTAAGGAATCGACTTTTTTTCATTATCTAGGTGTTATTTGTTGTTAGAAGTTGAGAAGAAAAAAAATTGGCATTATAATTGTTCACAATGTCCATAGAGCTTAGTACATTCTGTTAGAATTTTGTGATATTGGTGCCTGAATATTGACCTTTTCTTGTGCTACTTAATTTGTCTGATCCTAACCGCTTGAAGTAGACTAGAGGCTTCCTTAGGTGTGAAAATACTTTGTGATGTAATTTTAAAACTGAGAAAGCAAGACATGATTACTAGAAGTAAACGACTGTGTTTCTTCTCTGCTTTTTGGTTGTGTTGTAGCTTCCTCTCCTTGATTAAGCGAAAAAAGAGGAACTATGACGTGCATATGCAAAGTTGTTGAGAATATAAGTATATAAGCTACTTACTGCTGCTAAAAACTGGACTTGCAGAACACTTGAGTCAAAGCTTGTGCTCAGAAAAATCTTGTTTGAATCCTATAAGATTTCAGTGTGAAGACTTTTTCTCATATCTTGCAGGTGATACCTCGCGATTTTGTAAGGAATTTTAGTGGGAAGATTGACAAGAATGTCAACTTGAGAAACCTACAAGGAAAAACTTGGAAAATGGAGTTGGAACAGGCTGGATGCAAATTGCTTCTGAAAAAGGGTTGGGAAGACTGTGATAGAAAACTCATTAACGCGAGGAGATTTCTTGACCTTTAGCTACAATGGTAATGCCACATTCACTGTTGAAATATTCGGTGTCAATGGATGCAAGAAGGAAGAAGCTACTGCCACCAATGGTCAGCCTCATGTGGATGCAAGAGGCACGAAGACAAAGTCTCAAGGTTAGCTCTTTGAACAAGCCTAACTTTTTTTCAAACTCCTCATTATATTAATCATACTATTCCTGATTTGTCATGTCTGCATATTCGCGTGAAGTAACAACGAATGTTCGGAGAAGAACCATTCCATTGAACAATATACGATTCAGAAGAGTTTATGAAGGATGCCTTTATGATTTGGTAACTTTTCTTACTATGTGCTGGTATTATACTGCCTTTTTCTGATCATGTTACTTTACTGTTCTGTCTGAAATTTTACATCAGTATATCTCATTGTCCAGCAACAAAATTTATCATGTAAGTATGCTTTAGAATTTCTTACAAATTATATATAAAAAATCTTAAAGCTTTAGCAAACTTATAGATATATGAATACTATACCGGAAAGATATCAAAATTAGGAGCCCGTGTTTCCTGATCTTGAGTTGTTAAGAATTGAGGCGGGTTAAGCCTAAAATTTCTAAGCTTAAGCTCAATTTATGTTTGAGTTGGTATGAGCCAAGCTAGCTACTACAAGCTCAGATCAGCTTGTTGGCACCCTAATTACATTACACCACTTTTGCATTGGCCTATTTTTGTTTTCCGTTTTTTTTTTCTTGACATCACTTTTCTAAGATAAATTGAACACTCTTCTAAGAAGCATTATTGTCCGAAAGCAAGTTTTCATTAGATCAGGCTGTTTTGACATAGATCATCTGTAATTGTTAGACTATAGTTATTAGGGAACTAATTGTTAAAATCTGAAATGTAACTTTGTAAGTTATTCCTGTGTGCAGTTCATTCCTGCAGGTATCTTCAAGACTTATAACATAGTAGCCCCCAAACCGAATCATTCAGGAACGATTCTTCTACGGAATCAGAGAGGGTATTCACTGGAAGTGAAGTTCTGGAAGAGGGTTGACCGTTTTGCGCTCAGTCATGGATGGAGAGAATTTCAGATCAACAGCGACATAGATAAGGGAGACGAGTGTGAATTCGAAGTTATTCTTGGTGAAGGGAGAAAGATCAAGGAGATAATATTGCTGCAAGTTCGCCCCACAAATTCTTCTTAGGCTAAAAAACAGGTTAATGAGTATTTTTATGCACAGATGCTATGCACCCTAACATATGAACGTGTTATGTAAGATTAATTGCAAGACAAAGGCTAGAATGGATGTGGATCGACGATATCACACCTTGATATTTAAGCATTCTCATGAAATCCTCCTTTAATCATACTAATGTTCTTTTTTCAGTTCTGTATACTGGAATTATATGTTGTATGACCCTCTTGTTGTAGCCTGCAGGGATGAGTGAAATTGCGTTACATTAGCAGTTAGTAATTTACTACGCATATATCTTGGTTAACTCGGTTGTTTAAGGCTATATTGATTTAGGCTGTACATAGTACTAAATTAGTATATCTCAAACATAACTTTGAACTTAAACCGAAATTTTGGTTAAACGATAGAATTAGTAACCAATTTTTTTGGTTTAGCTTCGAAATTCAGGTCATCATGACCTAGATGTTCTCTATATCTTGGAGAAAAAAAGAATGTAGTTTCAATGTTTGTTAATCAATAGTTATGAAAATTACATTTTCCACTAGAACTAGGTGGGATTTTCGATGAGGATGTTAAGGGTATGGTTATGCCATATGTAGTTCCTTATACCGTAGTTTGTTTTGTTTGTTATATTTCCTTTAGTATTTTTTTTTTTTTTTTTGTTTTTTCTGTTTTTTTTTCCAGGTTTTGTACCGTTGATTTGCAAATATTGGCGTATTGCAACAAAAAAATAAAAAAAATAAAAAGAATACATGTCTCATATCAATGAAAAATAAAGTCCTTGAAATTTTCAGCTATTTTTTTCAGAGGCAATAAATTACCAAAATTAATGTCATTACAAAAGGTATTTCCATTTCCAACATATATCTGTAATTGAGTCATGCAAGTGAAAATGTATCTTGTCTGGTTGGAGTTGTTTCTTAATATTCTGAAATATATTTAACTTGGGACTGTTGGGAGATACTCAGTTTTTGTTTTTAATCATTAATAATTGTCATGTCAACCATCAAAAAAATAAAAATATAGTCAACATTAACTAACTTCCCCCATACCACTATTTTATAAAATCTCCATTTGAATAAAACAGCTAATAATCAAATGAGTCATCATAGGCTAGTGAATCAGCAACATCATCAACCAACAACCCACCCAACAACCCGGCCCCAATACCCGCCGCAGCCCCTAGCCCGAATTTGCTCTTTTTCGGTTTTTGCATATAACCCGTCAGTGCTTGTCCTGCGTAACCATACCCTCCCGGAAACCCGTACCCATATCCCACATGAGGATTAGGGAATGGTTGAGGGGTATATTGGGGTTGATATCCATATCCGCATCTATATCCATACCCATGCCCGTAACCTTGTGGCGGATATCCAGGTTGAGGTGCACCATGACAATTGGCCCCACCTATATTTGGGCTTGGATATATAGAAGTAGGTTCAGATTTTGATGTGGGTCCAGAGTTTGGGGAAGTGCCATATCCTTGTACAATACTTGTACCCATCACCCCAGGACTTGGACCCACCGCAGGATATGCTATGACCGGATCATCCAATTTTCGTTCGACACTTTGACTATAATTTTTACCAAATTTAAATGAAAACTCCAATTTACCCTTAAATTTACTCTTAAATTTACCCGTGGGGGTTTGGACTTGGTATAACACATTCTTTTCTTGATCGATAATCTCATTATCGGATCTCTCATCTTCAACTTCGGAACTAAATGTATCAAATAGCTCCTTTAGAGGTACATATACCCGACCCACTTCCTTATCCCCAAGGGTCCGGTCGGACATAATTTGAAAAACCAACCCAAGCCGGTTCATTCGAGCGGCCGCCTCATCAAATGTAAATTTCATTTCATGGTTCCATTTCGGGTTTGTCCCACCATCTTTGTCAACCGTGGTTCGCTATATGGATCGTGGGTCTCCGGAAACAGAACCGATTACGTAGACATCCATCTTAGAAAATATATTTACATCCTTTAAATCCTTTGCATTGAGTAACTTCACCTCAATTGGTCGATGCTCCATTGTTATTATTAATATTAGTATTTTTCTTCAAAATGAGATTTTCTTCCCCCTAATGTGGGGTTTGAGGAGGAGTTATTGGGGGAAAATCAAATAGACTTTGAGGAGAGAGAAATTGAAAGAGTAAGATGATTGTATAAAGGAGATAATGGTTGGATGAGAGGAAATTATGGCAATTTAAGATGGAAAAACATCTAGGAAAGTGGTTGAGAATTTTGTAATAACAAAGTTTAAGTAGAAAGGCTACTTTAGAGGGTTCCAAATGAATTGGAGCCATTGTTAGTGTGATTCCTTTTAAAAGAGATTTCATGCCTTTAAGGATAAAATTGGCGTGTTACAAATTACTCGTGACAATTTGGCATTGATACTATGGAGTACCATATTAAGGAATAAGAAAAACGCGTTACTTTCTTTATACCTAAAATTCCTAGCTTATTGCTAATTAAGTAATTATATGGAAAGGAGAGATAAAAAGTAACAGATCAAGATATTCTCCAATAACTAGACAAGAAATTTTGGATATATATCATATGTTTCTTTATTTGTGTTTCATATAATTTGTTGTGTTGCGCTCTTTATAGTACTACTCAGTAGTAGTTTATGCGCAACTTTGTCAAACATATGTTACATGGGTTTGCCCAAGAAAATATTCTTTGAAGATCAAATTTAAAGCAAACACCACATATTAATGCTAATTGAATATTTGAATTCGCATAAGTAATCTTTCAGACTAAAACCAATTGATGGAAACTTAATCGTCAGGTCAATTCTAACGCAAATTAACCACGAACCCAAGCTTACGGATACTTATAATCAACAATATTCAGCAATATTTAGTACGGAGTAATCTGTTGCCTGTTCTTACTTACGAAACGGTCTACAAGGTAAAATTATTTTGTGAGGGTCTAAGTTTACTTCTGTTGCTTGTTCTTACTTCTTATGCAACGGGTCTGAAGAGCATAATATTTTTGTGATGGGTCTATGCTTACTCTCACTCCATGAGGCTGCGCACAGAATGGACCAAAATATTTTGCAGAACATGCAAGTTTAAACTCAATTAACCCAAAAATTTTAAAGACCGAAAGCACAAACATGCAGCCATGTGATGAAAAGGGAGAGGGAGGGAGAGGGAGGGAGAGAGTGATCCACAGCCTCGAATCAGGTACACATTATATGTTCCCGTACCACGAGCTACACAAATATTCAAGCTCTCGAGTACAATTCAGGTGATATCAAGTCCCCTTGACCCCATGGTCCTCCTAGAACCCCTCCCCTCCTACCCAAAACAAAACCCCTAACGACTAACCACCCAAGCAACAATTTTGTACAAACAATTGTGCCGTTGCAGCTATTTGCTCTAATAACAGGGTTTCCTAGGCAGCCCATTTCGCACCCACTGGCCTCTCACTGGAGCTGAAATGTCTGTCCTTTACAATGCAACATATTCCGGCGAGTATCAGTCCTCCAGATGGAAAGGTGGGCCCTTGATGATGTGGTGGTCCAACGTATTTCAACATATATGCACCTTCATTTTCTCATAGAGGATGGTACGGCACATAGCCTAACATGCTCTTAACGTTGGTCACCACATCATGGCACCTTGTCAAGAGGTTCATCATCTGCTGTGAGATGTCTCTGGTGGGCTGTGGACCCTGTGGTGGTACTTGATTTTCAACAGAAGTTTGTGGAGGAACTACCCTCGGATTATCATGCAAATTATTTCTCGGAGATAATTCAACTGTATCATGTAGGTGATTTATCGGAGGCCTAATAAAATGGGGAGGATGGGGAAGGAGAGGGGGTTGCAATGGATGTGAAGAAACTGTGAACCTTTGATTGTTACTAACATCCATAGCAATAGACGACGATGAAGAACCTTCATAAGATGACAACATCGAATTCCTAGACTCCATCTTTTGGCCTTCAAGACCTCCCCTATTATCAGTACTACCTTTGACCTCACCCATGTTGAATCTCACCCGGGTTGTTCTTGCACTGCTTCCACCATTGTTGGGCACACCAGTCTCATCGCCTCCAGAAGGTTTCTTCAAGCAGGACTTCAGCTGCTGCACCGGCTGCTGTGGGGTTGCAGTGGTGATTACAGGTTTTGACTCTATTGTTGATGAATCCCGGTTTGCTGCAGATTCATTCTGCAAGTCTTCAACCCTGCTGCTGCTTGGCTGCTGAGGTTCAGCTGCTGCCACAGGCTTCACTATGAGCTTCACGTTTGCAAACACAGATTTGCTTCCTGTAGCATAGCGTTGAGCAATTTGTGCATGTTCTTCATAGAGGAAAGCAACACGACAGGTGTTTGTTTTGTAGAAGACCCGGCTGAGTGATGTGTCCATTGGGCCGAATCGGGCAAATCTTGCCTTCAGCTCTACCAGGGAAGGGAGTGAGGAGCCAGATGGGTATTTCATAATGAGATAATGGGGATCCACCACCTTTGGAGGCCGGTCCAATTTCTTTTGACGCTGTTCTGACTTTATGGGTTTTACTTGCGGGCTTTGTGTGGCAGCTGCCTTAGCTTTTCCCTCAGCTCGCTGCAGCATCTCTGGGTTCTTTAGCAGGGTTCGCTTTACAGAACTAGAGGATTTTGCTTCAGTTATTTTCTTAGCCTTCTTTGCAGCTTTTTCCTCCTGACGCTCAGATGGCCTCCGTTTCCGCCCTTTCCCGGGATCCTCATGTCTGGTAGAGAGCTTCTGCAGTTTTACAGAAGATGCAGCTTTACTGTTCTCAACTGAAGGTTTCTCAGTAGATTCAGATGCAGGGGTAGATTTGATGTCCCGACCCTCCCTGAGTTCAGATTCGGCAGCAGCTGAAGCACTGGAGCTCTTCAGAAAAACAGAGGAGCGAAACTTCAGGAAAAACTGTCGTGTAATTGCAGGCCCATTTCTTTCCATACCATGGACAGGGTTCAGGGCAAGACCTCGCAAATCAGCCAACAACTGTGCAAGATCAGCCTCATTGCCTCTAGCTTCTTCCGATGACGCAAACCCCACTTGTGACGGAACAGAATTAATTGCATCATTGTCCTTCCTTCTCTGACTTACTTGAGAGTCCTCTCTGGACAAGGCAGCAATCTCAGTAGGCATCCCAGCAGACAAAACCAAATCCTTCTTCACATGCTCTATGCTCCTTTGACCATCTATTTTCCTCACTTTCTTCATCTTCTTCTCTGGACGATCAGATTTCTCAGAGATCATTTCGCCTACAGGGCATTTAGCAGTTTTTTTCTTCTTCTTTATCATGCCATCTCTCACAGCAAGTTGGTTAACATCAATAGAAGTAGGGCTACTGATGTGACTGTCTGGAACCTTAACATGCAGACTGCCTGAATCAGCTACCACCACACCACTAGATTCCAATTCTTGTGACGCAGATGGCACCATCACACCAATACCTGTAGAACAGAATATCAAATGTTAAAATGACACAGCAACAATATCATCCATTTCCCTGTAAGAAAAGATTTAAAAATGAGTTCATTGCCTGCAGTTGAAGCATCTTTTGTGGTTCCAGCATGAGCCAAAGCGTCATCTGACACAGGCAAATCCCTTTTCTGGAGCACAAAAGCAGCTGCAGCTGAATCAGATGCTCCATCCTCACATGCAGAAGATGAAGAGGAGCTTGCATGACCTTGAACAGTCTTAACTTTCCTCAAATCGCCAGCTTCATCTCTACGCTTAAACAGGTATCTATCCTTTTTGGACAGCTCCTTTGTTTTAAAAGCTTTAGTGGAGCTCTTCCGACTACCAAGAGTATCCGCCATGACTAATGGGCCACTTAAAGGAGCTGGACAATACACAAGACCAAACATCAGCTCCAACAGATTAAGTCAACAATTCAACAGATATTAACATAGCTAACAAACAGAAGCAGAATGTCTCTAGAGATCGATAAAAGATTCAACTATAAATAGAGATTACTAAGTCAACTATAAATAGAGATTACTAAGTCATACATATGGACATATTTCCTTACAGGAACATATGAAAGTATAAGATTAATCCCTCATAAACATCGACAGAGACAGGTAAGACATTCTTGAAAGAAATGAGCAGTGATTGCCAGTAGTCTAGTAGAAAAATTAAAAGCAAGAAAGATTGAACTTATAACTTCTTAAAGCAAAAATTTATGTTAAATCTCATATCAGGCAACCTCAGCAAAATCTAATGAGTAGTTTCAGAATTTATCTAATTATAGTTCTTCCACTCATAAATCCTTCCACACAATATTCTCCCCTTCACTTGCATCACTTCAGTTGTACCACAAAGGATTTCAGACTTGCATCATGTTAGCTGTACCAAACACAATATTAGCCTTCCATCATCTTAGCTGTACCACAAAGGATATCAGACTTGAACCAAGCTAGTATAAAGGTATTTATAGATAAAATGAAAAAAAATAATAAAAAAATCACTGATATCTGAAAATTCACCATCCACAAACCCCCAACTCTTCCACAAAGTATAAAGTACATGATAGTGTCGAGTGGAAAATGACACCTAACATCCACCAGATCACCATAAACAGATCAAACCTATTTTTAAAGTACATTACAACCTTCAAATATAACAGAGTAAAGAGTGTTCGTTGTTATCAATCAAATCAGCAAATCTAAAGGTTGTTTTTCAGACATTTATCATTGCAAAAGCCAAACCATTTCTTTTTTTTTTTTTTTTTTTTTTGGGGGGGGGGGGTTTGACTGAATACAAACATCTTGGTGAGGTAGTAACAAGTTTTGTTTAACTGTTAAATAGGTTGACATAAAGCTCAATTATCATTGCAAAAGCCAAACCCTTTTTTTTTTTTTTTTTTTTTTTGGGGGGGGGGGGGGGAGAGAGAGAGAGAGAGATTTGGCTGAATACAAACATCTTGGTGAGGTACTAAAAGGTTTTGTTTAAATGTTAAAATAGGTTGACATAAAACTCGATTTCAATACTGTAGCTTAATTACCACAAATTGTGAGCTGACTTAACCACAAAAAAGATGTTAGATCTGTATCTTGGGTCATCCAAACTCTCAGCGACTCAATGTCATCTTCCTTATTGCTTTCAGCTATGTAGCATGCTAAATGCAAGAAAAATTCTAGGTTGAATAAAGGGTAGTACATCAATAACTAGGCAGGAGTGCCTACTTCCATATCTCCTCTTTCTAGGTGTCGATTTTACAATAGAAGGTTCAGGTAGACATGCCAGGTTAAACTAAGTAAAGATGCTCCATTTATCTAAAAGTCAAATATGATTCGCGCTGAAAAGGTAAGGCCAATACTATTAACCTTTCATAAATTGAGTGTGCCCAAAAACAGGAAGTTCTCATAATCAAAATTTTCTTTGAAGAGGTATACCTTACCTGAAAGAAGTGATTCAAAAGCGAGGAAATACCAATTGTTTACAAATCTTAGGAGATTTCGACATCAAAAATTCGAAACTCAGCAAACAATGCTAATATCCTTTTTGTGGGGTAGGGGGGTGAAAGGGAACTAAATGACTCACAAAAGCATATGCAATTACATTATTTCTAATTGGACTGTCATAATAATACAAAAGGCATCAGCATTCTACAAGTCAAATCACAGTTACAAAAAGGTAAAACTAAGATGTAAAGTTTGTAATTCATTAAAGGTGTCAATTTTTTGCAGTGCTACCACTCATTTGCAGTATCAGCCTGCAAAGCACACTGATAGGTAACAAAAAATCAAATGCCAGTACATAAAATGATAAAAGTAGGTAACAAAAAGGTCAACGGAGACAGAACAAGACTTTGGAGGGGTTCTAGTCCCAGCATATAGGGCATTCAAATGCTATCAATTGCTACAAACTAGCTCAATAACAGACAGGAAAATAAATCATTTGACATTGGCACTTAATTGACTCTCAAGACTAAAACAATGAAAAGGTGTCATCTTCTAGCAAAAGCACAAATATCTGCTGATCTGCAGACTCACTCTCATCATTTGCCACATGAACTATCTTTTTGCAAAGTTCATCAAAGGATAAGAACATAAATGGCAAAAATCTAATGATACAAATTCTTATGGTGCAAGAAACCCCTCATCCAAGTTAGACATGGTCAAAGTGATTCAAAAATCTTTCAGCAAGAAAGCAACAAACAATAGAACGCAAAATTATAATTAAAATATGAACAAGGTAGCCCCTTGAATTCAGGTCAGAAAAGCACCAAGAACAACTGAACAGATCATCAATAGACATGAATATTAAAGGCTATATGTCCATAAATAGTTCCACACATAATGCTTGAGTAACGCCAGCATGCACTTTATGACACAGATAAATTTCCCAGCATTGTTGAAGGTCATTCTAAAGCAATTTAGGAGCTTCTTCTGTATTCAATGTAATATAATAAAAACAAATTTACTGGAGGCCAGTCATAACAACCGCCATTTGGCAAGCATTGAGGGGGTGAGGGGGTTCACCACTCATACAGTAAATAGTTACAAACACACCAAAAAAACTGACCCCAAAGTGTCAAGCCAACCAGCAAACATTCTCAGACAACACCAAGAACACATTGATATCACTTCTTTTAATTGTTTACTATAAAGGATACTGAAAAAGTCCGCATCATATTATAAAATTACACACACATTTATCAGAAAGTTAGATTTACAAGCTAATGCATGATACTAAAATCCCTACTTCACCTTCAGAAAGATATCATTTCAACTTTGGTAAAATAAAACTCAGAAATTACTTCACAAGAAAGAAGGCTGAAGGCAACTAATACCTCGAGATGGCACTTTATCCAATGCTGGCAACTGGGAAGTTCGTACTGGAGACTGACTAAAAGCTTGAGCATAAGTCTCATCAAACTCTTCAAATATAGATCTGCGATACGCAAGGGTGGTAGCTTTGTTTTTAATAAAATCAAGGTTTTTAATTTCTCCACTCATTGGTGCCACAGCCAACTGCTTTATGAACGAAAGAGCATCAAGCGGCCGGAAACTGTCTCTTGCCTTCCGAATTTGACTCAGTGAATAAATAGCACCAGGTTCATAATCTACAACATCAACAGCCACATAACCAGGCACATTTGCTGGACGGAAGTTATTTGGATTCCGACAGTAACAACTTAAACCTAGAGCACTCCTCCGACTGGCCTCATCAATAGATTCCTCCACAGCCCTAACAAAATTCCTCGAAGCTGTCTGCTGCAATTTTTCTGCAAAATGAGGGTCATACGGAACAAGTTCCGTAGTGTCAAACCACCCATAACTACTATCACCAAAGAATGCAACCAACAAATGTCCATGCCTCCTTGTTCGTCGAACTGAAGAAGTAGCAAAAGCTTCATTAAACAGATGGCCCGGCCACCACGGATGAGACTTCACCTTGCCCCAAACCATATCACCCATTTCAAACCCGGAATCCAAAACGAATCCACTTCTCATTTCATCATCCCCATCACTAACACTCACATCTTTACTCACCGAAGCCTGCAAATCACCACGATTCTCTAACCTAAACTCACCATCCTTACTATCTCTCTCTGAATCCTCATCGTCAAGAACATCCTCCCGCTTCATTTCATGAACACCCACATTCCCAACACCATTTAAACTACGAGTAATCCCCCCACCCTCGTCTTCTCCCTCTCTAGAAACCATTCCCTGACCCTTAACCTCAATTTCTCCATCACCCTCCTCCCCATCATACCCCACTAAATTCCCAGAATCGCCATTTAAACGATAACCCGTATTCGAATCCATATCCGTTTCTGTGTCCCCGCCCAAAACCCTAACTTCATCCATTTCCCATTCAGGCCTCTCTAAAACCCCTTTTTCATCAATCTCACTAATCCGAGAACCTAAATCTATCCCAGAAGAAACCCTAATTTCCGAATTTAAATGCGAATCACTAACCCCTTCATCTGTATTTCTCTCCAAATCGAAATCGTTGTTCATTACTGATACCATAGTATATATAAATATAAATAATATCAACTAACCTCTAATTCAACCAAAATCAATACAAAAAATTACAGAAATTGCTAAACAAACGCACCTTTAATCAATGCAGTAATACCAACATATCACGCGATAAATTGAGAAACTAAAAAAAAAATTAAAAATTCTACAGCAAATGAAACTAATCTAAGTAAGCTGAAATTTGAAGAAAAATGGAGTTTGGTGCAAAAATTGAGTGAAATAAAACTTGGAAGTTGTGGGAGGAGAGAGAAAATGGGGGATTTTCTAGGGTATACAAGATTACATTACTGAGAGAAAGAGAGACTTGTTTCTGGTAATGGTTTGGTATTATCTGAGGGGTAATTTTGTAATTCATATCTCATCTAGTTGCTAAGTGGCAATGCCACTCTACTCGATCACATTTTTCAAATCGACACCACACTTCATTTTTTTTTTAAAGTAATTTAATGACAAAACTAATTTCGGGTTCGGATGATATCTTGAGTTATTAGTTTATTATACAATTTACAAATTACAATGTGTGCTTGTGTGCATTGTTGAATTTAACATTATAAAGATATGAAATTTGTTTATTAAATTGTCATTTGTTAGTATAAAACTTGTGTAGTATGACCACATTTTGGCCATATCGACTATATTTTGTTTTGGATGTTAGACATGGTCAAAGTGATTCAAAAATTTGGATTCTGGGATCAGTTCTAGGTAGTTAAGTTTCAATCCCTTTCTAATTGTTGTTGTGGCCTGTGGGGAATCGAACACCAGATCCTCCCTACCAAGTATAGTCTTAATCACCAATTGGTTATATGATTTGTCTTATTTTAAGTTTGGGATGAAAAAGTTGAGATAAAAACAAAACACGCAAAAGTTGACAAATTGTCACACCACGTCCAGTCGTGACACACGATGATTTTGTAACAAAACACGTAAAAATCGATGGAAACCCCCCCCCCCATGCTCCAACTATTCTTGATATTTTTTTTCAATTTCTAGTTATAATTTTATAAACACAAAACTTAAATTTAAAATTTGTAGACACCTACTTTTGGCCTCATGTCCCGACGGGAAGTGCGATGATGTTATAAAAACTTGTTCTTCATGCTAGATCAAAGTTGAAGTGTTTATGGACTCTGAAATGCATTATGAAGTAAGTTAGAACCTGTATTTGAGATCAAATTATCTTAGAGTCTAGTCCGATTACTAATTAGGCTTAAAACGTGTTCATAAATGTTTAATCTTGATTAATAACGGACCTAAATGCGTCAAATGCAATGATTGGATCAAATGGATCTTACATTGTTGAAAATCGAGCCAACCAGAACATTTAACCACCCAATATTCTTTCAAGGCCTATACAGTTGGATAGCCCTTTCAAAGAGATTTCCAACGGTATAGCTCAATTCCTAGTTAAAACAAAGAAGCTATCATCAAAATACTAAACCGGGCCCTAAAATCGACACCGTTGCACTCAAACGGCCATATCTTTTGATTCATAACAGATTTTAACCTAATTCCAACGGCATTGGAAGATAGAAATTCAGAGATTTCCAATGATATATTATTTGCCTCAATCTAACTTTGCAATCAAAAGTTATAAAAGTTTTAAAAACGCATTTTTGTATAAGGCAAACCGCATCGCGCGCAAGTATTAGAGTTGCGCGCGCCACCTGACGCCGCGGCTCTAAAACCTAAACCTATAGTATTCTTTCGTTAAAAAAGACTAAAATTGGACAAATTAATTGATTGTTTTATCACTTAAGCCAAGGCGAATCTTGTTTATTTTGTTCTTTCACAAACTTGGACTAAATAAGAATAACGACATTCGTTGTAATGTAATACTTATGTGATTAACGTGTGTAAATAAAATCAACTAACTTACTTTTAGGTATCACATTGAATATATTGTTTGGTGATGAAATTGTGAAAAAAGGAAGAGCTAGTAGAGGCCGCATTAGGGCTAAGATAGCAATTCCCCACTAAAGGGAACGTTATTTTAGTACCTTCGCTCCCGAACTCATTTCTAATACAAGTAAACCAATTTGGGCATGGGTAAACTTATGATTCATGCTAAATATCCCTTGAACTCTACTTGAGAGAAAGACATGAACGAGATATATGAGTTTTCCTAAAACTCATTGGCGACTCCTTATTAGTTTCTTACAAAAAAGCATAATGATAGAATCAATTCTAATTCAAGGTCCCCCAACACAGTCAAGACGGAATTCAAATCCTAACACACCTTCAAAAGTGTAAAGTTCTAGGTTTTTAAAGGGTCATGGGCATAGAGGAAGTGGGATCCCCAACGACGGGCTACCCTCCTCACAAAATTAAAATCATTTTTTTAAAAAAAAAGTAAATTGTAAAATTATAATAAAAATCGTATCAATCACAATGCAACACGTCTCCCAAAATTGTATTATTTTGAGATAATCAAAAAGTTGTTTTATTTTTAGAAGATCGGCCAAATGTTGTATTTTTCTTGACAATTTTTTTCTTCTTTAAAACTAACTATATAATGGGTAATATGGATTTTTTAGGGGGACACTATCACCTCCGCTAGACCATTAAGTTAATAATACTTGTAGAAAATTTAAACATACGAAGTACTAAGGGTGTGTTCTATTCACCTGATTTTCACTAATTTGAACTTAACTAAACTTATCTGTGATAAGGATTGACATACTCAAAGTCAAACCTTCCATACTTATGTTCCTTGATCATAGTGATGTGATTGTATATTCTAGCCTTCATTTTAGGGATATTATTCAATCTTCTAGCTGTAAGCTATTTATGATATTATCTTCCATAATTGTTGTGATTTAATTGTATAGCTTAAGCCTCATTGTAACAGTATAAATCTTTATGAGTAAATCAATAATACAACAACTTCTCCTAATCTCTTCTCTATATGGTATCAGACTAACGATCCATTTCCAACTTATACCTTTTTGCTTCCTTTGTCCCATGGCAGTGATAAACCTCACTCCTACCAAACCTTTTATCTCTTTTAACATCAACAACACTATCAATTTAAATAATTCCTCCTCCAACCACTCCTCCACCTCCCAATGGCTCCTTGATAGTGGTGCCTTTCACCACGTCACAACATACCTCAACAATCTCTACTTACACACTCCTTACGATGGCACAGACGAATTAATCGTTGGTGATGGTACGGGCCTCAAAATTACACACTTTGGCTCTATTTCTTTCTCAAATTCTCTTAAACTTAATAATGTTCTTGTTGTCCCCGCCATGTCTAAAAATATAATTTCTGTTTCTCAACTATGTCAAGATAACAATATCTCTCAAATTCTTTTCTCATAAAGGATCTCACAACAGATGGGCATCTATGAAATTCAACCTCATTATCCTAGAGTCTACACAAACACAAAATCCACTTCTCTTGATTGACATCATCGTTTAGGGCATTCGTCTCAAAATATTTTTCGACAACTTATCTCAAAAAATAAACTCAATGTTTCTAGTATTTCTACTCTAGATTGCAATGCATGTGCTTGCAATAAAAGTCATCGTCTTCCATTTTCTATTTCTTCTATTAAGTCTACTGCTCCCCTTGAGTATGTCTATACTGACCTGTGGACATCTCCAATTTATTCTCATGATGGTTTCAAATACTTTCTAATATTTATTGATCATTACACAAAATATATCTGGTTATATAACCTTAAAAAAAAATCAGACACTAAAAATATATTCATATTTTCAATTACCCCTCAAAACTCTCTACTCGAACAATGGAGGCGAGTATGAATCCCTCCACAATTTTTTGTCCATCGATGGAATATCCCATCTAACTACTCTTCCGCACACACCTCAACACAATGGCTATTCGAAACGTCGTCATAGACACATTGTTGAAATTTTTCTATCTTTACTAACTTATGCCAATATGCCACTAGAATATTGGACCCATGCTTGCTCCACTGCCGTCTATCTCATCAACCGCTTACCAACTCCGACTCTAAATAATGTCTCACTCAATTCAAAATTATTTGGCATTCAACCCAACTACAATAAAATAAAGAGCTTTGGGTGTCTTTGTTAGCCTTGGCTCAAACCTTATAATTCCCATAAATTGGAACCAAAATCAAAACCGTGTATATTTATAGGATATTCACCAACACAAAGTGCATATTATTGTCTAGAATTAGAGTCTTTTCCCTTCTGTGAGAAAAATATCAAACTGCCTTCCTTATCAACCTTAATTGATGAACGGGCCCCTCTAACTCACCCTATTTTGTCGCATTCCCCTCATCAAACACATCCACTCCACCTACTTGTTCTGCTGCATCACCAGAAACACAACACATCCCACCTCCTACTCCAAACGCTTCCGAATCCATCACATCATCTCCTACTCCAAACACAACCGACTCCACCACATCATCTCCACAAAATCAAAACCAAACTGATTCCTTATCCCCACAATGACTACCCGACTTCAACATGGCATTAGGAACCAATTAACAAGTTGAACCTACATGTAGAAGTTTATGAGGTTGAGGTACCTAATAACATCACTCAAGCTCTCAAGAGTCCAGTTTGACGGAAAGTAATGGTGAAGAAATCAGTGCTTTGGTAAAAAATAAAACTTCGTCACTTGTTCCTTCCTCTCCTTCACAAAATGTAGTTGGGTGCAAATGGATTTTTTGTATGATTGTATGTTCTAGACTTCATTTAGGGATATTATTCAATCTTCTAGCTGTAAGCTATTTATGATTTTATCTTCCATAATTGTAGGGATTTGATTGTATAACTTAAGCCTCATTGTAACAGTATAAATCTTCATGAGTAAATCAATAATACAACAACTTCTCCTAATCTCTTCTCTATAATCTAATCTTATCTTAACTTAACTTAACTTATTATCTGAACTTATTAAAACTTATTTTAGTTGTAATTTGAACTTGGGTAACCCTTATCAAAACTTTTTTTTTTTCCTGAACTTAACTTATTTGAACATATTTTTCTTGAACTGAACTTATCTGAACCTATCTAAACTTATTAAACCTGAAATAAATGAAAATAAGGTGAATAGTGCAGGCTCTAAGTATTTGCACCAAACAAGCACTTATATTTCTGTTATCAAAAGAGCTAGCGATCGAGTACGTACAATCCGCGCCCCCTTTATATCGTTGTTTTAGTCAATATTTTACAAGTTTGTAATCTTTGTATACTTCCTAGCTTGTTGCACAACCATTTAGAGTAGCTATTTGGTGAGAAGATGCCTGAAGCAGGATTAAAAGCATCAAACATTGATTCAAGGCTATCTTATTTGAAGAAAAGGTTTAATGAATTGTTGAATATCAAGCATAAAGGTAGTGGTTTCGGCTGGGATGAGTCGGATGAAACTTTGAAAATGGTCACGGGTGATCGTACTTTGTTTGAAAGATGGGCTAAGGTAAATTTTCTTGTTTTACTGAAATAATGTTCCGTTTTTTGAAATAATGTTCTGTTGGTTGATGTTGATTGAGTATTTATTTGCGTTCTGAATCATTGAATTGGTACCTAAGGTTGATCCTTAAATTTGTACTAGTAGTTCTCCTCTCTGCTTTGATGTATGATGGTTTATCTCATCAAAGTTAGAATGTTATTATAAATATTGGCAAACTTGTGCAAACATGTCACTATCTCTTGTCTCTCCAGTTTCTTCTATATTTTCTGTATACATGTATAGGGAAAAAACGGTAAAATAGTTTGGATTCTGAACTATTGCCTTTTTGAACTTTAATGCTTGGTTTTATTGAAATGTACTAGTTCATTGTTTTCTAAGGATGGACAGAAGATGTTTATACCTCCAAATTAGCTTTTCCTTTCATAACAGTCCAATCTAAAATAGAGCTCAATAGTTTGGATAATGGGGTTACTTGAAAGTCAATGAGTTTTTCTGGGTTTATGTTTGGTTCTGCCATGATTGAAATGAAAGAAGTAAAACAAACCAGAGGAAAATAAAGGAAATTTTCAGAAGTTTGTTAGTAATGTGTAATGTTTTTGATAAGTTAGTTACAGAGTATAATAGACAGTATGAGAGGTGAAAAGGGTATTTTTATAGTTAGGCTAACTGCCAAATTATGAATAAGCTCAATTTAATGGATTTTGACTAATATTTACTTATTTATAGATATTATAATGATTGAAGGCATGATAATATAGCAATAGTTCGATTGAATTGGATAATTTGATGAACAAAGATTGGCTATGAACAAGTTTGGTTAGGGGTTTGACTAGTTCATAGGACGACAACTCGACTTGGTACCAAGCATGTTTACTAGAAGTTTGGGGTTTAACCCTAGCATCACTATTTTAGAAAAACTGATAACCAGACCTGCAAATTTATCAGCTTGCAGAATAAAGAATGAAGGGGAAAAAAAATATTTCAAGCTACCCCACGTGCCTGCACTTGAACTGCCCCCTCACTGCACTACCCCCTCCCTGCACTACCCCTCTCCCACCCCCCTGCACCCCCTGCCTGAAGCTGCCCTCCACCTCCCTGCACCTGCACGCATTCCCTGAACTTGCACCTCTTCCCTGCACAGCCCTTCTCTTATTCCCTGCACCCCCTGCCTGAAGATGCTATGAGTCTATGACTGTGTTTGATTTATCTTCTAACTTAACAATAACGTTCTAACTTTGAGTTTGTTTTTGTTCTATTTTCTACCATAAATTTACAAAGTCACAAAGAAGCAAAGGGCTTGTATCGAAAACCATTCCTATTGTTTGACGATCTTGAGGAAGTATTTGCAAAAGATAGAGCAATTGGAGTGAAGGCTGCAATGCCTCTTGATAGAGATGATCAAGTGAATGTCCAAGACATCACCCAAGATGAAGCTACATCATCAAAAAAGTCTGCTGAAGTATGATCTACAAACCACGATGATGATGTGTTGACTGAAGGGTCTAGTAAGAGGACTATAGATGAGGGTTCATCCAAGAAGCCAACTAAGAAAAAGTTGCGAACAACCAACAAAGAAATTCAAAATGTTCAAAAAAAATTGGAGTCGATGATGGGAAAGATGTTGGAGAATAGCAATGCTCAGATTGATAAGTTGGTGAGTATTCTCCAAGGGCCAAAAAATATCAAGGTTGGATTGCGTGAAGAATTAGGAAAAGTTCCTGGTATTTCTACGGCTAAGCTCTTCCTTTGTGTGTTAAGATGACTGAAGATGAGATTGTGATATTTCGAGACTTGGTGGATGATGACGAGAAATATGATTTTCTAACTATGATTTTAGAGAAGTAAGGGTAGTCTTTGGGAATCAATGTTGCTAATACATCAAGCTTGAGCTTAAAAATTTGTTAATTTTGACATATGTACTAATAATGTCGATGCTACTTTTTAGCTAATTGTCTATTTGACTATTTCAAGGTACTTAATTACTAATTATGAATTTATTTTCTTAGCTTTTTAATGTTTATTTTCTAAAATAATTTTACATATTGGGAAAATAAAATCTCATAAAAGAAACGTTAGAAAAATAAAATGAAAAAAGGGCATCTCTTTCAACATTAAAAAAAAAAGGTACTACCATTATTACAAATATTACTTAAGTTGCCTTGAATATATAGTAGGGGAATATAGCCAAACTAGGTAATGGGCTGGAATTTACAAACCCATTAAAACTCCCAAACCTGATAAATATTAGCTCTTGAAAACTTTGTCCACCACATCTCTCCCCCCCTGAATAGTTAGTGCATGAATATCTACCCCCCTAATGATTACTTGTAATCCAGGCATCCCCTCAAGGTATATATGTTCTAAGAGTTTTGGTGCGTATCCTCTTACACTTTACGTGATTTACCAATTTAACTCGTGATGACTCTAACCAATAAATCAAGAATAAACATTGCAACAATCAACGCATACTTTCAATTCATTCTTGAATTAATTAGTGAGCACAAACTATTTATTTTAATTAAGGTTCATTGCCTAGTTTTGTGCACAAAATCGCACGATTACTGCCTTGGTGCATAAAATGCACTACTAAACTTCCTTGACTCGAACTCAACTTACATGAGCGAGTAAATAAATAAATTAACTTCTTAACTCAACACCAATAATAAATGGGTGAAAATAAATTCATGAATCATGATCAATAATTCTAATTTTAGTTCTTTTAAACATGCATAAGCCTTGCTTATTAAATTCATGCTTTCTTGATACTTGAAAGTAAAACATACTTCCATGATTCATACATATTTAACTTGTATCATGCCTTAAATAACATATTCACATGCTTGCATAACAATTCATGCTCAACCAACATCAAATCCAAGCATATGATCAACCAAACATGCTACTAATTCATCACTTAAATCATACTTTACAATTCTAGCATGATACTACGCATACACAAATATTCTTGTGCACATACCTTAAATAGTGCTTAAACTCGGCCACACTCGCTAGAATTCATCTAGCTCAAATTAAGCTTCCTACAAATAAGAATACATAACTATAATTAATCCACTATTCTCATAAATTTTCAGCAACTATAATACACTTTAAACCTTACTAATCAACCAAATTTAATAACATAGAAGCCATAAAACCTTTTCTTTAAGTGGGTACTTTAAATCCTTTAAAAAAGACTTAATTTTTATGACTTAAATAAAATTCCAGCGCACTTATTTAATATAAAACATCACTAATAAATTAGAAAATTATATTTAAATCATTAAACCTTTTCCCTTTTATGGGTAATCAAACCCTAACACAATAATTAAAAAGTAGTGTGTATAATTAAATTCATGCATTAATTTGAGGGCTATAAGCTCATTAAAAACATGTTTAAACCATTAATTAAACAACAACAACAACCTAGGATCAAACCCTAACCATAAACAATAAATTCCCAAATTCTACGGTTTATAAATTAGGGTTTTTGATTAAATAAAAATCTGAAATTTATATGGATAATTTAATAACATCAAATACCCAAAATCAATATCAAAACATAAACAAAATCATGCTTTAAATTAATAAAACAACTAGAATTAAATTAGGAAGAGAGAAGAGTTTTTTTTTTTCATTTTATTTCTTTTGTACCAAACCGAAAAGAGGGAAGGAGGAGAGTGAAGACGGTGGTCGGCTGGTTGCGCCGGTTGCTACTGCTGTCCGCCGGTAATCAGTGGTCAGTGGTGGCGCCGGTTGTCCGCCGATGGGAGAGAAAAAGAGGAGAGAGAGGCGTGGGAAAAAGAGAGGAAAAAGAGAGAGAAAATAAAGAGAAAACATTTGGGGTTTTTGTGAAATATGACAATTATGATTTTAGAGTGAAAAACTTTGAGGTTTTAAAGTATTTATACTCCCCTTTTAAAACAAAAACTCATAATTACAAGACTGACATTACTAAATCAAACTCCCCCTTAACTTCTTCCGTTGGGGCCAACTTGTTGGGCTCTTAAGTGTCCTCAATTTCCCAACAAGTTGATCCAACTATTTAATTAAGGATGACCCAATTCAAAATACTTTTATTGCCTCAATTAATGACTCATATTATTTTATACACGCTTTCATAATATTTAAATAATTAATTTCTTTTAAAATGAAATGAATCATTTTAATTTATAAAAATAAATAATTTATATACATGAAAATATTATAAAAATATGGAGTATTACAGTACTTCTTACTCTAAGTTATTCTAAAATGTTTTCTTGTTTGTGATGATCGATTAGGGTGTAATAGTAGTGATGGTGTTTGTCCAAGTCCAAGCCACCGCGAAAGATGCTAATCTAACATCATATCGGGGTTATAAGCTACCACAAATGCGGATGCCACCTTCCATCCAAATCTATTTGCCCCTTGGTGAGTAAAATTTACTTGTTGATATAATAATCTGCGTCTTAAATTCTTACTACAAACCTGTGTTCAATTAACCTGATTTGATTTTTATATTTGACTATGTCAGGAATATGCCTTGAATCGATGACCGAGTAGGTACACGATCATGTAGTCCATTGTACACGATCGTGTAGTCAGTGTTATTATGTACTCTTCAATATACACGACCATGTGGTTATTGGTACATGGTCGTGTAGTTCCACTACTGCAAGACTTGTCACTCGATCGTGTGGTTTAGGGTACACGGCCGTGTGGCTGGACGTGCTATTTGACTGTGCGATATACACGACCGTGTGGGTTAAGGTGCACGACCGTGTGGTTTTGGTCCGTGTAGTTATTATTTGGGCTTTGGCCCAAATTCAGTTTTAGCTTTGAAGAGTTCTACATATACCCCTTAGGGTTACTCTTAGCCGAATCAGTTGAGTGGTTATTCAGAAATATGAGAGTCTTGTGTTTATTTCTCATCTGTGAGATCTGAGAGAGATAACATTAGAAATCTGAGAGACAATTAATCTGTTTTCTGTGATTGGTCTCAAATCTGTAATATGTTTTTCCCTAAGATCAATAAAACTATTATTCTCGTCTACCCGTGGACGTAGCTAACATATTGTTGGTGAACCACGTAAACCTGTGTGTGTTTTTCTTGTTAATTTTACATTCAATATTTGTTCTTTCTTGCATCCGTTATAACAAACTGGTATCAAGAGCTTAGGTTCGGGGCATAGGGTTTAATTCTGGTGAGAAAAATGGCGGCTTTGAATGTGAAAATCGACAAATTCACGGGGAGGAATAGTTTTTAGTCTGTGGTAGATCAAGATGTGGGCTTTGTTGAGGTAACAAGGGCTATATGCGCCGTTGAATAAGAAGTCATCGGATCTGGTAAACGCTGAGATGGCAATCTTGGAGGAGAATGCATACTCAACAATCATGTTGTGTGTGGCAGACAGTTTTATCACCGAGGTTGCGGAATAGGAAACCGCATCGGGTCTGTGGTTGAAGTTGGAGAGTCTATACATGACGAAGTCTTTAACCAACAAGTTTCTATTGAAGCAACGTCTGTTCGGTCTGCGAATGTCTAAAGGTACATCCCTTAAAGAACACCTAAATCAATTGAATACTATTCTGTTAGAATTGTGTAATATTGATGTTAAGGTTGAGGATGAGGATGCTGCCTTAATTCTATTAGTGTCTTTGCCAGTGTCATATGAGAACTTTGTAGTATTATTGGTAAAGAAACAGTGTCTCTAGGGAGGTCAGATCTGCTCTCCATACTAGAGAGTTGCGTCATAAGGCGTCTGGTACAGGTACAGATGATTAGGCTGCTAGATTAATAGCCAGTGAAGGTAATGGACAGAGGAATTCAGGGAGAAAATCCAGGAAACCGTATTCTAGGGGTCCTAAACCTAGTGATGTCTATAATTACTGTAAGGAGAAGGGGCATTGGAAATCTGAATGTCCTAAGAAGGTGAGACAACCGAAAAATTATGAGTCTGCAAATATTGCAGATGGAGACACTCGTTCAAAAGAGGATTATGTCTTGATTGCTGATGAACATGCGCATCACTCTGATGTGTAGGTTCTAGATTTGGGGGCGTCTTATCATATGTGTTAACGTAGGGAGTGGTATACGAATTACAAGCAGGTTGATGGAGGTATTACTATGGCCAACAACGAAATATGCAGAACAGTTGGTATAGGGTCCATTAGAGTTTGGACACATGATGGTAAATTCTGTATGCTGAACAATGTAAGGAATGTTCCACAGGTCACGAGGAATCTGATTTCGCTTAGTCTTCTAGACAAAAAAGGGTTCAGTTTCAAAGGTGAAGGTGGAGGGTTATATGTCTACAAGGGTTCAAAGGTAGTTTTGAAGGGTGTTAAACGGGAGACATTATATGAGTTGCAAGGGTCTACGTTATCAGGTTATGAGTCTGGTATTGTCACATTGTTTGTTTGTGGTAATGTTAAGAAACAGGTGGAGCATAGAGTCATTCTAGGTGGGGGTGGTGGTCTACGTCCGGGAAAGATCAGTCAACACTCACAATCTAAGTCCGAATATGAAGCACCGCAGTTTTTGCTGTTGAAATCGGGTCAGCCTATTTTGGCTCTTGGTCGGCATGTAAGCTTTGGGAACTCTCCCCAAAGGCACGGTTGGGAAGACAAGGTGGCTTTTGCATTATCTGTTGGAGAGGTGGATATATCTAAGTCGTTTAAGGGAGGTGTCGCTCGTGCTAGGAAGAAGCATTGGCAAGCCGTCTGTTCGAATCTGGTTCCGCAGTGTAAGTCCGAAGGTTGCTTGGACTTACAAATTATTTGAAGCTGTTAGTTGGCCCTTTGGGCAAATCTGGTGCCCGACGAGGCAAATCTAGTCTGGTGCTCGACGGAGCAAATCTGGTGCCTATCGGAGGTAAATCTGAGCAAGGAGAGTTTGTTTCTAGTTATCTGTTTTTTTTTGTTATATCCGTCTGCTTTTTGGTACATCTAGCGTCGCGTTCGATCTGGTACATCTCACATTGTGATCAATGCGTCTGGTACATCTATTTTATTGTGAGGGGATTCAAGTTAAGGTGGAGATTTGTACGGACGGAAGATGGTCGTCGTCGTCAGAAGCTGGTGTCGTCGTGGACAGACGAAAGCTAGTCGTCGACGTCGGAAGCTGGTGTCGTCGTCGACGGACGGAAGCTAGTCGTCGACGTCAGAAGCTGGTGTCGTCATCGACAGACGGAAGCTCGTGTCGTCGACGACGGACGAAAACTGGTCGCCGACATTAGAAAGTGTTTGTGGATGTCGAACGCTAGTCGTGAAAATGGTCACGACGTTGGTCAGAGATTGTCAAAAACTAGTAAACTGGCAACAAGGCCAAAATAGGTGATTCGGGTGCTAAGACCATTCAAGAATTGAAAGTGACGACGTCCGTGTAGTTTGTGCACTGGCGATGATGTCAAATCTCAAACGTCGTTACATAGGTTGAATACTTGGACAATTAGATGATCGAGAAAAACTTTAAATATGGACAAAGAAATATAAGACAATAAATATACTTACTTTTGATCCTGCATCAACATATGTTAGAAGATAATATAATAATTCATTAACATGAAAGACATTAGGTTAAGCCGAACCTGTTGATGATCGTAATGTTACTTTAAGGTTGCTTAATCCAACACTAGAGCAATTGAATCATCTCGACACAGTATCATGTCAATAACCACGAATATTAAATAAACGATGACATGTTAGATCTTTGTCATGACACATGGTGTCGAACCCATTTGGGTGACAAAAACTCTTTTCAATGTGGTGTCTGGCGGCGAGCCACATATGTAGTTTGAATGTAATCGATAAAGATTTTCTTAATGTGTTAACTCATTTTCTGGCGTTAAAGCCAATCGGAGAACTTTGTTACGACGTCCGACGCTAAGATCATTAAAAGTATTTAATGTTCACATTTGGTGTCACAACCAAGTGGAATTCTTGTTACAAATTCTGGCGTCAGGGCCATTAACAGTTTGAAACATTGTCATTGTACGGAGATAACATCTGATAGCTTTGTCTTGCGCTTAAAGCACAAAATATTTATCATATGTGATAACTTTGGTGACATCGTTGAGAACAAAGACTTGTGAACGAATATAATCATTGTATGACTTAGTATCGGAGGACAAACTCTAATGAAATTAAAGACCTGCCGACATTGGGCATTATGTGTCTATGTTACGGATGAAGATGTCATCGAGAAAACCAAATTAAATTAAAGGACGAAGAATAAAATGTTTCACAGATAAAATATTTAGGACAATGTAAATGCGTAAAAGGATTTTTTCTAAAACGATTTTTACCGACACTAACAATACTCTATATGCTTATGACACTTTGTAGGTTTAAGACACTATATTTACTTTAGGACTTGTACTCTTTGCGGTGTTTCGTTTGTCAGTGTGATCAATCGTTACAATCAATCCTTTCAATGTACTTTTGAAGAATAACTTTGAAAAAAGTTATACTATTGTTATATGGCCATCGTTGTGCGCCAATACCCCTTGCGTCCTGGCATCCGACGCTGAACACAGAGGATTAAACTGCTAGTTCAGGTTTCGGGTGTTTTGCGTCTGACGCTAAGGTCTATTATGCATAGGCTTCGTTTTGTTACAATGTTTTATTGAGCAGCAATTTTCCTCATCCCTTTTGGGGATGTCAGTGTAACCGACGCCTTTGTGTTTTATGACTAACTGTTGTTCGGATCTTTAGTCATGACCTTTTTCCCTTTGACATCGTCGTTCATTGCATTCTGCAAGATAGAGGATAAAACAATGGCTATTCTTTCGACACCTTGGTTAGTGCTTATCGTAAGCATATGAAGTATGTTGTTAAAATAATCGCTATTTCTGAGAATAACATATATCATTAATAGTGTGACATAACAAGAATGATAAAGAACATGATGACCAAATCAAATATATTTGAATGAGTTAGAGTTTACTTTTGTGTCGTCATGACCCTTGATCATGATCATTTGATGTATCGATCCCTTGTCAATGTCGCTACAATTTGCTAGCGTGACCCTTGGTCGTCATCACCGTGACATTGAGGAGTCGTCTCCACACATGTCGTCATGATCCTTGATTACACCATCATTTTCATGGCGTCGAGGTATATGATGTTATCATACATAATATTGAAATCATTACGCTTAACTTCTAGCGTTGAATTACCTGCTCATCATCACTCTAAACACTAATGTCAGATTTTTGCATCAAGTCATTAATAAATTGAAAATGTTAAGTGTAAGCGACGCATAAAAAGATTTAAATATTGCATATGACATTGATTCATAAATCAAAGTTGTGTAACCAAATGTTTCATCACAAGAGTTACTAATAACCAATTAAGAATAATAAATAGGCCAAGTAACGAAAACATAAATTAATAACAATGTGTATTGCTACGTCAACAAAGATGATAGAGATAACAAGTAAATTAAACTTTAAGGCGATAGAATCATGTTAATGATAATTCTAATTAGAAAATCAAAGTAATGATACGTTATTGAAGATGATCAATTGAAAAAATAAATACTTTAAGCTAGGCAACCGATTAAAGAGCATGATCATGACAATGTAAATTTAGAAACCAAAAGTGATAATGTGGTGTAACTCAATAGTGTCGGTGAATACCACAGTTTGTGACAAGATTAATGGAAGGCAACATATATTTTAAATAATAGAAAGTTACCTTGATAAGATGTCAATTTAAATCGAGCCCTCAACGTTGGGTCACTCGAGATGATGTAAGTCAAGTCTAGCCCCCGGTGTCATTTTCTAGATTGATAGATTATCTACAAGAGCATTCTCATATGCCAACTTGTTGTTAATTAATCATGGAATCATACCAAATAGCATTAAATATTCGTAAACGCATAAAGAATTAATGAATAATAAACAAAGTATTATAACAATTGATCAAAGTATAATGATCAAAGCGTTAGGAACTAAAACCATTAAAAATCAAAAAGTGTTGACATAATCATAATAAGCAAAGCATTAAATATTAGAGCATTGAGAATTTTCAATAATAAAAGAATAATAAAAATAATTAAAGCATTAAATTTATATTCAAAGTATACTATCTTGCCCCCTTGTGGCAATTTCATGAAAAATGCAAATAATATGAAATGAAGTTAGCCACAAAATATAATGTTACCGTCAACTTGTTGCTGTTGTTGATGCCAATATTTTAATGTCACGATCAATTAACATTATGAATCTCCACATGTGATCTTACTTTATCTAAAAATACGTTTGGTACATAGGTTAGTCATCACAAGATATATATATATATATATATATATATAGGCATTACTTAAGCTAATGTCATGATATATAATTGGTATTATAGGTAAAAGTTAATGAAAATATTTGTAGAATAGAGTAGTCTCAAGTAAAATATCTGTATTTTGCATTAGGTAAAATCTTACTTGCATCATCATTAAAGCTACATTTGTCTTCATGTCGTCATTAACTGATGACACTAGGTTGCTAACGACTGGTATCGTCGACACTAATTGACGTCGTCAACATTGGCTGTCGTCGTTGAAACTGGTTGTCGTCGTCGACACTAACTGGTGACAGACGACTTCAAGTTGCTATTGACGACGTAAAGTTGCTGACTGATGATCACAATGACCTTATTGGCGTTAACATTAATGGTTGGCGTCACTTGACTACTTTAATACCCTGAATTTTTGTGACATCGCGAGATCCGTGACTTAAAGCGGCGTTTTCCATGATGTCCTTCCCTTTTAGTGTGATGTTTACTTTGTTGATGACGATATAGTCTGTCATAGCTTAAAGGAAACACAAAATAGATAGTTAAATTAAACCACATGGAGGAACATTAGCAAAACTCTTAAGACCGTCTAGGACAATCACCCTTGTCGCAGTATTTTGAGTTGGGTTGGTGTCGGTCGCCACTTTGACGTTGATCGCTATCTCGTCATTGACGATCACCCCCTCCACGCTGATAGTTGTCACATGGCATCGTCATCCCGTCGTTGACGTCACCATCTCGTCGGCGGGACCAAGAACAGTTCTTATGCGGTTAAAGTCACTTTACGGGATTGATTATATCTTGATGATCGGAATGTGTTTGAATGTTCTTGGAGAAAAACTTTTGTAGGGTTGAGATTTTAATCTAGCTGCATCCCCACAGACGCGCGCCAAATTGTTTATGCTAAATTTCGTACCTAGGATTTGATGTGGGAATACGGGCTACGGATCAACTAAATTAAAACAGGATTATGGAATGCGGAAAGTAAATGACGAAAAAATAAATGAAGAGGGAGGAGACACGATATGGTGACGCGGAAAATCCCAATAAAGATGGGTAAAAACCGCAAGTGGCAATGAATCCACCAATCCACTATAATACGGGCATAAAGTCAATAATTACAATTACATTGTATAATTAATATATGTAAAATATAAGAGAATATAACTAAATGAAGGTATCTTGGATAAGGCTTCGTAATATAGCAAGGAGGGTATTTTTATGGTAGTATATACTTCGAGAAATAATATACCAATTGGGGTGGATCTTGTAATGTATAAACAATTGTAGTTGCTCTCTTAGTGGGATGTTGATGTGGAGGATGGATGAAATTAATGTAGGAGGTTCATGGGACGTTTTCCCAAACTAAGCCATTTTTGCTAAATATTAACCAAAATGGTTGCGTGGCAAAAGTATTTACGAAACTAAGCTTCTAGGCTAAAACGCTATCTCGGAAAGCATTTTATGCATGGTTTCTTTTTTTAAAAAAAAAAATTCAACTTAAAAACGCTGTCTGAGACAGCGTTTCTAGTTGTTGACTTTTTTTTTTAAATTTTCTTAAATTTTGAGTTTTTAATAAAGTGAAAAAAATACCTTAAACGTTGTCTGAGGCAGCGTTTTAATCTTTACTAAAAACGCTGCCTGAGACAGCGTTTATAGTGTTTTTTATATTTAAATGAAACGGTGCCTCAGTCAGCATTTCTATGGTTGTTATGTTCGTGTTTCGCAGGCTGCAGTTCACTTCTCATCCCTCAAACTCTCACTCTCACTCATCTCGCTGCCGCCACCACAGTCAACCACCGGGTTGCCACCACTGCTGCCGCCACCACTGCTGTTGCCGCCAGTGGTTGTTGCTGCTACCCCTCTCCACTCAATTTCGTGGTAAACCCTAAATTCAAACTAGTGTAATGTTGATAATTGCTGAATTGTTCAAATTGTATCAAATTGTTCAAATTGCTGCTTTGTTCAAACTAGTATAATGTTGATAATTGTTGCCCCTCTTAATTGTTCAAATTGTATGAAATTGTTACTAATAATTAATGAAAATGTTGTAAATTGTTGATAATTTTTTATGGTAATGTGGTACATTGTTGATGAAATTGTTCATGAAATTGTTATGGTTATGTGGAACATATATGTGAAATAGTTGAAATTATTGATGGTAATATGTGAAATATAATTGTTGATGATTATAGATTATTGGTGAGAAGACGGTTATTTCATTATTGATAATTTATCTATGATTTCATATTAGTTTATTGCTTAAAATATTAGTTTGTTAGTAATCGTTTTGCATTGCAACCTAAACTAAGAGTTTATAAATGGAGTTAATGCTTAGTTTGTGGGCAACATTTTTTACCTCGCTCTAGATTTCAATTATCCTAATATGTGTTTTGGTTATGTAGAATATGACCAGACAAAATGTAGTGTTGTTATGCCGGTGGGGAGGTGAAATTTTGTGTGATGGATCAAATGTTGAGTATAGTGGAGGAAATATGGAACCAGTACCACTTGAACCGAACATGACAATTAATGATTTGATGAACGAGGTTCATAGTAGCATTGGTTCAAACCCAATGAATGTTGAACTGAACATTAAAATGAGGTTTGATACTGGTCATGGGGTTCAAGTGTTACCTGTCTCTACGAACAGACATTTGAAAGCTTTGAGGAGCATTGTTGCAATGAAGGGTGTTCCCAATGAGATATATGTAGAAACTGTTCCTATATGTACCCAACAAAGTACTCGGGCAGAACAGCAAGCTACATATGTCTCTGATTACAACACCGCATCCCTCCAAGTGCCCTCAAACCACATTCCATCGGCTGAATATGGGATGGGATCTTTCATTTGAATGCTGCAGGACGATCAAGTTCACATGCCGTTAAGTTCTCATATAGCTTCACCAGTACATGCGGGGGGATGTGTGACAATGTTCGGCCAACCCGGTCCGTCGTCATCGAATATTGTGGCACCTTCACTGATGCAATTTCATAGTTATTCGCATATGCAAGGTGATGTTCAAGCATCACCGTCTCGAGAAGAGCCAAATCATTTTAATGATATTGTGAATAATGAATTGTCGGTGTATGATGTGTATGCGAAAATGGATGATGAGGACGAGAACGGAGAGGAGGATGATGAACCTGCACATATGGAAGTTGGCGAGCCCTTGGTTAGAACTCCCATACCTTGGTTCAGTGAGGTACCCGAGAACTATGAAGTTGATCATTATTGGGTCGAATCGGGTAGCCACACATCATTTGTTCCCGGGGGAGAATTTCAGAAGGGAATGTATTTTGAAAGCAAGAAAATGCTTCAAGAAATGGTGAAGATGTATTCTATACAGAGGAATCAATTCTACACCACAGTGACCTCGAATGATGGTGTCCTACATCTGCGATGCAAGCAGAAATGTGGTTGGATGCTACGAGGTACCAAATCCAGTGAGCACTCGCGTGGTTTTACCATAGTCACGTACAAAGGCCCGCACCGGGAGACATGTGTCACTGAAGTACTATCTACTGATCACCCACACTTGGATTCGTCCATAATAGGAGAGTATGTGAAGTCCTTTGTGCGGAAAGATCTGTCCTTGAAAGTTGAATTCATACAGGAACTCATCTCCAAGAAATTTCATTTTGATGTCCCGTATCGACGAGCGTGGTATGCCAAGGAGAAAGCTATAGTTGAAATATTTGGGGATTGGGAGAGTTCTTACGGCAGACTTCCGCACTTTATACAAGCACTCCTACGGTCAAACCTGGGTACATGTGTCGTATGGAAACACAAATCTTTGGTGGACGGTGTATACTACAGCAACATGGAAGTGTTTGAACGAGTGTTTTGGGCCTTCGGTCCTTGCATCGACGGCTTTAAACATTGTATGCCTGTTATCTGTATCGATGGGACGCACTTGTACGGGAAGTATAAAGGAACACTGTTGGTTGCTACAAGTGTTGATGCAAGCTTCCAAGTATTTCCTCTAGCATTTGCGGTGGTTGAAGGGGAAAACACACCCAATTGGTCTTGGTTCCTGGGTTGTATTCGGGATCGTGTCACGCAAAGGGATGGCCTCTGTGTTATATCTGATCGACATCCTGGGATCATTGCAGCAATGAATGATCCTAATGTAGGATTCACCCAGCCGCGAGCCTATCACAGGTTTTGTGTCCGCCACATAGCTTCTAACTTGAAGACTTACGTGCAAAGTAACGACATGAGAGATATGTTCAAGGCTGCGGCGTACCAAAGGCACGAAAGAAAACTTCAAGCTGATTTATGTTTCATTGGTGAGGCATGTACCAAGGCCATGGAGTACATTGCTCAAGTCCCGTTCACTATGTGATCTCTCTTTCACGATAATGGTCGCATATATGGGATATGTACTGCAAACCTCTCGGAAACATATAACAATGTGTTGAAAGGAGCTCGGTTTCTACCGATCATGTCCCTTGTCGAGTTAACCTTCCACAGAGTTAACAGGTATTTCATTTTGAGAAGGGAGTCTTTCGAGGCTATGTCTGATCAGGGACTTCCATACCCCCCAAAGGTCACTGCGATCCTGGAGAAGAACACCGTAAAAGCCAGATATCATAGAGTGGATGCGTATAGTCGCCGTTTGCATATTTACCAAGTGACAACAGAGAGGGGAGAGCGAATTGGTAGTAAAGGAGGCCACAAGCATATTGTTAACTGGCAGTTGAGAACGTGTACATGCAACAAACCGAAGATATTCCACCTCCCATGTTCTAGCAGTCTGTGCGACGTATTCACTGTCGGAGTGGCCGTGGGTAGACCCTTTGCTGCAATCAGCCGCCTACACGAACACCTATGCACCACAATTCTGACCTATCCCCTGCGAGACAACCTGAGCACAGTGGGCACTGTACGTTGGCCCTAAACTCATTCCGAACGGCACCATGGTTCGTGGAAAAGGTCGTCCAAGGACGAAGCGCATACGCAATGAAATGGATGACACCAACCGGCCCCCGACCAAATGCAGTCGTTGTCACCAGCAGGGTCACAACCGAAGTACTTGTCCATCTAGACCGACGTAGGACCTAAGTTTATATTTGTTATTTGTTGTAGTAGTATCTAGTAGTGTTATTTTGATTATTTTGTACCAGATTTTCTAAAGTCTGTAAAATTGCGGTCACTTGGATGATTTATATTTACTACTTTGGATGTTGTTAGAAATTTTCTGTCTTTGCCTTTAAATCGTTAAATCGTCCACCTTATGTTAAATTGCTATTCCAGTTATTCTGTTGGTGTTTGGTATGTAACGTTTTTAATTAACAGACACCATGCACGGACAGGATAGGACACCCGGACCCATTGACCCTTCTGTCCTGACTCTGCAGGACACACATCGGAGCGTCGACATATGGAACCAGACGGTAATATTTCATCTGTTACTATTCTGGATTCATTGATGTACTATCTAATATTAATTACAAACGGATCATACTTTTTCAGGGTGACGTAGCGAAGGCGCTGATTTGCAGGCACTACACTACCCGAGCTCTGGGCGGCTGGGTTGTCGATGAACACTGTCTTGCGTACGTCGACTACGCTGGCTTTGGCGGTATTCATCGGGTGGCGTTCAGGGAGATCGACCGACAGCTTGTCACTGCGCTAGAGGAGAGATGGAGGCAGAAGACGCACTCCTTCCATCTACCAGTTGGGGAGGCCACCGTTACATTGCGGCACATCGCGATACTGACGCGCCTTCCTGTGCATGGGACTGTGGTGATAGGATCTGCGATAGTCGATCCAGCTGGTTTGGTAGTCCGGGTTCTCGGGGTGCAGCCGGGTCCCGATGATATTAGGGGCTCCGGGTTGAGGACCAGCTGGTTACGAGATACTTTTCGTGCCATGCCTGCGGACGCTGATGACGTCACAGTTCAGAGATATGCTCGAGCATACATGTTCCTGCTCATATCCGGCGTGTTGTTCGGGAACAAGAGCAGGAGCCATATGCAGCTTATTTACCTACAGCTGTTAGACCACGACTGGGATCATATACGTGGATACAACTGGGGTAGTGCCTGTTTGGCGATGTTGTATCGCAACCTCTGTAGGGCCTCCCAGAGTGGTGCATTCGAGATCTGTGGACCCCTGATCGTGCTTCAGGTAACCAACCTAGTTTTTCACAAGCTATTTAGGCAATGACCACGGATCATACTTAACCTAGTTTTGTATTTTGCTATTGCAGTTATGGGCTTGGGAGCACATCCACGTAGGAAGACCAGGTAGGCCTGCTGTACATCGTCGAGGGCAGCAGAACTGGGATGACCAGTATGAGTCGTACATCGCTCCACCGCTCCCTGCAGCTGATGAGGCATACGGTTGCAGGTTTGTAACATTTGTCAATCTTTTTTGCCCCTATACAGTTTCATTTTGCTAACAAACAAAACAACTTTGTTCCCATAGGTGGGTGGTCCCCAGACTCACACAGGCACATGCGGCGATGGGTCTTCCGTACTACCGAGACGCCCTTGATCAACTCACTGAGCAGCAGGTGGAAACTTTTTAGATATTTGTAAACAATTATGTGTTGTGTATACCGTATGTGGACTAACTTAATTATAATATTTATTTTGATGTGTTATTGCAGATCACCTGGGATCCGTATGTACTGGAGTTGGTAGATGCCATGCCTGCACATCTACTGGATCATCAGGCAGAGTGGCGTGCGAGAGTTCCCTACCTGACCGCGTCATGCGACAGTTCCGACTACGCCGGCCTATTCCCCAGCATTGTGACACTAGTGTACGCCTTCACGGCATTGACCGTCGGGGAAAGGGGGAGACAAACTAGGCATTGGAGCATTGGCGTTTCCTTGAGCTGTGGCAGCAACGGCTGGAGTTCGTCGTTGGCGGTGATCCGATGCAGGGCGTTATGGATCCTCACGATCCGTACATGGTGTGGTACAGGCGTATTACACGCCGTTTCATCAACCCCAGCTACACACCACCGTCCACACATTACCAGCCAGCACATGACGTCATTCGCGGATATGTGAGTTTCTTTTATTGTACTTATCGTCCTCATTTTTTATTTTTTTATATATTATGTAAATGACTGATCGATGATTACTGCAGGCGGCGGATATGGTGTCGATGTTTGATGCACTGTCACTCGCCCTTGCAGACGGACCCACCAGAGCCTAGGTCGAGCGGATGCGAGATATGTCCGTGACTTCCTTACAGAGACATGGTCACGGTTATCTCGTCCACCAGCGGGACAGTCAAGATAGTGGATCCTCCTTCCATGCACAGTTCGACCCTGGCCAGAGTAGCGGTGGAGGTGATCATACGACACCAACAGACGCAGAGGAGTACATCATCCACACTACTGCGCCCATCGGGACTCAGGAGGACACATCGTCCAGCCAGCTCACCCCCCCACAGCCCCGAGACCCATTCACCACCATTTCTCATTACACTCGGCGTCATAGACGGACGGACGACAGTCAGGCTAGGGAACCATTATCCCGAATTGATGATTAGGGATAGTATCGTATGATTTATTTGTTGTAGACAAACATTTTCTAGAATTCTGTATATAACGATTACATTATTAATATAATACATGTTTGTTGAATGAATCTGTGCGTGGTTTGATGTTTAGTTTCCTTATTTATCCAAACCGGACTTATGTCAGTCAAAATAGATCCTTCTAGGCCGATTTGTATCAAAAAACAAACATTTGGGATCCATAATCAGAAACGGAGTAGAAGCGATGGCCATGGTGGCTAATGTGGTGCTTCATGGTGGTTTAGTGCTGTTGGTTGTGGTGGGTGGTGGTCGACGGTGGTGGAAAGGTTGGGGCTGGTGGTGGAGGTGGTTGAAGTGTTGTTGGGGGTAGTTGGACTGTTTTGAAGTGCATAAGGGTGGTCGAAAGTGGCGGAAGGTGGTGGTCGATGGTAGGGGTTGGTGGTGGGGGTGGTGGTTGACTGTGGTGGCTAAATCAAGGCAGGGGGTGGTGTGTTGGGGCAAAAATTAGAGTACAAAGGCTGCAAGCTGCTGGTGTCAGCGTTTTATGTACAAAAAAACTTTGTATATAAAACGTTGTCTCAGACAGCGCTTTATGTTGTACATAAGACGTTGTCTTGGACAGCGTTTTATGTGTTTACCTTTTTTTTTCCTTTTAATTTTAAAATATCTGAAATTACAAAAAAAATTTACAAAAAAGTCAACAACTAAAAACGTTCCTTTTAATTTTAAAATATCTGAAATTACAAAAAAAATTTACAAAAAAGTCAACAACTAAAAACGCTGTCCCATACAGTGTTTTAGCCTGGAAGCTTAGTTTGGTAAATACTTTTGCCACGCAACTATTTTGGTAAATATTTACCAAAAATGGCTAGGTTCATGGGTATTTTCGGAGAAGTGGCTAATAGAAGATTTTCCACGGGAGGAACTTGTTCTCTATTTATAGAGCCTCCCATGTGTAGTAGTGTTGAGATATTTTGGGTGATTGTTGCATAATGCTTCCGTGATTCTCTCAACTGCTTCCTTGGGTGGTGGAGTAGTGGTTGATTCCTTTGCTTGGTCTTCTAACGAATGTGGACTTGTGTAGGGTGTAGATATGTTTAACAACTTTCATGACTTGTTCTTTGTGACATATATATTCTCTCCATTATTTTAGGGAGCATTCGTAACCATTTTGACCCGATCTTGTGTCGTTGGTCGTTGACTATCATCGTTAGTCAACCAATGTACAAAATTACCCTTAACAATAATTATATGTTCGAATACATTGAAGATTCAATTTAAAATGTCACCAATATTTTTGTTTCGAATTATTCTATTCAAAATGGCTGATAAATAAACTTAGCTAGTTGTAATAACAAAAATCAGTTGTTATATGTGCTAGAGTATGAGTATGGGGTTGGACCACAAAGAATCATCCTCTGATCTGCCTTAGCCATGATTCTAACATCTAACCATCCTTGACAATTGATATAAATACTGCACTTTTTAAGATGATTAGAGACTTTAGAGTTGTAATCACCCCAGATTATGATGTTAATTTCACCCAAACCTTTTTGTTTCTTTGCCACTAAATCTTTAGCAGACCTTTCAAAAAAAGAAAAAATCTTTAGCAGTCACATTGCCGAGTTGCATTACTACCTTAACATTAGTACTCCGTCTCTGTAGTGACAATGTATGATAAGAATGTTTATCAATCTTTGTAGATGGAACAAGCGATTTGTCATTGTAGTCAAGAGAGAATTTATTGACGTACAATGATTTTGTTGGCACTTTTGAGGAGTCCATAAACAAGGTTAAGTTTAAATCAACAGTTGTAAAATTATTACTAGTAGTAGAGATTACCATGGACGTAAACCCAAGTATATGAGACTTATCGACTTCATACTTGTTGCCGAATGCATCAAGGTCCTTGCACCCATGGTTCTTATTAAAGACTTCATCAATTCTATTAGACGTCTTGATTCCAACAATGATACACACGACTAAGATGATAACAAAACACCCACAAAACACTAAACATTTCGGCTTGTTTTTTTGCATGTTTACTTAGCTTGCAATTGCTCTCCACTTTTTCTTTTGGTTTTATACTCTTGTTTGTTTATTGTTGTTATATTTTTACTGTATAATCTAGAAAGAAATCAATCAAAAGAGTTACAATAAGTCGTGCCAAATTGAAAATTTTCCAGTTTCTCTTCAATCTTTTTTTAAATGGGGAAATTTTCCAAAAGCCAAATTCGTAACACACAATCAAGTTAAAGTAAAGTAAAGTTGGATTTTGGGAAGCATGCATTTCTATTATGAAAAAATATCCTGCAAATATTCTTCAAATAATAATAATTCAAGGGAAGAAATACATAATTTAAAAAAAAGATTTTGTAAAAAGTTTTATTTTCCTAATTCATATATTTGTTTCATTATCACTACAACAAAGATTCTTCAAAAAAAAAAAAAAAACATCACTACAACAAAGAAATTTAATTCCTTTTTTTTCCATTTAATCGATTAATTGTCTATCAATAATAACTTAATACTAAAATAGACACCGGGAATGACACATGTCACTTCCTGTTTTTTCCCTCCAAAATCCCTCCTTTTACTTTTTGTTTTTGTTTTTTTTTTTTTAAAAAAAAAAAAAAAACTTTTTTTATGCCACCTACTATATATAATGTATACACATAATATCACCAAATATAATTGTGGTAATTTTGATTCACACACTTTTCATATCTATACTAAAATATTTTCCAAATCTATTATTTTAGATCTTATAAATATTACTCTGTATGTAAAATTTTGTTTTTAAATAGCACAATCAATCAACAGTAATCAATAACCTTAATACTAAAACAGACACCGAGAATGACACATGTCACTTCCTAGTGTTGTACACACCAAAAATAACACGTATCATTTTCTAGAGTGTCCCTTAGGTTTTTTTTTTAAGCAAAAATCTATTTAGGAAACAAATCTTACACATAATAAAAGAATAAAAAAGATATAATGTATCCTTCCACAATATATATTGATACCATACACTTATGTTAATATATATATATATATATATATATATATATATATATATATATATATATATATATATATTCTAACATGATCTGTAACATAAATAGTATTATGTACTACTCTACCATTATAACAAGGATTTTTTTAAAAAAGATTTTTGTATTTAATTATGTATGAAAAGTTTGCTAGGAAAGATATGAAAAACTATTTAAGTCAATTGATTATTGAAAAAAATATTGCATAAGAGAGAATGAATAATAGTGTATAAAAAGAAATCTTTTTGCATACAAATACATATAGTTAAGATATTCATTTGGCTAACAAGAAGAAAATGATACGGAGTATAAGTTTGTTAGTGAAATATACTGTATATAAATTTACATATATGCGTATTTTAAAATATCTATTTTGCTAATAATAGACTCTTTTCACAATAAATTCATTTTACGAAGTAGTAACTTAGACAGATTCATTTTTTTATAATTAAATGTAGTATTAATTATGTACGGAGTAATAGTAATTGAAAATTACCGTGTATGACACGGGACCTAACCTACTATATATTAGTACTAGGACTAAAACACAATTAACAAACAAGATCAAAAGGTTGTTATAGTCGGTAAAAGCGCATTTTCTTGTCTAAGCTACAATGTGTATGCCTACGAGTTCAGGTGTTAAAGACGCAATATGTTGGAGCTATAAGCGTTGTTGTTGCCTTTGTGCTGTCTCTTTACTCGTCATAAGCGTCGTGTGTGTCGTGACGGTTATTAAACTTGATAAATGTAATAAGCATGAGGATGAAATTGATCAACAACACTTGAAGAAGGTTGAGGTTACGGTCAAGTATTTTGATCTGATCACATTATCTATGGGAATTTCGAGTCGTAACAACTTTACAAGAGCCAATGCAAACATAACCCTCTCAATGTACACCTTTATAGAATCCACAAAACCCTTGACCATCGACGGATTATCACTCAAATATCGCGGTAAATTAGTTACTTCATCTACAAAAGTTTAACAACATAGTGTAAAGGAATTAGGGAGCAAGAGTAGTAGTACTAATAAGGTAGTTATGGATTTGAGAGATGTGACCATTAATAACGTGATTGCCAATGATTTATTGGCAACAATGGCGAGCATACAAGAAGGTAATTTGGATGATTTTAGTATCCAATTTTGGGGTTATTACCATGCTCGTAATATTGTTGGTTCTTCAAATACCGTCAATTGTCCAGGAAGGTTAGCTCTTCAAATCTTGGCCGAGGCCGAGTGGATGATTAGTGGTACAACTCCATGTTCATACCACACATGTTATCACTAAGCTCTGCATTAGAAATTCCCCTCTTGATACGGGTCTCCTAAGCTTCCCTAATAATCTACTTCGTAGTTGAATTAATACTAGTTGAATTGTACTTGAATATAATCATCAATAAACCTTAGGAGCAATTTTTTTATTATTATTATTTCTTTTTTTGGCATGATAATACATGCCTAAGTAGTAAGTATGAGGTTATTTTGTGAGACCTTAATTAAAAAGTTAAAAGTAAATTTTAAATATAACATTATGATGGATATAGAACTTATGAAGAACCAATTCATTCATGCCCAACACATAATTATGTCGTCAGGAAATTCCATAGCATTTGCATTTGATAGAAGAAAAAGACTACACAGTGGTACACAATAATCGTCCCAGTAATTAAACCAAAAAAACAAAAAAAAAAGAAAAGCTTGTATACCCTCTTAGTTCTCAGGTAGTCTTTACTTCTGTATTACATTACATACTACTACTACAGTCTACAAGCATGGTGATGCAACTAACGCCTTTTGTATACAGGGTTTTCCAATTTGTATACCCCAGAACCTTCGATTATAAACTAGGAAAAAATATAATAATTATTATCCTCGGACCAAAAAATTAGAAAAACCGGAAGAAAAAGCAAAACTGAATTTCACAGAGCAATGAATCAATCACAAAAAAAAAAAAAAAAAAAAAAAAAAAAAAAAAAAAAAAACAAACTAGCAACATTTTGTACTTAGAAACATCAAGCATCATCCTCTTTTTGACCAGGTGATCCTGCAAGCCAACCCCATACACCACCAGAACCCTGCCTCTGCTTTGCACTTAGGGCTGCTTGTTCAGAAGCCGCCTTCTGTCTGCGCAGGAGCTCTAATTCTTTTTCCAATTGCTCCATTGTTTGTAGCTTCTGCCGTAACTCAGCAACGTCAACCTGCCAATCCAAGTTACAATCAGCAATATGTCAAGGAAGTCCAGGGAAAGCATATCAAGGACATCAGATAAGGCTCACGATATCAAATACACTTATACACCCTTTTATTGTCTCACATATTTCATGATCTCAGGGTGCAAAACCTGATTTTTATGATTGGGAAACTGGCAAAACACCAAGAAGCAACTACTTAAAACTAATCACCATTATCCCTATTTTAAAGTAGCAGTAATTATCCGTCAAAAAAAAAAAAAAAAAAAAAAAGTAGCAGTAATTAACTACCAATTTTTCTTTAATTTGTTTTAACTAATGCATAAAAAATAAGGGAAGATCAGCTATTTAAATCCATAAGAGAAAGGGAACAAAATCAAATATATGAAGTGTTTCTTTTCCAGGTTTCTTAGCTACCCCCATCCCATCTATCAAACTTTTTTTTTTTTTTTTTTTTTGACGGAAATCTATCAAACATAGTTTAACAAATCTATATTCAAGAGCTGTAAATAAATGCTATAAAGAACATAAAACTGCACAAAAATTAATAAAAGCAACATAATACTTATATTATTTGGACTTTGGACCAATAGAGTTATCAAACTTTGGGGGAAAAGTACGATAAAACCAAACAAAAAAGTCTGGCATTACGTACCTCAAGCTTAAAACATCTAGACTGCTCAGCAGCAAGCTGACCACGTACAGATTGGAGCTCCTGCAATTCAAGATTTAAAAATTATATAATGAAACCAAAAACATAGAAAGAACCCTCTTCTGAAGTAGCAAACACTACTCTCGGACTTAAAATGGCCCATTGACCCAGCTAAAAAAAAAAGGTATTCCATGACATGAACATACAATCTTATACCAAGAACCAAATACAAAGGATTTTTTACATCAAAGAGTGGAGTATATAATAAAAGCAAGTGTTCTTTTCGTTTGGACAAGAAGATAGTTAAAGATCTCTAAGGTTTTTCAGTCTCCTTTTCTTTCATAATAAAAGCAAGTGTTCTTTACCCTTATCCTCTCCCATGCACCCACTTGTTTTTATCAGTCTCCTTCCTGTACATGCGTTCAAACAGGCACTGTACACAACATAAATGGACGGAGGGAGTATAAAGTATATAGGAGTCAATTGAAATTTATAATTTGCACAAGTGCAGGGTTTGAGATAGATTAGTGGTTGGCTAGTGTTTCCTATCTACAGTTTCTGTTTCCATCAGTTTCAACTTCTTGTATTGGGAGGTACCAGTTGTTACTTGAAATTTGGCTTTTCCTTACGAAACTACAAGTCGAGTGTGAAAAACTAAAAAAAAAAAGCATGGTAGAAACTTGAGAAGGGTAAAGTGTACATATTAATAACAAAGAATGGGAGAAACAGGAGTAGCCAACTCAAGAGAACAAAGGGGGAGTATAATTTCAAAACACTTACCCTTTTTTATTTTGGGGAAGGGAGGGGGGAATACCCATCTCAACCAAAACATCTGGGATCAACATTACACTAACTTACCAGCTCTCCAGAAACAGCAACAATTTATTACACTTCAGGTTTTCAAACTTAATTGCAATCCCAAATATTTTTATAATCACTATTCATTTGTATAAATTGACATTAAATAAAAATATCAGCTTCACTTTTCCATTACGCTAATCTCTGTCAAAGAGTAACAACAACCTACACAATCTTCCTATAAAAAAGAGAGGATATAAATGAGCAACACAAGACATATATAGGTAAATATAAAATGGAGAGACAATGACCTTTACAAGGTCACCATTTCGATTTTCAGCTTCTGTCAACTCTTGCTTCAACTGTTGACTCAGCAACTTTTCCTTACTTATTTCAGATTCCAGCTCTTCCTTTTCTTTCGTAATCACTGCTATAGAACGGTCTCCACCATTCTTGTTTTTAGTTTTCTGCAAAAAAGGTGGAAGCAGCAAAGAGCATATTACAGGTAATTAAACAGAATAACTTTGCAAATAAAACTATGGAAAAAGTACAAAATTCAGCCAAGTAGTCACAAAGAGTTGTTCATATAATCACTTTTTTTGAGTCTATTCATCCCCCATCAGAATAATCCCAGGAAATTGCTAACACATTGAAGTTGCTATAATACCTCTCCATCAATATTGTCCACAACAATTTCCCTAACTTTCCCGTCCTGCCCTGCATCAAGTTCAGATTCCAAATCTCTAGTGGCATTTGTGGCATTTGTTGCATTATGCACAGCAGAGACACTGCCAGGTACAGATGTATCTATCATTTTCGATTGCAACATAGATTTGTGGCTAGGTTTGAGAACATGAACCTGCCAGAAGCACATGACAAATATCAAGATAGATGTACAAAGAAAATACATATTCATTCTAAGTCAAAAACAAACACTTCAACAGGTGAAGATCATACTGACCTCATTGCTGTAGCGGCCATTATAACCTCCAAAAGCAACCAGAACATCCTCCCCATTGTATGAGCCCACAACCAAGCTTACACCCTGAAATAGAAGAAAAGGTATGACACATTGTCCAAGTCAAAGAAGCACGTGAATAAGAGCTATTTTTATTGAGACAGGATATAGTAGGTTCTTATGTAAATCATGAAAACAGAGTAGTACAGTGTAATTTGAGACATGTTTCAATCATATAGTAAGCAGCTTACCTCACTAGCAAGGGAAACACGTCCTTCAACTGAAGTAACAACGGACCAAACAAGCGTAGACATATTGAGAACAACAGTCTCAGAGGCACCTGTCAAATATAGCACAAAAATGCTTAAAAGTGCTACAAAAGATGTCAAATAGTCGTTCTTAACTTCTCAAGTTGAATAAAAAAAAGACAGACCAAGGAAGAAAGAAAAGCAAGCCAAGTACAATTACTGTTTTTAAAAAGAATCTTCTGAAAGAGCTACAGATTTTATACAGACAAAGGCCTTTTTACCATAGACAAATAAGATTACATGCACTAACACGACAGACCAAGGAAGGAAAGCAAGCCAAATAAATTACTGTTTTTAAAAAGGATTTTCTGAAAGAGATATTTTATTCAGATAAAAGCCTTTTTACCATACACAAACAAGATTACATGCACTAACACCCAAAATTTCTTCCATGGACGTGCACACGCGCACACAGACATTCTAGATTAATGTTGTTATTTTTCAGGAACCCCAGGAGATCATACTTTTCGTTTATATAATTAAACTTTGGAAATAGTAATAAGTTCATCCAAGCAGCATCAGACATACAAAAGAAAGAGTGCACCCTTAAAATTCAGAAACATATGTTGACAAATACATACCACTTTTATTATCACCTCCTCCAACAATAAACCAATTCTCTCCAATAGTCACACCTGCATGTCCAGCACGTGGAGTAGGTATATCACCTTGCTGAGTGGGTCTCGACCATTCCATCTACAAGATCAAAGAGGATATATAGATGGAGCAAAGCAAAATCAGAAAACAGGGAAATCAGAGAAGTGAAGGCTTACAGCTTGCAAATCAAGAACATGCAAATCATTGAAGCAAGCAGCATGAGAGCCACCACCAAATATAAGGAGGTAACGTTCTGCATGTACTGCAGCAGCATGATCAGACCTTGGAGATGGAGGCACACCCCTATAATAATTTAACAATGTGTTAGGCTAGTAAAACTGCGAACATTTTCTAGATTATTATCTAACATGTTACAGAGCTGTGTGTACATACAATAAAGATGGAGCATCCAGTACAATGAGAGATAAGAAACTTTATTATGCCTTTAAAATACAGAGACAGTCCAAATTTTATCAATATTTAACATATCCATGTCATCCATGGCTTTGACATTTTGCACATCTTATTAATTTGACAAATAATGATAATAAGTTTGTTTTAATTAAACAAGCAAAACCACTTACACTGCATCAAAATCATCCCATGTCATGGTTTCCAAGTCAAGAAGGTGAAGATCATTTAAGAGAGTTCTGTTTGCATTTTGACCACCAAAAATAACTAAGGTGTTGCCCACAAGGGTAACAGAATGGCCCCCACGAGATACCTGCAACAAATACATGGTCCCAGAATTAAACAAACTGCACATATATCATTAAAAAAATCAAGCACTAATATATAGTCACCATAATTTTAAGAAGACACATCCACAACTATTGCTTTTTAATGACTTCAAAATCTTCTATCCTGAACATCCAATATGCAATTTGAAAGAAAAGTAAAGTACCAAATCACTTGGGACGAAAAAAAGAAGAAAGATGCATAAGGAAACTCATTAAAATATTGGATATTGGCTAAAATAATATGTTAAATTTTGATTCTAGTTATAGCAGACTAGGGTTGTTCAGAGTGCGGTCTAGACCGCACCAAACTACAAACCAAACCGCAATTTTGCTGTTTTGTGCGGTTTGCGTTTTGAAAATTGCGGTGCGGTTTTTGAAAATGCCAAACCGCAGTTTGCGGTTTGGTGCGGTTTCCAAAAAAATTAGACCAAACCGCACTTTGATGCGGTTTGCGGTTTTTATACTATATTTTTATTAAAAAAATATGGGCTAATTAAAGGTTAAAAAAAAGAGTTTAATATTTGAATTATAAATTAATAATCACAAAATAAAATAAGTTTTTTTTACAAAAAAATAATTATAATTTTAAATAAATATGGTTAAGCCGCAAACCGCACCGCACCAAACCACATTTTACAGTGCGGTTTGGTTAGAAGAGCGGTTTGAAAAAATTACAAACCACACCAAACCGCACCGCGAACACCCCTAATTGACCCTGTTTAATATGGTCCATGTCCATTATAGTCCTATCCATTAAAATCCCTCTTTACCTGGTCCCAACCACTTTGACCCTTTACAACTCAACACTCTTATGACCTGACCCGCTCCTGTCCCTCCTAGACCCAGACCACCAAATAACCAGGTCTAGATTGAAATGCACTCACAAGAAAAAAGGGACTTGAAAGGTTCCCAATGTTAAGAGTTAAGACTATGAACATGAAATAAAATTCTGTAATCAAACCCCTAAGTATGATGTCATCAGTCCAAATTCGATCAGCAAGATATCTCACTGCCATAAGACTCGTAACAAATAAAATTACAGAGTTATTTTGATTACCGGTGACTTTCCGTACGTCTTCAGGATTGACCAAGTAGATGCTTGCGGATCAAAAACTCTCACTGTCAAGAAAATAAAATATAAAAATTAAAAAAATGCATTATCCAATATATGTAAAGCATCAAAGTTTTAAGACTTGATAATTTCATCAGAGATTCTAGTCAAGATTTAGAAAAGCCAATATTTAGTTGATTGCTCTTATAACACATATCAGGCACACATCAACACCTTTACTATTAAGTTACAGGCAGTAGATTAAAAGGTCTGTCTACTTTGACAAAATAAGCCAAGATAGAGAATTACGGAAATTAGCTACTTCCATGTACGTGTTAAAAGCTTAAAACTTTTGTCTTAATATTACAAGAAAACCAATGTGCCAAAAATATTTAATTTTCCTCAATATTAACAAAAAAGTTAGTCAAAGGAAAATAATTAAATATGTCAGCAGACAAGGGGTTGGCCAGTGGAAATGAGTGTAAAAAAAGTGAGTGCCAACACCACTGATTCTCAATAAAGAATGAACCTGAAGTCAAGCTAAGACGAGCCCCCATTGGCCCATCCCAAAGAAAAGCTTCGTCAGTCCTACTACAACAGATACAACCATTCCACTCAAGTCACAAAACCTACACAGTGGTATTACTGGTATATACATGCACCTGCAGAGTATATTCTGCTCCTCATCTCCAATATCAACTCCAATCTCAAAATTTAAACATCAGAGCATGGTTTAAAATCTTGGCCACATTGCTGCATCGTGACCGCATTTTAAAGGTTTTTAGCATTCCGTTACTGAGATATTAGGCCGCAACAACTACAAATCATCTACATTGCACGCAGTAGTGATTTCATGACCGTTACCACGATCACGACCACATCTGAGATTTAACCGCATACATAAGAGCGTATAGACAAGTGCATATCTTCCTCCTCCTGCCAGTGAAAATTCCCAAAATACAACACCCTTATATTGCAAGAGCAAGGGCCCTGCTAAGGCTACAGTAGCACTTAGGAAGGTTTCGATGGAGATTTAAAAAGAATGCTTCATACATTCTACAAAACCACAGTTTTCTATAATCCTCACCGGCTTAGGGAATAGGGAGATAAGACATCCAGACAAAATTCAAGAGGAAAAAGGGTTCAAATGTGTTCTGGATGGTTGTTTCACTGTCTTATCATGCAAGTCTTTTGATAGTCACCAGATAAATCACCATATCTAAATCCTTCCCTACCTATAAGCAGGCACACCAAAGTTCCCCAAAGAAAAAGTATTACTTTGACAGCAGAAGGGGGGGGGGGGGGGGGAGGTGTAACAGAAAACCAGTTTGGAGCCCAAACCTAAAGAAATGGTGGAAAATATCTATTTTCAAATCATCATGTCGCATTCTATTCATCACACCAAGGTACATGGAGAAGAAGAGAATACTTAGGCCACGATGCTGAAGCATTTTCTAATTACAATATTTTGGAAAAGAACAGGGCAAGACTGTATGGAAGAATGCTTCCATTGTAATTTTTGTAGGCGCGGTGATTAGAAAGGAATGATACATAGAATATGGGATAAGTTTCTTTTCAAGCCTCACATTTGAATATATGCTTCTCAGCTTTTCTTTGATGGTTTCACAACCATTCCTGAAATTCATCTTCCCTCTACCCTACACCAAAAATATCCAAAGCACTTTACAAACAAGAATTATAGTATAGATGTTCTCTATCTAGCAGTAATATTTCAACAGAAAATAAAGGTGGTCTCCAAAACCCTTCCTCTAAAGTTTAAACTAAACAGTGCTTGACCATATATGATTATACGCACAGCTCATTAGCCTTTAGGGAAAGGAGGGGGAGGTCCAGTGTTACCTAACTCCACCCCCCTGTGTACCACATGTTGACAAAAGCGAATTATAGCACAATCAATCAACGCCTTAATCCCATAAGTGGGGTCGGGTACATGAACCAAAAGTGATTATTCCGTGTAGTCATCGACAAAAATCTTCCTCCTCCATCCCTTACAATCCAATGCCTCATCTTCATGCAAATCCATACTTCATATCCTTCCTAACTCCTTCCAACCAAGTCATTTTCGGTCTCCCTCTCCCTTGTTTAACCCCTCCATGGTCCCACTCTTCCACTCTTCGTACCGGTGCACCCTCGGGTCTCCGCCTTACATAAATGGTATTTTTGGCCTTAGGTAGAGAATTGCATATCGTATTGAATCTAATCTCACATAACAAGTAATTCTGGGAGGGACCCTCTTTCTATTCCAAACTTTGAATATCATGATTTTAAACACTACAAAAAGCCAATCCACAAAGACAGTTTTTCAAAAGATTGCAATTGAACATGCAAAGCAGTAGAAAATTATGGGTAAAGTTCTAAATCCATAAACATTTCAACATGATTTGAACCTTGGATTGTCTCAAAAGGATCCTTTGTATGCCCAGCAACTGAGAGAAGCTTGTTTTCCCATGTTATCTGCAAGAACCAACAGCTGACATCAATTTTCTTCTGCACTAAATATTCAGCATGGCATATTGACATCATATTGTGGACACAGCTCCAATACTGACCAACGTATGACCCGCACAAGGGATAGATGGGATACAAGACTCCACTTCTGTAGTTTCAGCTCCTTTCTTGACCTCCACTCGGGACCAGGTCCAAGCTCTCATATCTAAAACCTATAAAATATTGATTATGTTAACAAAACACACATGGGAAGTGGGCCGAACAAATGAAGGATTTGAACCTTATAGTACCCAGTAATGAGAGAAGAGAAAGAGGAGATCCAATAATTTGGAGGATGCTCCAAGACACACCAATGCAGATATGTGAATAAAATTACCTGAAGATCACTAAGATACCGGCCATTGTAATTTCCGCCATAGACATACATCTTCTCCCCTATAACAGCTGATCCATGCTGCAAATTTAGAATCCAATCTTTACAACAAGTTTGAACAGGAGAAATAGAAGGAACGCCTACCCTTATAAATCTAACCATCTGTATAGAAGGAAGAGTGCACAATATAACACATGTAAAATAGACCACTAGCATAAGCCAATACCTCATATCGGGGTTTAGGTTGTTGGCCAGAAACGGGAGGCGCAACCCATTGATCGTAGACACTAATTGATCCAAGACCTTCAGATACAACATCCTTATCCTCAGATTCTACTACTTTTCCATTTTCAGTGGAAACTGTCTTTGTCTCCGGATAAGCATTGCCATTCTCAACGATTTCCTCACTCTTCGAGTCATGCTAAGCCAAGGGGAAACAGAAATAATTAGAAGGGTTCAGAAGAATAATTTTACCAGCAATAAAATATCATATTGCAGATGGAGCCTTAATACTGAACAAAAGTGCCACCACTTTAGTTGTTTCAGGATTCTTTCTACAGCTCTCAAAATGTTCACACCAAGTAATCCTTTGAGGGTATAAAAATAGATACAGGGCAATCACACAGAGGGTCATAAAATTTTCATAATATACAAGGGAAAACCATAATAAATTCATAGCACCAAAAACTAAAGATAATGCAAGGCACTGAAAACTGAAAAGGCGGCTATAATCTGAATTCTGAAGAAGAGATTTTGTTTCTTGCTTTCAATGTAAGGTTTATGAAAGCAGTCGTTGATTAGGATGTTTAATTGATGGTTAGATACATGATAACATGTAGGCAAATACTTAAGTAGGTATTAATATAAGGTTTCATAATATCAACTTTCCAATGTTTTTAACCAGCATTTAATTATATATATTAAGGTCAAACTAATGCATTTGTATGTGTGCTAAGTTTGATTGTGTCAATTATTCTAGATAGAGGTAGTACTAATTGTCAAATTTTACAAACTTTGAACTTTGTTCATCAAACAGAAACTCGAATTTTGATGGAGAGAGGACAAGGAATGCTAACTATTCATTCAAGGCATATGACAATCTAAAAATATACAAGCCAAGGGAACTCACATTCATTTGCACGTCAACAATTGCATCTGACACTTCAGCTCTTGAATACCAGCCTGGGTCCTCTTCCTATTAATCAACATAATGCATCAGACGATCACATTGAATTTTTGATATAAACTGAAATCTACAGCATACTACGGCATAGAAAAGTAGGCAAGTTGAAACCTCTAAAATCTTCACAAATAGGCGCATGGCTTCTGCAGGTGCCATATTGCCTAGACCACTCCAACTGGATACATGAAAAACAAAGAACAACATAAAATGCAAAAAAAAAAAAAACATTACTAAAGTGGATGGCAAATCCTAATCAGCAATATGGTCTTCCAAGTAGCAAAAACAAATGTCAGCAACAACACGAGGTATTATTATGTTTTAAAACCATGTGAAATTCAAGGATAAATACACGACCGGCTTGGATAGACCTATGGCCTCCTTAATTAAAGATGTTATTTTTTCAATGCTGCATGAATTCAAAAGTCTACAGTATAAGACATGTCTGCGACAAACCTTTTCCATTTGCTTAGCTCAACAGGACTCCAAGAACTTGGTTTCGGAATGTTACATGGTCCAACAGTAGCCTGTAACCAAAACAGATTATAACTAAAATCAAAATTGAACCCTCACCAAAGCCAAGGTAATCAACAACCAGAAAATCAAGGACAAAACATCCAAACCCAACTAAGATGCATAAATCAACCATTAGACACAGCACACTAACTCTCAAAGACCTTGCCTAATATTCACAAGCTACCCAATCTCTGCTTTCTACATATTATAATGGTTCCAACTATTATATGATATGTAATACATTAGTACATAATTATAAGTCAACGATATGTAATGTATTAGATTGACAAAAAAAATTCCTTCCGTCTGTTTCAAATTTCTCCAAAAACCTCCAATTTTGCCAACACATTTATGTTTACACTAATAATAGTGTCATCAACCGCATCTCAAAATCACTATCAGTCCCTATTGGTGCAATTCTTCAACTCGGCATTATGAAATCATCACATCGGACATCTCACTCAAATGGAAATACATTACCCCATCCTCTCCGCCTATTGCGATAACAATGTAGATATTTGCACTTAACCCTCAATCTGATACGAAACAGGTACATCCTACTCCACAGTCCACCATTCATAGGAAGTACAAGCAAGTATAATTTGCCATTTCAATAAAGAAAAGAGCGGCTTTCGATCTACGGCAAATGAACAATCCAATGCCAAACCTAAATCACTAAACAAAATCAAGATCGTAGTAAAATTCAATCATATCATCTGATCTCAACACCTAAATACACAAATTCAAAAGCTGGAATTCCAGAAACACAAATCAGATCCAACTACGGTACAATCCAATCAAATCGCACAAAATCCCAACACAATTCACAAAGCAATCAAATTACAAACAAATCCACTAAAATCAAATCAAAACAAAAACAATCACAAACAAAATTGAATAACAAAATGGAGAAAGTAAAACCTGTTGATAAAGACCATAAAGCAAAAGAGCGGCTTCATTATTGAACTTAGAAACGACGGCGTTAGAGGCGGAGGAATCAGGAGATCCGGCAAAACCGACGTAAGAAGCGGCAGCGTAGAAGCGTTCAGGGTAAGCGGGGCCAGTGCTAGCCCTCGCCATTGATGAATACTGCTGCTGCTGCTGAAGATTGCAGATCGATCGCAGTGGAGAGAGAATGTGATGGAGGAAGAAGAAGAAGTAGTGAAGGAGAAGAAATGGAAGGAAATAATAAAAATAGGAGAGAGACGAAAAAAGAGGGTGTCAGACGGGGGTGATCGTTTGGTGTTTTGGGTTCGAGGGAGAGAGGTGTTGTTCCTCTTCTTTGTAACTTGTCGGCTTACAAACAATGAGCTTTTTTTTTTTTTTTTTTTTTTTTTTTTTTTTTTTGCCTTTCAAAAAAAAAAACAATGAGCTTTTTTTTTTTGTTTGAATTCGGCGACAATAATGACGTAAACAAGATTTGATCTTAATATCGTGTATACTGTATATACGATGTAAAATATGACTTAAAATATATTGTATATAATATAAAAGTAGCTGATATATTTTAGTGGAGAATTTCTCAGCCTCTAATAACTTGATTCATTAAAGAATCTAAAAACACTTGTTGGTATAAAATTATAGTTTGATGTAACAATAAAGGATACTATTGATGATACCAAATATCAATAAAGCATTTTGTGTTTGTTGGAACTAATGTAGGAGTATATTGGTATCATATTGTTAAAGTCATTAATTAGTGATTCAACTTGATAGAGCCGAAGAATTTCTCACTATAGTGGTAAGGTTTGCATTCAAACCCCATTAGATGATTAGAGACACTTTGGAGGTGGGGATACCCTTACCCTCCCCCTCACACCCAAAGGGCCTAGCCTACAAACTTAGGGCGAGTGAACCTCTGAGACACAATTTTTAAACATATAAAGAATTAACTTATATAATAGAGATACAAATTTTTTTTTTTATATTTTTTTTAAAAACCCATCAAGAGGAGTTTATATTAATAAATTTGATGATGGCTACATCCAGAGTGCACTTCGGGATTTCATCATTCAACACTATGAGTTTATGGCAAATTTTTTACAATTGGAAATGAGCCACATGTGCAACTTTATTCTCACTACGCTTTAACAATAAATCAAGCAACACTATCAAAGTTTAAATATAAACTTGAAAATATCATCAATAATTAAATGGAAAGAGCTAGAGCCCATCAACTTAGCTTGAATCACCGTTAGGTGCTTTCCATGGTATTAAGACTATGTTTGAAAAAACATACTAGTTACTGTTAAACTAGTAGTGGGATTTTGATCCAAATCAAATGCTTAAAATTATTCATACTGGTAATTGTTAATCTAGTATAGATTGTGATTAATCATTACCTTAAGGGGGTTTTTAGTAAATGGGAATTCAGGGAGGGTGGGAATGGGACTTTTAATCCCAAATAAAAAAAAAATCTCTTGTGTGTTAAATGGGATTGGGAATAAAGAAGAAATGGGATTTGGGAATAATGGGGTGAATTCCCACCAATTTATTACTAGAGGTGGGCATGGGCCGTGTAGAGGTGGGCATGGACCGTGCTGGCTTGTGGGCGGCACGAGCACAGCACGGTGGTGGCACGGCCCGACACGAGCCCGCCAGAGGCACGGCCAAGCACGGCACGCGGTCCGCCAAGCATGACTCGTGCAAACGGCTAATTTTCGCTACTTCAAACCGCCATAAAGGGCTATATTCCAACATCCATTAACAGCTATAATTCCATATTTCTCTAACGGCTAATTCATCAATTTTCCTATAAATACTTCACTTCTTCATCCATTGTTTTCCACAATTCATCAACTCATCTATTCTCAAATCTCTTATTCTCTAATTCTTTTATTCTCTAATTCCTACTCTCTTATAATCTCTATTTTTCAAAAAAAATCATATAATCTTTAATTTTCTCAATTATAAAAATTAATTAAAAAAAAATTTATAAGTTCGGAAAATTAATTAGTGGAAAGCAATCGAAACGTTGTTGTAAGATCTAACTCATCTTTGTTGTTGTTATTACTAATTTATATATTATTATTATTATTATTATTATTATTGTTATTATTAATTATAATTATTGTTATTATTAGTTATAATTATTGTTATACTTATTGTTAGAATTTTGTTATTGTCACTATTATTATTGTTACTATTGTTGTTATTATTATTGTTATTGTTATTATTATTTGTATTATTATTATTTATTATTGTTATTATTATTTGTATTATTATAATTGTTGATATTATTATTGTTATTATTATTAATCATGGCATTAAACCCGAACCCTTCTTTATCCTCTAAGAAAGCCAAGTCAAAACGTACTAGTACTAGTAAGGAATCACCAAATCCAAACACTTCAATGCCCCCCCTAACATGCCCAATCCGAACACTTCCACCCCCTTCTTCCATCCCCAAACCATGGGAGGATTCGAACAGTTTGACAATATGTCTCCTTGGAATATGTCTAGTTCGGGATTTCAACTAAACCAATTCTCACCTCATTTATACGGCTCACACACATGAATTTTCTTATCAAACTACCCAAGGTAGCCAATCAAATGACAACGGGTCAAGTGAACAGTCTACCCAAATTCCAAACACATTAGAATGGTGTACCGAAGAGAAACTTGCCAATGCCAACAGAAAGAGTAATGTTTGGGGATATTTTCAATTAAGTAGAGATGGAACCAAAGCCAAGTGTAAGACATGTAACAAAATTTACTCGACCGAAACCAAGGGAGGGACGGGACACCTTAGTAGACATGTAAAAAAATGTGGTGGTCCATCTAGTGATCCAACTCAACCCAAAATTTCTCAATTCCATCCACATGGCTTCACTTACAATTATGAGAGAGATAGAGATGAACTTGGGAGAATGTTAGTACATGCCGAACAACCTTTTGTTTTTGTCGAAAATGATCCCTTTAACAATTACATTAACCGAGCACTACAACCCCAACACAAAAAAAATCTCTAGAAAAACTGTCCTTTCGGCTGCCATGAAATCTTTTCTAGAGTACAAATTGAAGTTATATGATGAATTAAGTAATCTTACTTGTAGAGTTTCTTTGACTGCTGACGCATGGGATAGTGGTTACGGATATCACTATTTGTGTGTGACTTGTCATTGGTTGAATACTGATTGGTTATTACAAAAATGCATTAACCATTTTGAAATGCTTGAATACCCCAACACCGGTCTTAATATTATTTAATGCAAGCTATTGATGCATATAATCTTGGCCCAAAATCATGTATATGACTTTTGATAATGCAACTTCTATGAAATTTAGTGCAAATTTAGTTAAAGCACAATTGACCGATGTAATATTAGATGGAGATGCACTTCATATTAGATGCATTTGTCATGTTCTTAACTTGTGTGTGAATGATGGAACACAAGCAATTGGTCCATTTTATCACAAAATTAGAAATGCTATTATGTCTATTAACAACTCTAACATGAGATTTCAGGAATGGAAAGCTTTTTGTAGGCAACAAAGGATAAAGGCTATTAAAATATCAACGGATTGTGCAACTAGGTGGAACTCTACCTATGAAATGTTGAGTAGGGAAATCGAGTACAAGGCTCCATTAACAATTTTTTATAATAAAAAATTTCCACAATTTGCTTTACTAGATGATGATTGGTCTCATTGTGAAAAATATATGCAGTTTTTACAATTATTATATAGTATGACAGATTGTTTTTCAATCTTTGTGCTCATTCTTTTCTTAGCAATGCATGTTTACTTGCACAACTTTTCGATGAACACCGATTACAACACGATTATGATGGATATCTTTCATCAATGGAGGAAAAATGGCGTAAATATTACACTACTATTCCTATGATTTATATTTTTGCTTCTATATTAGATCCAAGGCAAAAGTATGATGACACATTTTTATTAATTGATATTTATTTTCAATGCATGAATTTTGAAGATGATGTTGAATCTTATAAAACTAATGTGACCAATCAAATTTTTTGCCTTATATAGAGTTTATGAATCTAAATATGGAACTGTGACTCAATTTGCTCCTTCTCAATCATCCAAAAATGTAAGTAAAAGGGTTAAAGGTTTATTTGCACAAGCTGCTAACATGATGTCTAAGTTTTCAGGTAGTGAATCATCATCTAGGAGAACACAAAGCGATGTTTCGGCGTTGCAAATGTACTTAAGTTACGACTTCATGAAAGACATGGATGACGAAGAGAAGTACGACCTCGACATCCTTGATTGGTGGAAAGCACAAAGCACGAAACATCCAATTTTGGCGGCAATGACTCGTGATATTTTTGTTATTCAAGTCTCCTCCGTTGCCTCCGAAAGAGCTTTTAGTGCGTCTGGAAGGGTTTTAGACGATAGAAGAACAAGACTAAAACCCGAAACACCAATTAAAATGTGTGTTTGTTTCAAGGATTGGTTGCACTAGTAAAAAAACATAAATGCACCGCAAAATGCACACCGGTTTTTAAAAACCGGTGCCAAAAAAAATAGGCGGGATTGAGGGAAAGAGTAATCGCACCGGTGATGAGTTTATTTTATATATATTTTTATTCCCCGCCCCACGGTCATATTTGTGCTTATTTGAGCTATGCGGAGCTATTTTAATTACTAATATACGCTTTCTAGTGTTTTTGTAGAGTTGATATTATTTTGTAGGAATTTGCAAAATTATAATCCCGAGCTTATTGAGCCACTACAAAAATATTAGAGTCGGATCGTATTTTATGAACGAGTATTTAAAGCTCAAGACCGTACTAAATAAATTTAGTTCAGTGATTAAGAGTTTGATACGTGAGAAGGTCCAAGATTTTACAAGTTATATATTATTATGGACCAAGCAATAAGGCCACGGATTACAAGATAAAGGTTAAGTTATTGGCGGCCCAAGTGGAAAAGACCCGAAATCAAAAGTCAGCTGGGCGTGAATTAGCCGGCCCGATCGGGCGAGTATGCTGCAAGTATAGTTAAGTCGGTCTTCAAATGTTGGCAGAATGATGAGATAGTAGGAGCAAAAATTATCTTCTTGTATTAGCTTTTAGGATAGGTTTTGTCAGTTTTTGATTGTTTTATAATACTTTTAGTTTGAGTGGGATTGGGTGGATTTGACTTTTCTTATATAAGGGAGGTAGTAGTAGTTTTACGGGAGTTAGTCATTAGATTAGTTTTAGTTTGTTAATTTTCTTTTAGTTTCTTCTTCCATTCTCCTCTCCTCTCTCCTCAAACCGTGAGTTTTTTTTCCCTTTTTCTTTTCAATATTCTTAGTTTTCCTTCGTAAATTTTGATGGATCTTAATTTAATTTAGTTGCTTGTTATGTTTGATGTGTTTAGGTAGTTTAGAACCCGATCCCGTTGGCCCGTACTCCGCTGAAATCGAACCCGAGCTTCCCTCACAATCAAGAGTAAGAATGATCGCAAGTCATAGAGGAGAACCACAGATGGGAGATGTGGTCGGCGGTAGCAGTAGCAGCAGAGACGTTACAGAACTTGCAGATATGATGGAGGCTTTGTTGAAGATGAGCCCTATTGAGATATCCATAAGACCAGTCAATGAAGGCACATCGTTCCAATTTTTAGCGTCTGATCACCTGCTTGCAATAATGGGTAGCAGAGAACCAGTTGTCAAGGCTTATTTATTGGAGAAAGTTGCTGCATCAAATCACGACATTGTGATGATGGATAAGGAGCCTACTACCAAGCAACAGAACATTAACGATGATGACTGGGAGAGCTGTCCTTGTTAGGGTGATGTTGAAGATGCTGATGTTGACTTCAACCTTGACAAGAGACCTACTTCACTATATGATGTGAATTTTCAATCATATTTGGAGGTCGCTGGCCACATCAAGGGGTATAACACCAGAACCAAGACCCTTTGGGTTGGTGGCCTTATCCCCTGTGTAGCCGACCTTGTGAACATAACCACCAACTGTAAGCGCATTCTTTTGGCTGTTAATGACCACATATGGAGGGAGCTCCTGCATTATGTTGCCAAACATTTAAATGATTACGTGGTTGTTAGGGTCGGTTGGGACACGACCAGCTATTGCTTCCTCAGAAAACTCGCCCAATGTGTGCCTGGCTTGACCTTTATTGTTGTCACCGATCTAGATAACCACAACCTTGACTTCCTTTCCTTCCTTGATACGCCTCCCAATGAGCTCCTTACCCACTACAAGTTGGATATTTCAAAGGAGTATAGAGATGCAGGAGTGAGTCAGGACAGCACTGTCAACATCAAATGGCTCGGCCTAAGACCTTCCGACATTGACACCTATGGTGCTTGCTTCGAGGCTCATTCGTGGAAGCAGTGTCAAAGTGACTTCAAAATGGTGAATGATCGGCTGTTAAGAGATCCTAGTTATTAGCACTAGTCTAATAAAAAAATAAAAATAGAGAGTGAAAGATATACCATGCGTACAACCGATTCAAACCAAATCGACGCGAAATGATGTTATTAGCACCGGTTCAAACCGGTGCGAATTTTTAAAAAAAAAAATAGAGGGAAAGAGTAATCGCACCGGTTCAAACCAAACCGGTGCGAATTTCTTCTTTTCCTTTTTTCTCTTTCCCCTCTTTTTTCTTTCTATTTCCTCAGTCTCGTTTTATCTCTCTCTTATTTCTTCTCTCTCCTCTCTCCTCTCTCCTCAACTAGATCTTTCTCTTCTCTCTTCTATCTCTCTCCTTTCTCCACCACCGCCGCACTGGTCTATTTCTTCGCTGGCGCCGGATCTTTTGCAGTGGTGGTGGATTTCTTCACGAAGGTATGTGCTCTTTGATTTGAAATCTAGGTTTTATGATTTTTTTTTTTGTTTAATGATGAACAATTGAAATTTTGATTGAATTTAATGGTGAGAATGTGAGATGATAGGATTTCTGATTTTTATTTATTTATTTGTGATTATGGTGACTGTGGTCGGTGCTAGTGGTGGTGGGTTCGTGGGTGCGGTGGTGGTTTCGTGGTTGCGGTGGTGGTTTCGTGGGTACGGTGGTGGGTGTGGTGGTTAAGGTGGTGGTTTTGTGGTTGCTAGGTTGTTTCGGTGTTGCTGGGTGGTAGAGGTGGGTGGTTTCGGTGCTATAGGGTGGTGCTAGTGGTGGTGGGTAGGGGTGGGTGGTTTCGGTACTATAGGGTGGTGCTAGTGGTGGTGGGTAGGGGTGGGTGGTTTCGGTGCTATAGGGTGGTGCTCGTAGTTCAATTGTGAGGTTCACTCTCCCTTTCCTCCTGCCTCTCTCTATTATCTCTAAAGTTAGATTGTTGCTAGCTCGTGAAAGGTCCTGAAAAAAGCTCCAATAGAGTCTTCCTGTTCGAAATGAACTTGCTTGCTGACATTTTTTGGTAGATTTCTGAAACCCTAACTTCTCTGTTATTTAACTAAATTTATTTTAATTCTATACTAAGAAGCATGTTTAAGTGGCGGATGAACGATTCATGTTGTATACTAGCATACGTTGCTGGCGGGCTGGATTTTTGTTGCTGGATTATTGTCGATGAATGTTGTTGAAATTTACGTTTTCTGTTGATGAATGTTGATGAGTGAAGTGAGGTTTTTGTTGAGGAATGATGATGAATTTTGCGAATTTTTGAATTAACATTACTCGTAACATATACGGAGTAGTACATGTCATGCATATAAATTGATAAAATCACAAGTTTTAACCTTTTTTTTATGAATTAGTTTTGGGTTTGGCTTTTTCTGATGAATTCATTTCGGTTTGGCCTTAATAATGGATTATTCTTCTGATTTTGATCCAAGTGGAATTTGCATCAATCCTATAGCAAGTAATGTATATATGAGGTGTAAATGTTGTAAAGTTATATCTGCATTTTTTTACATGTTGCCAACCTTTGTAGGACATAGTAGTATTCATTATTGAACAATTCTTATAGTATATGTGTTTATTAACTTATTGAAAGGGAGGGGGGTGTTTGGATGCTATCAGTGTAACCTGTATGAGTTTGAGACCCCTTTAGCCTAGTACTATAGAAAAAGAGTTGTTCCCCTTGATCACAAAGACCAACTAGCTTACAGTCTTGTAGGAAGATAAGCATAGTTAAGTAATTACATTTATGTACTTAATTTTGACTAGAGGTTGGAAAATTTATGCTTAATCGATGTAGTAGAACCTTTTATTACATTGAATATTTGAATGTTTTCTGTTTAACATCTTATACTCCAGACATGATATAAATCTGTCATCTGTGATGCTTAGGAGTTAGGAAGCTCTTTGTCTTGATTCAGGGACGCCTTATAATTGCATGTGAACAAGTTTGATTATCCATGGAAAATAATTTTTAACATGATAGTGCAAATGCTATTTTAGCATTAGTAATTTGACAAAGTTGTAATAAGTTGCTAGTGTTCATACTGGCTATTTACTTGGGAGGATTGTGGGCAAAACAGTGATGACTAATTTTTGATTCCTTTCTAGATATACTTTGTAATGCTTAAGGAATAAGTTGACATGGTATTGATCATGTGCTACATTTGATTACTTTCTGATAAGGAGATTCTATGATTTCATTTCTGGGAATCAGCGTGGCCCAATTTGATTCTGAATATGATTTATGATAAAGAAATGGGTTTTTACCCTTTGTTAAGACAAACGTGGGTGTATAAAAATTTCTCACTCATCCTTGCAAAATTTTGGATCTGTAAAGCTGGTAGAGAATCAGAATTCACAGCCATCATCAATAAGAATGTGTCTCTTTCCACCTAATCTCAAAGACCTCCTCACTGCTTGCTTTGGTTTTAATACTAATGTAGTTGATTTGAAATGTGCTTTAAGTATAGATTGTATCTTCCTTACTTCAACTTTCTGGCAATACCCTATAGTGCCTATACAAAGTAAAGAAGCAATCATCAGTGTGGATACTAGATAGATTTGATTGGCTTGATTTTTGCTTTTGATCATGTCGGTCTTACTGACAGCAGCAATAGATATGTTTCTCTATTTCTGTTCAAACTTTATCTTTTCTTGCACCTTGTTTATTGTGTTTTTTTTTTTCAATTAAAGTTTTGTTATTTATTTTATAATGAGTATACTTTTGTGGAGTTTTCATTTATCCTATAATGCATCTGTTGTATGGACCGACAATGGAAACATATCTTTTTCGATGTTACTAACTTCTGTTGTGTGCACAATTATGTCCTATCCCATTGCTTTTTACTTACATCTACCAAATTAAATTGCAGTGAACATGGCGAATCAGATGACGAGTTTGTCAAAATGGGAAGACTTGTTCTTGCAGGATAATGTAATTTGGGGTTGTAAAAGCCACTTGATTGAATCACAATCAAGCATTGTGGAAGGGCATTAGATTGGGCTACTTTTGTGTGCTTAGCTGCTGTGAATCAAGCATATTTTAGAATCCCCAAGTTTTTTCTTTTCAATTTATTTGTGTGTGACTTTGTATTTTATTTTATTTTATTTTTTTGGACGAAAATTGTAATATTACAGCCTTTTTTAATGAAAATATGTAACTTTATATATATGTTAGTGTTTCTATATCAATTTAAGTGAAAAAAATGCAAAAAAGAAAAAAAAAATTAATTTTAATTTTTTGGGGCATTAAGGGCACCGGTTTTGAACCGAACCGGTGCCAATTGTTTTCTTTAATTTTTTTGGGGCATTAAAGGCACCGGTTTTGAACCGGTGCTAAAGTTTTTTTTTTGGCATCCTCAAATCTACACCGGTTCAAAACCGGTGCTATATGGGGGTTTTGAATCGGTGCCCTTTTATATTTTTCTACTAGTGTTGGATGCCGAAACTTGCTGCCAAGATCGTACTTATGCAGAAAACGACGACGACGAAGAAACGTCGGGTTCTACTAGTTCTCAATCAATTCAATTGGCCGATGAACTTGAATAATAAGAAGAAGAAGACGAATACGAGGAAGAATAATTAGATTATTACATACTATTAATTATAGCTAATTTTTGTATAATTGAACCCTATATAATAGAATAAGCTATAAAGTTAAGTTATTCATCTATTATTGTACGATTTTTATCATTATAAATTATTGTATTATCGATTTATCGTACTGGCGTATAATAAAATTAAATAAGTTATTCATCAATTTTTGTGTTATCGCACTCGTAAATTTTATAATTATATGGATTGTTCCTTTTTGCTAAATAATAATAAATATGTATAATAATAAAAAATAAAATTAATTATAATAAATTAATAATAAAAATAACATAAATAATAAAGAGTAAAAGAACTATAATAATAAAAAGAACAATAATAATATAATAATACAAAAACATAAACATAATAATAAAATTATTTAAATATACTCATTTTAAAAGTTGTTCAAAAAAAATATATATCAATTTAAAAAAAAAATTAATAAATATAAAAAATCGGGGCGGCCCGCTACATGGCATGGCACGGCACGCCAGGCACGTGGGTCGTGCAGTGCCGTGGGCTGGGGTGTGCCAAATGGTGGTCTGGCACGGCACGGCCCGGCACGAGCCACCACTAGGCACGGCCCACAGTGGCCCGACATGGCACGGTGCCCACCTCTATTTGTTTCCTAGGGAGGGTAGGTAATAAATGGGTGGGAATGGGAATAAGTGAAAAATGACATTTTTGCCATTAATGAAAAGAATGGAGGAGAAAGATTAGTAAGGGTAATATTATATTTTTGTTATTTATTCCCCATCTATTCCCATCCAATACCCAAACAAAGTATTGTCATATTTTTATATATTTCCAACAATCAATTCCCAATCCTATTCCCACATTTTAATCCCTAAACTCCCATTCTTATATTCCAAACAACCCGTAACTTTCTACATCATTCTTTTAAATTATTAAGTATTACATCAATTTCTTAAGTGATAAGCTAAACAACGCCTACATAATTGTCATATACTAGTCACTAAATCAATCCATTACATCGTATGATATTTGATAAGAAATCCCGACTTAAGTGGCCAACCCGACTACATAGGAAAACACAAAATTTTGGTCCAAAAGTCTAGCTTGTTTTTTTGCCCAAAATCCATGTCAAACCCAACCAAAAAACCCGACCGGTCTCCCCTCTCTTTCCAAATTCTAAACGCTTAATTCTAATTTTTACTCTCAGAAAAATTAGACCTCTTCTGCAGTTCATTGCCAGAAAATTGAGAATCGGAGATCATTTGATAAGAAAGCCCGATTTAATGCAAGGTAAGTTCTACATTTTATGAACAACGCATCATTTTATACGTTTATATCAAAGACTAATAGTTTACTTGGTAAGTTGGTAATTCTTTTGCCTTTTATTGTCTTTGATTAGAATGTGAAGGTTTTGAATTTCGTTTTTAGGTTGATTATTTACACATTATATAATGGTGTGAATGAAAGTTGTAATAAATCAACTGTATATAGTAGTACTGTATTAGCTTATTTGGTTAGATATTTGTTTAATTTCAATCTGTGAGTTTATATACAAGCATTTCTGTAACTTTTAGTACTTGTTAAACGAACAACTTATTTTGTTACATTGTGTTGCCATTATACCTCCTCCGTTTTTAAATAGTTGCGACGTTTAATACAATGAGAAGCCCTTGCATCAATTGCAATTGGCACCGAAGTTTGACAATATTCGTGATCAGAGAGTTAGAGGGCAAGAGGGGTGTGGACAGATTAAGAATGTTCTTTTTGGAATTTATCTTCTTAGTGTGAATTAGCACATGGGTTATGAAAGGGTCGATTGGAAACAATCGCTTGATTATGTCTGTATATATCCAATGTCCTTCACCTCGCCGTAGTAGGAACCTCTTTTGGGCATTGAAGGAAATGTTATCTTACTTGTTTACCTCTAGTCGCCCCTGCGACAAGGGCTGATCTGCATTAGGTGTAACTTTAACTCGAAGTGGAGGACTAAGCTATATAAATTAGAAATAAGTGCCCCTGGTAGATGGTTCTTAGGAATGAGTATCCATGGTTTTTTATTGGCGTCGTTGTTCTCTAGTTTATTAACATGGCAGTATACAGCAGTTTGATTAAGCATGGCTGTTCTCCAGTTCAATTAAGCACGGGCCACATGACAGTATCCAACAACAATCTAGTTAGCATGACTATTCAACATCAGTATGAGACATTGAGACCGATGAACTGAATGGTGGGATATGCTGCACCATAGGTGCATTTGCAAGCATTTATCCCATTGCCTACTGATGTTTATGATGCTTCTTACTTGATTTAATTTAAAATACAAGGAGTTATAATTTGGTGAAGAATCTGTGATGGCTAGGTTAGAGGTTCATCACCTTCCAAACAAGATCACATAGCGGCTAGCGCTAGGTAATAACTAGCTGCTTAGATGCTTCAGAGAATTAGTCGTTCCTTGTATAAGAGGAAATTATACAGCCATATTATCACTTGTCAAGTGATATTTGTAGCTCTTCCTGAAACAATTAAGATGAACACATAAGACTCAATGGAGAATTCCGGATGCAGAAGCTGACCCCCTATGGATGAGCGTGTAGAGCTATTTTAATAAGACGATCCTTGTGAGAGAGCAACCTTTAATGGTCAATTGTGTCTGGATGACTGAAAATTTTGCCACTTGATAGATGAAGATAACGTGGAATAGGGCCAGGCAATAGAGGAACAATTGGCTACAGATCTCTGTATACTGTTTGGTCATTTTCTAATGTAAATATAATATAGAAAAGATGAACAGGCAGAGTTTTTGGGGTTTTTTTTTTTCCCCCTCAAATGTGCCTTATGCTTGACATTAGTTATCAAAGAAAGATATGTTCTTTAATGTATTATTGCTCTTCATTTTTTGGTCCCTGGTCTAGCTAGTTTGTTTTTTTATTTGTGGTTTTTGGGATGCTGATATTGGTACTTTCTTTCTCATGTGTTTTTCTTTGGATCCAGAAGCTTAACGCCTTGTCTCCTTTTCATGAGGAATCAAGTTCCTGTAATTGGATTTCCCTTCTTGACCAAAGAGCTCCTTGCTTTATCCGCTGTCATCTTGGAGCTGTAATAATCAGAACTGGATCTTACATGACCCACGGATGATGGCTTTGGTTGAGCCTGAAGATCCTATCAACTCTGATGCATTTATGGAGCTGGCAATACAGGAAGCCAAAGTTGCTCTTCGCAGACTTGAAGTACCTGTTGGTTGTGTAATTGTCGAGAATAGGAAGGTCATTGCAGCAGGCAGTAATCGTACTAATGAGACACGAGATGCTACAAGGCATAAAGAGAAGCTGTCAATAGCCTTCTACAGAAATGGCAAAGAGATGGTATGTCGCAATCTGAAGTTGCTAAAAGAATATCAGAGTGTGTCCTCTATGTAACATGTGAGCCATGCATAATGTGTGCAAGTGCCTTTTCATATCTTGGAATAAAGGAAGTGTATTACGGATGTAGAAATGAAAAGTTTGGAGGATGTGGTTCAATTCTTTCACTGCATGCAACCAGCTGCTCACAATCAAATAATGCTGGAATAAGTGGTTTTAAATGTACTGGTGGAATAAGGGCATCAGAAGCAGTTTCTCTTTTTCAAATCTTCTATCAACGTGGAAATTCTTGTGCTCCCAAGCCTCATCGAGCTGTAGCTCAACCCTAGCACTTTGCTCTTATTGATTGTGCATTCCTTTTTGAGATGTCTTCATTGCTTTTTTAATGTATGTATACTAGGAACTAGTGCTTTGAGTTGTGAAATTGGAAGATTGATAACTGGCTAAATGCATTATTAGCTTTTGAAGATTTGCATAGCTAGAGCTGGAAGGTGGTATTGTTATATATGCACTCCAGATAACCGAGCGTGTGGCTGATTGTTTCTTTAGCTGAAACCTATATGCTCCTGCTCCTTGATCTGGATTCATAAATTGGTTTTCTCCTGGTGGTTGTATCTGTTCTGGAGTGGGTTTTTATTTATGTCCAAGAAATTTTTTGCTTCTATATTAATTGGATGAGCTTCAGATGCACATAGTATAAAGGTATGTTTGTTTTCAATATAGCTTACTTTCTTAATCATGCCATATTCCATTGTGCTTTGACCTTGGAGTCTTGTAGAGGGTGATCCCTAATTACTGGTAGCTCAAGTCGCTTATAGTTACTCCTACTCTCTCCCATATTACAGTCCAATAAATTTAAGATACACATATATATGTTCTTCGGAGAGGATTTTTATTTCAATCACAAAGCTGATTTTGGCAGTGGGCATTTCCTTTTTCACTATCTCTTAGAATATATGGCTCTGTGTTTGTGTTTCTGCATTTGTGAGTGATTTGTGTCCACTTGTCTACGAACATATATGTTTCTCTTTTTTTATACTCTTGAGAACTAATACAGGTTTTCACTATCTGGTAGATGCTGAGAATTGTGTAGTGTGTGTGTGTCCACATATCTGTGAAAATATACGTTTTTCTATTTTCTCACTCTTGAGAACTAATGCGTGCTTTCACTATCTATTAGATGTTTGGAATTGCGTAGGGGAAAAACTAAGGACCATGTTATAGCAGCTGGAACTCTTGCCATTTACGGTGTATCTTTTTAGGGTATCTGTTGTCCTCTTCCAAAGAATATGATGTAACCCCCTGTTCTGTGGGCTACAAGATTGAGGAACTCCCGACAGTCCTGAGTAATATGGATCTTTTGAACCTATATTATAGGGCTATACTCCATCTGTCACTCTAAGATTGCCCCATTGGAGTACGGTTGTTTTTTAAGTTTTGGTTGGGTAGAATTTGTAACAGAAAATTAATTGGACTAAAAGTAGTGTATGTGAGAGTAAATTGGTGATCATACAGGGGCTGGGGCAATCTCAGAGCCATGGAGGGAGTACATTTTGCAATTTTTAACAATCAATCTGCCGATTCTGAACATGCTGCTATTCAGAAATCAGAGTTGTTCCTGCTATTGTAGTTTATGTTTAGTTGTTTTAAGGTACGACACTTATAAGTTAATATGCCACTCCTTGTAACTAAATGTGTATTTTATTTATTTATTTTATTATTATAACCAAATGTTCACTATGCTAGGACAACTTCTGACCTTGTATAATAGCTGTTTTCATTTGTTGTCTTATAAACAAGCAGTTGCAATTGCATATTTTCTTGTATGTTTATTATTTTGGAAGTCTGCATTAATAATGTGTATGTTATTAACTTTAAATTTATAATATTGTTATGGCTTCTCAGTTAAGATATGGCATCATTGTGGAATTTCCTTATGATATTTCAAGGTAAGTACAGATCAATCAGGTGTTTCTCATAAAGGTTCCACTTGTTTATTTCTTGCCTCTTTTTGGTGGAGACTGAAGAGTGGATGTTTAGGTATCCCTATCCCCTTTCAATACCGTTCTTCAAAAGGAAGGCAAGAAAGAAGTAGAAATGATCATACTTAAGGCTCTTTTGGTTGCCACTGATACTTGATGATTTACTTTATTAATTCTGTCGTTTTCGGACATGTTTCTTATGATTTGAAGTAAAGAAGGGTATCAGGTTTAACATTAGTAAAATCACCCTTTAAAGAGAAAGGTAGAAGAATCAAAGCTTTGAAAGTTGCCTTGCAATGTCTCAGTGCTTTTCGATGGAACCTCAGTTTGCTTAGTGCTATTGTACCTTGAGTTTGCTTTTAATTTTTAACTTATTTGCTTTTTTCAAAAGGCTTTAGGATATGCTTGGTGCAATTCTAGACTGTTTGAAGTTTGAACCCCACTGTATAATATGGCAGAAAGTTAACCTTCATTGAAAATAATTTCAACTGCATCAATGGAGTAAATTATGGATTTTCCACTGGCTACCTTGTTTTGGCGTGTAGAGCGCATACCTGTAATTGGAAAATGCTGTAAGAGTTAGCTTTGCTCCTCGCTGGAGTGAGGATATCTGAATGATGGTAGTCTGGAGAAATGTTTTTTTTTTCATCTATTTATTATGTTGCTATGAATTTTATCTGTGTTGCTTGAGTTAATCAGGATAAATAAAGTAATTATATTGGCTAGCAGCCTAGAAATAAAAAGGTGTAAAAGGGGAAAAAAAATGGATGTTGAAACTACACATCTCTCCCCACCATCTGAACTTTTTATCGTTTAATTTTACGGTGGAAAAGTGAAGAGATGAAACACTGATAATAATACTATGGCAACACAGCCAAAGCTCAATGATTGCCTGGACTAGAGGACTGTCCTCCATAGGGGCAATGATTGGTTTAGAACTTTGCCCTATCATTTACATCTTTGAGCTTTAGGACGTTTTTGTCATGCTCGCCTTATCTGTTAGATTAGCCCTTATCCTTGTGACCTGTGAATGGCTGTAACTGTAAAGGATGATTATTTCAGGACAGGCTTGCTAAGATAACATTTTATCAGATATATGTGCAGACAGCTTCTATGGAGCTTACAGCATGGCATTTTGATGTACATAATTACGTTTTCTGTCATGTTGAAGTCTTCTATGGTCACAGTTGGAGGGCTGCTGACTCCTGAGATTTCTTATCCTAAAATCACCAGGAAGCTAGACCTGTTCTATGGATTTACATTGTAAGTATAACAACAGAAGGTGTTTTGAAAAGGGGAGACTTGTTTTCAATCTTGTGAACACTCAATATCGCTTGAAATACTCTAAATTAAGGTGCCTATCACAAGTGAATATTGTTATAATGGATATCAGAACCTATCACAAGTGGATATTGTTTCTATGTGCTTTTGTTTTATCATTTAACGGAGGATGGGAGGAGACAAGGTCTTTATTCCTGTATAGATGTACATACAAAGTTGCATCTATCTAATTTTTAAATAACATGCTCATCTCTGGTTGCTCTTAAAAACATTTGCAAACGAATAATTTTGTTACATTAATTTGGAAATGAGTTTATGCATAATGCTAAACCCTCAATTGATTTCTGTTCACTAGTTTACCTGAAGCATCCTCTCCATATATTCTTTTGTATCTCAAAAGCAATGATATGTTCAATCTGTCACATCAAATTGTTGTGCTTTGCAGCTCTGCTTGTTTAAAATACTCTTTTTCTAACATGTTTACTGATCAGATATTTTCTTCTCAAAGCAACGAAGAACACGCTATAACGAGGGGTTTGTAGATATTTGCACATTGAAGTGTAGATATTTCTTGCTTATCTTCACATATAAGAAATTAGGAGAATCTGTTAATGAAGGCATGGACATCCTGGTTACACGGTTCACTAGTGAGGTATGATTCATATGCTTACTCTAATTTATGTTGTGTTTCTAAGTTAAGGAATCTTAGCTTTAGCTTAAAGCACTTTTTAATGTTTATCTAAAAGAAGAGTAGTGGATGCTCCAGGTCATGGAATCATGTCTTAGTTAAACTGTCATCCTCACAGGGTCCAGGGGAAAACAGCATAAATCATATCTGCCAATACTTTGCCTGATAAGTGCTGATGATTGGGTTCGTTCTTGACAGTTTGCTTAAATTTTGAACTCATTTAATTGAATATATGAAGGATTTTCTGTGCACTGTACCTGTAGTCATTCTGATTCCAAATTGGGATGGAACAACGCGTTATTTTCTTGATACGGAGGACATAATTTGTAACACTTTATTGCTCGCTCTGTTCCATATTCACTGCCGTTTAAGTTTGTGTGGTATCTTAAGTGGCGTATAATACAGTATGATAGAAGTTTGTTGAGTGATCAGATAATATGGAATGGGGGGAATACTATTTGTGTAAAGACAACCGTCATAGGAACTCTAGTGAGTTTGTATTTATATTACTGCAAGAATTAAATTCTGCAACAAAAAAGCTAACAGAGGCTTCAGAAAATTTTCTTATTTTCATGACTATCTGCTGAAATATGTGCATATACTGGTAAGTTATTACATGTGCTGGTATGCTTTATCTTGGACTAGGAAATAACTCTAGCAAGCTTCACTACTACAAAAGGTGGAAACTACATCAAGATTGCATAGCGCATGCTGTCACTTACCATAAGATGATCGATTTCTGATGTTCTCATCGTATCTCCTGTAACCCACGTTCTATCAGCTGTATTTCCATGCCGTTTAGAGAAGCAAGAAAGGATAGAAAAGGGGATGCGAACAATGGTATAAAAAACCAATAAACCATTCCAAGGCTGCCTATTATGTTCAACCTCATCGGCGTATATAGGCATTATGGTGCCTATCCCATTACTAAACATTGCTTCATCAGCAACCTTTGGGCTCTTCTTTCTGGTGAGAACATGCTCCCTCAAAGCCATGAATGTTCGAGACATCTTACAAGAAGTAATACGGCTTGAGAACCCAATTTCGGACACTAGATGATGGTGGTGTAGCTAGTTTTGCAAAGAGAGGAGAGAAGCTTGGGATAGAAAGAGGAGAAATGGTTATGCTTGTTCCTTTTTAAATTACAGATTAGGCTTTGTCTTGCTTTATGATTTGATAATGGTGAGTTAGTGGTGGGTTTATGCTTAGTTGTTTAGTGCTTATGACTATGAAAGTAAGGTACGATGCTCCATCTTATCAGACGTCTAGTTCCACATAAATACTAATGCTCCTAGGGGTTGAGGACCCTACATAAGAAATATCACTTTACTTTTTAAAAAAAAATTGTAATCAAGGGTTGGTGAATTGATCTTTTTTTTTTTTTTTTTGAAAGATGGTGAATTGATCTTTAGGAGTGAGCTAGTTACCTAATTGTGAGGGTAACTTTGGAAATTTCTTATAATTTAGAGGTGTATTGGTGTATATAAGTATAAGGAAGGGTTTTATTATTCTTCAAAACAACATGAACTATACGCATTCAACTACTAATTGGTAATGATGCGAAAGGTTTAAGTTGGCCAATAATGATGTGATGTGAGTTATAATCATAGTATATAAGATATGATTGTGAGTATACATATGTTATATCGTAATCTATCTTCAAATATGCCAAGGTGTATAATAGAAGTTGTGGATCTAGAACTTTATGAGAATCAAACTCAAGCTAAAAAGTTGGTAGCACTTAATAGAATCACTAAGTTGAACCTCATATTCTCTTATAAGATGTAAATCCTCCAAATCATGCACTTACGACAAATATTTAAGGAAGGTTTTATTTACTAGTAATTTATTATTCTTCGAAACAACATGAATAACGAACAGGTAATGTGCAAAAGGTATTTTCTATTTGAGCAAAACTAAGAGATATGTCGCATTATAGTGATGTGATGTGTAATTTATAACCATACTTTATGATACTACTTTGAGTATACTTATGTAACACTATAACCTATTTTCGTATTACTAAGGTGTATAATAAAAATAGTGAATCAAGCTTGTGGTTAAAAGTCGGTAGCACTCGCAGCAGACCCACTACGTTGAACCTAATAATTTCATCTAAGATGTACTTCATCTTCCTACAAAAAATTAAGCCAAAACATGCACTTACAACAAAAAAATCATAAATCATAAGTTTCTTTTTCTCAAATTGGGAAACTAATCAAACTCATATTATTTAGGTGGTTGTTAAGATAAATTAAATAAATTGTTGGCTTTTATTCCGTTACAAAACAATGAAGGAAATTACGTTGTATGCCTCGTGCTTGAATTGTTTAAGCGCAATAACGTCAATAAGTTGTTTCAGTTGTGTGTGGCTTTGTCTATAAGTCACTACAAAGAGAAATGGGAGCTTATTTATGAGTTTAATGTTTTGTTATTTAAATTAGGTTGCAAGACTTGCAACTTGCAAGTCTTAACTTTCAGTTGTTTATAGTTTTAATTGCACTATGCCATCATCTTTGTTGAACTTTATAGCTTTATTTATATAACTTTACTAGTTATAATTTATATATGTTTAGATCAATTATTGACTTTTTCTATTCTATTGTCTTATTTTAAACAAAATTCTTTTTGCTTTATGCAATCTTTCATTTGTTTATCTTTGAGTCTATAATAATTAGCCTAAATTTTACTTATTCTCTAAGAGTACTTAGTTCACACATTTTAATACTCGGTATAAGTGGTTGTTTGGTTGAACATATGAAGTGTTATTTCCTAACATACATCTTAATTTGTTCAAGAATTCACACGAATTGTTTTATGTTGTTTGGCTGGTCTCACTATATAAGAGTACTAGATGGAAGCCCGTGCGATGCACGGTTTTTTCATCTAAGATTTTTAATTATTTGATTTATTGTATTTAATAATTTCAGACAAAATTACAAAAGTATAATATTTTTTTTTACTATAATTTATAATGAATTTATTATATATAATAAATTGTAAATATGATATTTTTTCCGTTATATAAAATCTTTAATGTGAAATGATAAATTTTTAATAATTTAAATCCTAAATCATTATTCATTATTGATATAAATTAAATCTTTACATTTACATAAAATAAATCAATATATTTACCAATAAATTAAAAATTGTTGCGATATAAAATCAAATCTATGCATTGAAATTTTTTCATCGTCTCCAAAAATAACCAAAGTCATCCATATATTAAGTATACAACATCTAATCGTATGCCATTACATAAACAAATAATCGTTAAGTATCCTAAATAAATACATTGTAACTAATAATTACAAATATAACTTTAAAAATAAGATTTTAAAAATTACCAAGACATTGATGACCTAAAACTAACACAAAATTACTAACACAAAATTCTCTTGATGGGGTTTTGTATCCATACGAAATTTTATTTTTGTCGTATGATGTGTTAGATCTGCATGTAAATAAACATTATTTAGTAAATAAAACATAAACATACAATCGTTGAGTATCCCAAATTAATACAATGTAAGTAATAATTAGAAATACTAATTTAAACATAGAATTTTAAAAATTAAGCTATAAATTACCCGGCCATTGATGACCAAAAATTAACACAAAAGTACTAACACAAAATTCACTTGATGGGGTTTTTTTATTGATACGAAATTTTGTTTGTGTCGTATGATGTGTCAATTTATAATGGTAGGTATCACAAATTTTAATTTAATTATAATTAACGAATAATTTGTATTTCCTATCATAAATACTATCAAAATTTATCTTATAATGATAGGTATGAAACTTTATTATAGATGTTTATCATTTAAATATTTCTTAGTATATTTTTTTTTGGATTTCTTATACTTGTAGTATTGAATTAATAAATTTATTTTTTCATATATTTTTACTTTATTTTTTTTCATTAAAATAATTTAATTCGTGGATTATAATCTACGTGGCATTAAAATTTTAGATATATCAAATTTAATTCGTTACTTTTATTTAGGTGGCGACATAATTTTTTAATTCAAAAAAACAAAATACAAATCTTTCTTCTTATTGGTCGAAATAAGTATATTTCTTACGTGGCGTTCCGAATGCTCTCCAAAAATGCCTACTTTATATAGATATATCAAATTTAATTCGTTATTTTTATCTAGGTGGCGACATAATTTGTTAATTCAAAAATAAAATACAAATCATTCTTCTTATTGGTCGAAATAATACATTTTCTTACGTGGCGCTCCGAATGATCTCCAAAAATGCCTACTTTATTTTAGTCTGTTTTGGTCAAGGAATTGACACCAAGGATTCACATTTGGCATCATCACTGCCCACTAATAAGCTTTCTTCACTAAGAGTTGTTTTATCAATATCCGAATTTGGAATCTTTTTCCTCTTTCTAGTTTTTTTCTTTCTTAGAAGATCATCATCTACAACCATAGCATCAATCTTAGTTTTATTACTAATAAACGAAATTCTCTCTTCTTCATCTTCTTTTGCCATCTCACGTATTAAACATCGTAATTCATCAACACATTTGTGCAATTCCATGTTCAAACATCCTACAAACTTTGAAAAGAAAGATAGATATCTCATTTTAGACTGATTTTTATCACATTAAGCTAAAAGAGGGTGTTTTCTTTTTCATATGAGAGTCTCTACTCACTGGACTAGACAGGTATCTTAGATTTGATTCATAGATACAAGCTAACTACCGTTAGGTAGAAATTCCGTAAGAATAGAAGCCTGCATGGTTTTTCCACTCTGATCATAAGAGGATCTGCGCCAATACTTGATAGCTCTTTGATAATTACCTTACATGCATGACAAATCATACTTTTTACTATGTATTTGTCAATTATTTATGTATGATATCACATATTGATATTATGTGAGCATTGCTTTAAATTATCTAATTGAAATATAATGATAAACAAAATATGTCATAAAATTATGTCTCTAGATCTATTTTTTTTTTTTTAGTAACTTGACATCTATTATACATGATGGTTGTAATTATGCATGTGTCATTATATATACATTTCTGTTAATTTCTGTAACGAGTGAGATTGCTAATATATGCATGATGTCATATTTTTAATATAATTGACTATGTGGATTTTTTTCTAGTTGACCTCAAATTAAATTACGATAATACGAGTATACAACCCCTTTGGCTTTACATGCAATGTTGAATATTACTTTAAAAACAAACTTGAGGACAAATCCATTATTTTGTTAATCATATCAGAAAGGATTTGATTAATGAATTACAGTTTGTGATGATAGTAATGATTATGATATGATATACATATGATTTCTATGAAATGGTAAAGGAAGTAGTGTAATATTATTAACTCGCAAGCTAATACTCTATAAATGTATACTCCTTTTCAATTTTAGGACTTGAATTCCAAATTTTGGTCTTTAACACTTAGAAATATTAATTTGTGTATGATTGAATTTGTTTATATACCTATATACATGAAGTTGGATTATAGGAATGATGAATAAATTGAGCATGTAATACTTACATATATATATGGAGCTGAAATTCCTTAAATTTATAAAGGTTTAAAAATCCTAAAAAATGATACAAAGATACGTATATGACCTAGAAATTTCTATTAGTTTCTAATAAAGTATATTGCTTAATATCATCCGCGATACTAATGCAATTCTATAGACACAATTCCATGTGAAAAAATATACAAAAGGTTTTGAATGTATTCTAGATATTGAACTCTAAGTGAGTATTGGAGATACATAAATTACTAGATTTACTCACTCCATAAGTGAATGAGAGTTCATGTGATTGAAAGAAAGCATGTTTGCATGATGTTTTCATGATTACAATTCATTGAAAAGCTCAATTAGAATTGCAAACATAATTACATATCAACTATTGGACCAAGAAATAATGTTTATGAGTTTATAAAATGCAAACATAACATTGAGAGAAACTTTACATGATCAACGTTTTATTATGCCTATAAATATAAGAGGTTTCGTTTTTTTTAAGATGAATGTAATTGGGCAAGAGGAACATGATTAAGTGTCTATAAGTATAATTTTATCTAAGCATGTTTTTGCTAAAAGGAACACGTTACTTGATACATGACATTGCCAATAGAATTTATGGCTTAAAAGGTGTAGGGATTTTAAAGGTTGTTGGATTGATTCTATACCCCCATATGCAAGGATTAGGGGGAGATTGTAAGTAATCCTTACACATAGATAATAAAATATATTGATGGTCAGTTTGATACATGCATTAACTTAAATATCAACGATTTATCTAATAGAAGTGGCCACATGTTAATTATTTATTTTGAAATGATACCATCCAGATGAATATAAATAAATGTCATTGATCATATACTAGTTGTAAATGCTCCAATTAAAATTGATGCCCCATAAGGACAATATCAATTGCTAATGAACCTATAGCACGCCTGAAGCGTGATAGATCAATATGTTCTAAAGATAATTAAGTCTTATGTAAGAGTAATGGGTAATCATCAAAGAGCCATCAAGTAATGCACGGTTTTTTCATCTAACATTTTTAATTATTTGATTTATTATATTTAATAATTTCAGATAAAATTACAAAAGTTCAACATTTAATTTTTTTACTATAATTTATAATGAATTTATTAAATATAAATAAATTGTAAATATGATATTTTTTCCGTTATATAAAATCTTTAATGTGAAATGATAAATTTTTAATAATTTAAATCGTAAATCATTGTTCATTGTTTTACCATATCTTTTATTTCGATAAAATCACCAACCTTGCCAACAACCAACCTAATACATCAATGGATAAATTATGTTACCCAAACTGAAATTGATATAAATTAAATCTTTACTTTTATATAAAATAAATCAATATATTTACCAATAAATGAAAAATTGTTGCGATATAAAATCAAATCTATGCATTGGAATATTTTCATCATCTCCAAAAATAACCAAAGCCATCCATATGTTAAGTTACAACATCTAATCGTATGCCATTACATAAACAAATAATCGTTAAGTATCCTAAATAAATACAATGTAACTAATAATTACAAATATAACTTTAAACATAAGATTTTAAAAATTACCCGGACATTGATGACCTAAAACTAACACAAAATTACTAACACAAAATTCGCTTGATAGGGTTTTGTATTCATACGAAATTTTATTTGTGTCATATGATGTGTCAGATCTGCATGTAAAAAAACATTTAGTAAATAAAACATAAACATATAATCGTCGAGTATCCCAAATTAATACAATGTAAGTAATAATTAGAAATACTAATTTACACATAGGATTTTAAAAATTAAGCTAAAAATTACCCGGCCATTGATGACCAAAAATTAACAAAAAATTCGCTTGATGGGGTTTTTTATTGATACGAAATTTTGTTTTTGTCGTATAATGTGTCAATTTATAATGGTAGGTATCATAAATTTTAATTTAATTATAATTAACGAACAATTTGTATTTCTTATCATAAATACTATCAAAATTTATCTTATAATGATAGGTATCAAACTTTATTATAATCGTTTATTATTTATTTCTTAGTATATTTTTTTTTGAATTTCTTATACTCGTAGTATTGAATTAATAAATATATCTTTTCCTATATTTTTACTTTATTTTTTTTCATTAAAATAATTTAATTCGTGGATTATAATCTACGTGGCATTAAAATTTTAGATATATCAAATCTAATTCGTTACTTTTATCTAGGTTGCGACATAATTTTTTAATTCAAAAATAAAATACAAATCTTTCTTCTTATTAATCGAAATAATATATTTTCTTACGTGGCGCTCCGAATGCTTTAAAAAAATGTCTACTTTATTTATATATATACTAGATTAGATTTGGTCCATACATTTCACATTTGTATAAGTGATTGTTTGGTTGAACATGGGAAGTGTTATTTCCTAACATCTTAATTTGTCTAGGAATTCACAGGAATTGTTTCAAGTTGTTTGGTTGGTGGTAAGTTCAACGTCCCATGGGAAGTTGCAATTATCTTGTAAACAACTTCTTTCATTTTATGGGAAGTAGAATTTCTTAGTTCATATGAGTGCTTTACAAGTGCAACTTCCTACAATTTTGTCAACCAAACAACTTCTCATGCTTTTACTTTTAATGTGTATGTCAACCATATAAAAGCCTAGATACTGGTTTGAAATTAAACAAACTCATAATCTATTTCCTATTAAGTAAATTTACAAAGAAGGAAACTTTGGAATTAGTTGACATGTATGAATGTATTGATTTCTATAATAAAAAAAGTGTTTGAATTTGGCCAACTTAGCTTGTTGCGTTCTAGGTGCCTACTAGGGATGTGGAGCAATTGCTCCATACCATGGCTTTTAGTAACTTTCATTTAATAGAGAAAACATGAGTGCAAAAAGAGAAAAAGGGAAAGTGCTAGGATTCTAAATTCATAACTATATACTGTTGTTAGCGTTTTTACTGAGACACACTTAGAGGTGTCAATTATGGTACATGGGTCGTGTTTGGTAAGGTTGTATCAAATTTATTTAAAAGTTCAGTCATACTCCCTCCATTTTTAAATACTTACTCTATTTCCTTATTTAGAAAGTTTTTATAATATTTAATTCATTCCTCTCAACTAGTGGACCCAATATAAATCATATTTTATTAGTTTCATATTCTTTTTCCTTCAATTCTCTCAACTACTTTTGCTTTTTACAATTTTTTATTCTTCCACCAACCCCACCACCTCTATATTTTATTACTTTCTCCAATTTCGCGTAAAACTTCGCGCATATATTTAAAAACGGAGGGAGTACTATATTATTTGTCCATACGAATTGAAACATGAAAAATCGAGTCAATTTTTAACACTTTTACTATTCTACATACGCTCAATCGCTCAAAAAATTGTCCTGTTCTATAATCGCTCAAAAAATTGTCCTGTTCTATAATCGCTCAAAAAATCGTCCATTACTCGTCCTTAAAAAGGTAAAACTATTGCGGTTAATAAACCCCAATAGTTTGCCTCAAAAAAAAAAAAAAAACCAATAGAAATAATTAGTCGTAGAGTCGTAATACTGTACAATTTTGCCGAGTAGAAGATTCAGAACAGAAGCCAAAAGGGCGCCCTTACTCTTCCTATTATTTTCCCCAAATTGAAGAGCTGAGGATCAATATATCAAATTCAGAGGAACGAAATTGGGGGCATATTCAAAGTTTTCCAGAAATTGAACTCAATCATTCACTAGGTAAATATTCTTCGTCTTGAATTCTTTCATTACTTAACTCTTTCGGATATGTTTTGGTTAATTTTTACATTGTTTTGATTAATTATACACCAGCATTCAGCAATTTCATACTATAAAGTTTCAGAATTTGATCGAATTAATCTTGGTTAATTTATACATTGGCAAGCTCAAATTAAATTACAGAATTGTTTCGAATTTAATTTGGTTATTTCTTAAATTAGCAAGCTCAAGAAACAAGTTCAGAGTTATTTCGAATTTATTTTGATTAATTCATTCATTGGCAAGCTCATATAAGCTTTCATAATTCTTTTTAATTAATGTTTGGTTATTTTGAACATTGGCAAGCTTTAATTAGAAATTCAGAAGTAATTTTCGGAACTACTTTGGAAGTATCTGAATTTCGTTCTGGTAATTTTATGCATTGTGAAGCTCAAATTAAATTTCGAAATTATTTGGAATTCATTTTAGTTAATTTATGCACTGGCAAGCTCAATTAATTGTTCAAATTTGTTTCGAATCCTTGGATGGTTATGATGTTGGATGGTTTCGTGTAGGTTGTGATAGATGTTTTAAGTTTATGAGTTGTTAGAGGATATATGAAGTGTTAGAATGGATGATCAAGTGGGTATTCCCGATGATTTGCGTTGTAAGAGGTCGGATGGTAAACAATGGAGGTGTACTGCTATGTCTATGCCGGATAAAACCGTATGTGAGAAGCACTACATTCAGGCGAAGAAGAGAGCAGCGAATTCTGCGTTACGAGCCAGTTTAAAGAAAGCAAAGAGGAAATCTATGGGTGAAACTGGAAGTCCTATTTATATGGAGAGTAGAAGTGACGATAACAACAAGGATATGTCACTACAAGTGCAGGATTTTCCTGTTTCAGGTTTACCAAACAATCCCAAGGATCGGATGCCAACCAATGGAGAGGATGATATGCAAACAGACTTGGATTATCATGATCAAAGTCGAAGGTCTTACACTCCTTATGGCATAGAATCCTCAAGGAACATGTCACAGAAGAGCATTGATGATGGTGCTATGGTTACTAGTGAGGTAGAACATCTTTTCTTTTTATTCGCTCTAGTAGTCTTGTAGATCTATTGATTTTTTTCCTAAGAAATAACCTATTGGTGGCCTATGTTATTCATACTTGGCTATAAGTGCCAGACATGGCCAATTTATGAAAATTTTGCCCATAATGAAGTGTCTTAAGTGTCATACCAATGTCCGAGTGGCAAGTGCTGAATATTTGACTCTTGTGCTTAGTGAAGTTAAAGTTGGACTAACACGTATCTGTAAAAATGCCTGTGATTTCTGTAAATCATGCTGCAATTTTATCAATCATGAGAAACTATGCTTGTACTTCTAAAATTCTTGATTTTCCAGGCCATACATTCACTCATCACTGTGTTTGCAATAATGAATTCCATATTGCTCTCTAGGTTCATTCTGATGCTAGCACAGATTCTACAAATGACACTGGTGGACTTACTTGCCATCAGTGTCGAAGGAGTAACAAAGTTTCAGTTATTTGGTGCCATAAATGTGATAGAAAAGGATATTGTGAAAGCTGCATTAGTACATGGTGAGATTAATGTGTTTACTCTCTTAGATGTTTCTAGTCCTTGATGGTGTGGTGCATGACTATTGACTATCCACACTTGTGTTAGGTATGCAAACATTTCTTTGGAAGAGATCCAAAGAGTTTGCCCTGCATGTCGCGGCATGTGTAATTGTAAGTTGTGCTCCAGGGTGGATAATTTGATTAAGGTAAAATGACAGCTTTTATTGTAACATTTCTAGTTTATTTGCAAGTAATCTTTGGTTGTTATAACAATTCTAGTTTATCTAATTGCAAAGATTACCTTTTTTCTGTTGTTGCAGGCAAAAATAAGGGAGATACCTGTGCTGGACAAGCTACAATACCTCTATTGCTTGCTATCGTCGGTGCTTCCTGTGGTTAAGGAGATCCACCAGCAACAGTGTGCTGAAGTGGAATTACAGAAGAAGCTACATGGTAAGAAGTTTATTGTTTCATATTTTTGTGTCACACATTTCGTATAATATTGTTGCTGAAGTATATGCTGTTTATTCTTACATGGATGTGTTCTTCAGGAGCCGAAGTGGATCTAGAGAGGACGAAATTGAATGCAGATGAGCAGATGTGCTGGTACTCATGATATCTTATATACTACTCGGTTTGATTTGTGAAAATTGATGATCTAACATTTTTTAAAGAAACTACCTTATATATGCTGTCCAACCTTTTCTAAGTATGTTGTGGCCTTGTGGGTATATAATTTCTGTTAATTAGGTTATGCCTTTTTTGAAAAGGTATGTTGGTACATATGATTAATTGAAAATGTTTTCTGTTAGTGATTGCTGCAGAGTTCCAATTGTAGATTACCACCGGCACTGCTCAGTTTGCTCGTATGATCTTTGCCTCAGATGCTGTCAAGATCTTCGTAGTGAAACTCTGGCTGTTGCAAAAGATGATGTAGTGGACAATTATAGCTCTGAGAAAAATCAATTGGGAGAGGTTCTGAAAGAGCATCAAGCTTCACCAAACCATAAGCTTTTGCTAAGCGTGAAGTTTCCTGGTTGGAGAGCAAGTATAGATGGTAGTGTACCTTGCCTTCCGAGGGAACATGGTGGTTGTGGTTGCCCTTATCTAACTCTTCGGCGAATTTTCAAGATGAATTGGGTTGCTAAACTGGTAAAAAATCTAGAAGAAATGGTTAGTGGTTGCAAGGTTAAAGGCATTAGTAACTGTTCAGACTCTAGATCACTTAGCTCTAGGTTCCTTGAATGTGCATCACGTAAAGAGAGTGATGACAATTTCTTATATTGTCCATCTGCTCAAGACATTAAACTTGATGGCGTTGTAAACTTCCAAAAACATTGGGTGAAGGGTGAACCTGTCCTTGTTAAGCACGTCTGTGATGGTTCATCAAGCACAAGCTGGGACCCTATGGTTATATGGAGGGAAATTTGTGAATCTACTGATGAGAGGATGAATGATGCTAGTAAAATGGTGAAAGCTGTTGATTGCTTAGACTGGTCTGAGGTATGCTTTTCATATTTAACTGGTGTTAGTAAAATATTTGATTAGCCATTTGAAACATGACTTCATTTGCAAACTTTTCTCAAATAATAACCAAAGGCAATGCAACATTTGTTAGTTTGACAAGTCAATTTGTTACTTTAGGTAGTGTTATCTTCACCCAAATTTCACTTATCTTATTTTATCTGAATTTGAACTGGGTAGTGCTTATCTTATTAGAATTACTCGACCTGAAATAAGTGAAGATAATGTACCAAGTATGGAGCCAACCTATACCATCCGTATGTTATTAACTTGTGGTCCTAACTTATATACTGTCCCTATTTAGTTGATACACTTTTCTTATACAGACAACTTTCTATATTTGACATACTTCTCTTTCTTTCTATAATTGAAGTGGATCCACAAGTTTTCTTTTTTTTTTTTTTTTTTTTTCTTTTTAATTTCTCTCACATTGCTTTTTACCTGTGATCCACTAATTATAATAAACTAATAGCTATAGTAAAATTATACTCCACTACCCACTAGCTGTAGTAGAAAAAAAATACCCACTACCATTCATCACACAATAATATGTTTAAAACTTTGTGCTGGTCAAAGTATGTCAACTATATAGGGACGAGTCACGGAGGTAATATCATAGCTTATTAGACTTAAGTGAAATTAAGGTTAAAACCATATGTTTTTGTTGTGTTTCTGCAATAGCGTGGTTGTATTGTTGGTGTATGAAAAACATATTAGCCCTATTTGGCAATAAGCTGGTTTGACTAGCTATTGTATTAGCTGTTTGTATAAAGTGTCTGGTAATAGTTGCTAGCTACTAGATTGTCTAACCAATAAGTACATCGATACAACATATTGCTGGGTATTTTGTTTGCTATTATTATAGTTTTATAGGTTGAATTCATTTGAAGTTTATAATTGAATAATCACAACTTTTACTAATACATTATAATGGATTTTACTAGGGATGATTAATCATCAAATTAATTTAATAGCGTAAATATTACTCCCAGTACTACCTTCGTCCCTCAAAAATGTTCCCGCTTTTAATGCATGACAAATTGAGCATCAATATCTTGAATTAAGTATTATAAAACATCACTAAATATTAATATTTTGAAACTACACATCGAGACGAATCAAACAAAATTTTACACGGATGAATATGTTTTCCTTATATGTATCAATGAACACCCGAGGTCAAAGTATCCGCCTTTAAATTGAATATTCTAAATGCAAACATCTTTTTAGAGACATGGGGAGTACTATTACTTTTATCACTTGTAAAAATTTAAAAGAAGTAGAGATGTTAATTGTCACAATTTTTTAACTATAAACACAGTTAGCCCATTAGACCATTAATCACACTAAGAAAGGGGGAACAACCAACCTTTCATACTCCTAGGTCCTAGCCTAGTAGTCCATATCTACATTACCTGTCAGCCCTCCCTTAGTAAACAACTCTTACATGACTGATGAATCTAGTTGCTTCTATCAGCCATTTTTGTTATTACCCCTTCTTGATTAAAAGATAAAGGTCAATTAATCTTTCTTATCCTATGCTTTACCATCTCAAAATTATGCACACCGCCGTGTCATCTTTCTTAAAAAAACTCAGTGAAATCAATTAATCAGATCAAGTACCAATTACCCTCCCACCTCAATTTATTTTCGGCCAATTACATGGAATTCAACACGCTATCAAATCTGAGGTATTTGGAGCAATTTTAACTCTTCGTATTATTTTTAATTTTAATTTGTGGTTGCTTATTTAGATTTCTTGTATTCATGGCTATTCATTTTCTAGAGCATCTTTGTGGATTTTATTACGATGTACATGTTTCTTTTTCCAAATTTGATTTTTTTATTCTTCAGATCTTATTAAAATCTGATGTGTAAAAATTATTTATTGCTGGCTTTTTATGTTGTCCTTTGTTTTCAATCATGGTGTGGTATGTTTATGGTGTAGCAGAGAAAGACGACCAAATTATGTTGAAGGAGGAGAGACAGGCTTTTCTCTTTGAAATGTTTTTCAAACCTCTCCTGTCAAAATGCTTTCTCTTGAGCTTTTCAAAAATAGCATTTTGAAGAAAGCTCTCTGATTTAATAATCTTCCAACCCAACAAAATTTTCAGAGGTCTCTCTTGCTCAAACCTCTAATGAGGTTCAAACTTCTAAAAGCTCTCAAAAATGTTACCAACCGAAGACAGATATTGATTCTTAGTTCCATACTGCCTTGTGAACTTTCAAAGTGATTGACTGATTGAATTTGCCAACTTACAAATATGAATTGAAGGTGCATGGACCAGGTTTGCAACACAAACCTGGTGTTTGAGAATCCTCTGTGCTTAGTGTAAGAATTCCGTTCTTGTGGATTGGTATCTTGTGAGTTGTGTCTATTATTGTGGGCTTTGGAGCTGGAAGAGAAGAAGAAGTCTTTTTGCTGTAGAATTTTCCTATTGAGCTGTGCTATGCAATAGGGTTGGTCTACTTGGCCATTTTTTCTCTTAAGCCTTGCGTATTTTTGGTTTATTTCATAGCTGATCTGCAACATGGTAGTTGCTTCACTTTTCTGTCGTACTTGGTTGAAGTATGCCTGATCCTCTTTTCTATCTATCATTAAAAATTATTTTTTGTAAAGTATCAGCATTGTGATTGCTTGGTTGGATCATGACCATACTTGCCTCTCTTGAAGACAGGTTGATATAGAACTTGGGCAATTCATGAAAGGATACTCAGAGGGGCTTCTTCGTGAAAATGGTAGCCTGCAAATGTTGAAGTTGAAAGACTGGCCATCACCTAGTGCATCTGAAGAGTTCTTTTTGTACCAAAGGCCTGAATTTATAAGTAAAGTGCCATTTCTTGAATTTATCCATTCAAAGTGGGGGCTTTTGAATGTTGCTGCAAAATTACCGCATTATTCCCTGCAAAATGATGTTGGACCTAAGATATTCATCTCGTATGGACTATCTGAAGAGTTAGGTACAGGTGACTCAGTGACTAATCTTCATTTGAACATGCGTGATATGGTGAGTCTTTCATACTTTATTTCTTTCTGTTTGTTCTCTGAGTTTAAGGATGAGGGGTGATTGTGTATATTCATAGGTCTAAAACTATAAATAGTAACCCAGAAAAATCAGGATTCCTAATATTCTATGGTTCTCTGTAGTTCTAAATTCCTACTATATGATAGTTTGAACTCTTAGAAACTCAATATACCAGAACTCTGAGGACTTGCGAAATATGTACTGCATCCAGTTTTCTCTTAACATCAAGTTAGACACCATAAATAATATTTCTCTTGCAAATAAATTCAAATTTATGTATCTGTTTTCATGGTCATGATGCTCGAAGTACGATCAAGAATACTAGATAGAAAGATTCATCATTTGAGTTGCAGGTTGTCTCTTCCCAATGTCTACTTAGAGACAAAAGGCTTATTTGTCGTGCCTTGTAGACAAATGGACTGCCTAAGCCGTTATAGATATCCTATAAACCATTCTCTGTTTTTTAGTTTTGAATTTTTCATTCAGATAAATAATTTAGTATTGTTTCAGCAATCTTTTTATATTTTGCCATAGAAATTTTCTAATCTAGTTTTCATCAATCTGATTTTATTTTCTAGTAAAGTTGAATAGGTAACAATCTAGATGGGATCATAATTGCATTACTGTATATTTTGTCTGATAAAAATAAGGGGAATTTTGAACCAGCAATTGTTACCATTCTTAAAACTGATAAATGCTTGGATATCATTCTTTTTTAAAAATAATAAAAATATATTCAAATAAATAACCTGTGAAAGTGAGCACTTTATTATTAAGTCAATCTGTAGAACCTTTTGAAATAGGAAACTAAAAGGAATTTTACTTTTGTTTCCATTTAGTTATTTCAAATATATATGTAAAACTTTAAACATCCATCAACTAAAAAAGACTATAAATCGGAAAATTGACTAAATATCTTATAAAGTCAATGATGATAAAAATAAATAACTATTTTAATAAATTTATTCCGTAGGATATTCCAAATTACTGCCTCATTATTTGCAAAATGGTTTAATTGTCTTGCCTTGTTTCATGGTCACCAACCCACTGGCGTAAAAGTACACAAGGGAAGAGTTGGAGGTGGGGTTGGGGGGGAGGGAATGTTTGGGAGTTGAAATTTATCAGTAGTAATTTGGGACAATAGATCTTTTGAGTTATAGGACTTATTGATTGGATGCTAGGAGAAGTGGAATCTTATGTCAATTTAATTTTTCTGATTTAAGGATTGCCTTATAGAAATCGAGAGAACGCTATTAATGTTGTAGCAAATTATGGGCTATGGAAATAAGGAAGCATTCAAATTGATCATAGTAGAGTCACTGTCTACATCTCATTAGGATATTTATCTAAAAAGGTCTATTCAATTTCTAAAAAGGTATGTTATCACTGTCTACATCTCATTAGGATATTTATCTTTCACTATGTGTCTATTTGACAAGATTGTCACCTAAAGCTACCTCTGGGATTATTTGACAAAATTTATTGTAGCTGCTGCTGCTACACAGCTACACTACCTAACTTACTCTACATTCTCTTTCTCTTGAGCTTTCTAACTTGTTTTAAGAAGTCTTAAACTCACGCTTACCATTTAGCAGGTGAGTTGGGTAAGAAAAAGAACCTTTTTTGTTGGGGGAGAGGGTGCTTTATGATCTTATTTGAGTACAATGGCATTATAAGATCATAAACAAGTTTGATTCCATGGGTCATCAATGATTCTTATTTAAAATGATGTAAATCAAGAATAAACAAATAATATTTCAAGTTCAAGAGTATTATTGATTCTCTCATCTTTTCGCTCTCCTTCAACCTTTTGTGTTTGAGATGTTTTTCACTTTGTTAGTGGCAATGTTTCTTGATTTATCTTGCAGGTATACCTCTTGGTGCATTCTTGTGAAATGAAAGTTAAAGAAAACAATGCCAAGATACAGAAAGCTTGTGGGGAAACTCAGGTGCAAAATTTTTCTGGATATCCATGCAGGGACTTGAATGAAGAAGTTCCAGTTAGTTTACCCGTTGATGGAGATGATAGGGAAAATATAAATAAGGGTAAGCTTGACATAAATTTAGATGAGCAAATGGAAGATACCGAATGCCAAAAATCCGATCTTGGACGTGAGCAAATGGAACAAGGAGTAATTTCCTGTGACAAACATCCAGGGGCCATTTGGGATGTCTTTCGACGGGAGGATGTTCCAAAGCTAACTTTGTATCTTAGATCACATTGGGAGGAATTCGGAATGTCCAATACGGTAAACATTGATCTTTTGAGAAATCACTAGCTATAAATACTTTAGTCTGATCCTAATATTTCCAATTTCTGGAATCTTAGGTTACTAGCCCTCTCTATAGTGAAGCAGTGTATCTGAATGATCACCATAAACAAAAGTTGATTGAGGAATTCGGTAAGTCTGCTTATTCATTAAGGAATCCTGTAATTGAGTAATTTGTTTCTGACTTCTTTGTATGTCCATAGCCTAGACAGAATTGGGAACTGCCGTCAATGGCATTGTATCTTTGTTTCCCATCCAAAAGGTTGTTATTTGTCTCATTGTGGGACTTTATACCTAATGTTATGGCTTCCACCAGCCTCTTTCTATAGTTAAGTTTCATGCTTTTGAAATGTGCATAGGCCTGAAAACATCATTCATAAAGGAAAATATCTACCCATACTGTAATCACTCATCAGTTATTGCTCTTCGTTTGCGTAAAAGTTAGATCCAGTCGGCTCAGGGTGTTGATAGGCTGAGCTGACTGGATCTTTAATTTAGATCCAGTCGGCTCAAGATGTTGATAGAAAATTTCGATACCCGGTTTGGAGTTCTGGTGTCAGGCTGTCCGTCTAGCTTCTTTCTGTGATCATGTTCATGCAGTTCTTCCTAGCTTAGCCCTTGATGTATGTGTGATTGTGGCTCCTATATTTGTTTCTGCTTAATTTTTTTAGTAGACTTGTGATCTCCTTTATTGTGTCTCCTTGTATTCTCCATCATTTTTCTCATAGATTGCTATATTTCTATGAAATCCTAGGGTTCCAATTAATATTCAAGTGACCTATCTATATTTCTATTCTGGTGTAAATCCTATGTGGCTGTCTTGAATTGAGTAACTTATGGCCAATCTCATGCTCTTACAATAGCCTCCCCTCTCTCTTGCTGCAACCCATAACAACATTTCTTGTTACTTGTTTTTCTCTGATGCTCTCTAGCTCACTGGTTCATAAGGTTTATTTCACGTCTGTTGTTTTTGTCCCTATGTCCATTTGTTATGAGAGAATCTTTACTTATGTGCCTGGTGTAATGGTGGTTTTGTTTTACCACTATGATTGGGCAAAATCCAAATTTGTGTTCTCTAGTCATTATACAACTATACTTGTGGAACATATCTTTGCAATATTCTGACCATTAATATAGCATGATTTCACAAAATCTCGATAATTTGGTGTGCTAGGTAGGATTACAAATAAATAACATGGTTAATAACATTTTTTAGGGGTTGAACCGTGGTCATTTGAACAACACTTAGGCCAAGCCGTGTTTGTTCCTGCCGGATGTCCATTCCAAGTAAGAAATCTTCAGGTGAGTTCATTTGAATACTTTGGTTTTAGTGGGAGATGCTTTGGTCATGTCAATACCTTATTTCATTCTCTTTCTTGCTGTTTATTTTGGACTCGATAAATTGCTAGTTTCTACCTTTATCATGCTGGTATTTGCATCAATGTTTATGGTTGATTTTTGTACCCTGGTCCTGTCTTAAGCTACTATTCTCAATATGACTTCTTTGACAATAATACCTTCCAAGTATGAATACTTGCTCATACTTAGAACGTAATCCGATTTGTCTGCATTATCACTTGTGTTTTGCTTAAGCCTGTAGCAGCTTATGTCGTGTCTATAGGTGTTTTCTTTGGCAAATAACCAGACATTATGTCCAAGACTTTTTATTTGGAAAGAGCAAAAAAATATTTTTTTTAGCGTTTGATTTCATTAGGTGCTTATCATGTTCCCCTTCCATGTCCATGAAAATTCAAACTTTCAGTTTCTGCTGCTTTGCTTTAGTAACAGAATGATTTTATGGAGTAGCCAATAATAAGTCATCATAATCAGCAGAGGTGTATGTGTTCCAATGTGTGCCTTTTGTGTGTTTAAAAGTAGTTAAATCCTTTAAACACACTTTGGTTCTAAGAACTTGTAAGTTGCAAGATGTTTTTTTAGTTGTTATACTGACATGTGAGATGTTTGTTGTATTCATTTGATGACTTTGCAGTCCACGGTTCAGTTGGGTCTCGATTTTTTGTCACCTGAGAGCTTAGAGCAGGCAGTGAAACTGGCAGAAGAAATTCGCTGTCTTTCAAATGATCATGCAACAAAGCTACAAATGGTAGAGGTATACCATTCTTGCAGTATTCTTGATTTAGTTGTGAAAATAAATTTTGCTATTATATAATTGACAAATAAGCCACTCTATGTCAGTGAAGGTGTCTGACTTGCATCTTCTTGTGCTCTCAGGTTGGAAAGATATCGCTATATGCAGCTAGTTCTGCAATCAAAGAGGTGCAGAAGCTGGTTCTTGACCCAAAGTAAGCGGGATCCTTAAATTTAAATTATATTGTGCTTAATTTTTTAATTTAGAAAGTGATCGCAACTGCGGTGAATTCTCGTTGATAATCTACCTATGACTCTGAAAGTCTATGCCATGCATGCTTTGTCTATGTGTAATCCAGAGAATGTGTGTAATTTACAAATTTGAACATAATATGTTGTTATTTTCCTGTAGGCTTGGCCCAGAGCTTGTGTTTGAGGATCGTAATCTGACTGCAGTGGTTTCAGAGAATCTGGAAAGAATGACGAAACAGAGACAATCTGTCTGTGCATGAACCAATGTATATTCACATCTTGGTAACTTGTGCTTCATTCTTGTATACATTGCAATTTAATTTAATTTAATTTTATTTTATTTTATTTTATTTTTTTTCTGGATCAGTACGAACTGGCAGTTTCTTTTTAAAGGTTTGAATGGGGAAGAAAAGAAAAGTGTCTATACACAGATAATGGATTTACTGTCCCTGCACAACACAGAGGGTTTATACCTGTGTATAACCTATCCCAAAAAATGAATTTGGGCTATTCCTGTTACTCTGTGTTCGGGAAAAAAATCTTCCATCCATGGTATCAGAGAGCAAAGTTTGACTAATTTTTTCCTTTTTATTACAAGTATACATTAATTTTCAAAGATGAAAACTTTCGTGTACACCCAATTTACAATAATATTTTTTTGTACATGTTTGAGTTTTAGGATAACTTTTAGCTAATTTGGGTAACTTTTAACCTTTTTTGGAATAACTTTAAACCTGACATGATTTTAATGTAAGTAGGCCATGGGATAAGTTTACAAGGTTAATATAATTACTTTCACTCACTTGGATTTGATTTTTAGTCCTATAAAGAGAGTGACTTTATCAATAAAACATATGTAACTTTTATTTATATCGGGGTAAATTTTACTTATATTGGGGTAACTTCTGAAGTTCTGATCATTTTCAGGCAACTTTATATCCGATGTATTTAATGTACTCTGGATTTTTTAAAAAGTTTGTATATATCCAACAATAACATGCCTAAATTACTTATCATATTAAATCTCAACAAAGTAAAGGTCAAAGATGGCAAACTTTGGCCAGCAAGACGGTAGGAAAAAAAAAAAATATATGTATAATTTTACTAGATTACCTCAAGATTAGGATTCTTCTACTTATTTTAATACTGGTATAATTTTTCTTTCTTCATTAATGAAGACTTAACTGCGGTGTGTAAAATTTCTTATGCATAACCATAATCCTATAAAAAAAATGTGTTACGTTATTCACAGTGTTATATTATGTCAAAATAAAGATTAAAAATAGATGCTTTATAAAATATACTTTCTTAGATACACCCAGGCATGTACCCATGGGGCTATAACCTAGTATCCATAACAGAACCCCCAAATAAAGTCTGCGCATTGTTCTTTTCCTCACGTTTTGCTGCAATGCTTTGAGTGTCGAATCCTGGACTTAATTATGAAGTTGATCAGTGACCACTTACCAGGCTGCTTTGGATGTATAATAGGGGTAGTTCATCATTTTACTATCCAAAGTGTATCTGGAATGTACCTAAAATAATCTGAATCGGCATTAAAAGAAAACTGTAAAACACTTCCTGCTTAATTGCATAAACAAGGGAAGAAAGTATGGACTCCTGGTGCTGCTCATGCACTTATGTCTGCAAATGCTAAAAATTTAATCTATGTGAAATTGAGCCATAAGATTGTTTACAAATTTTTCCGTACAGCATAACTCGTGATTTACTGCTTCACAAGTGAATAAATTGACATGGTTTTTTATGACTGTCTTTAGAAGGATTGCTTACACTGGGACTTTGGGTAAATGAAAATTGTGGAAGCTAATTTGTTAACGTGTTAGCTTTCAACATTTTTAAAAGGATCAATTCTTGGATGGATCCTCTATTTTAGACATTTAGCAAAATGATATTTTGTATGATTATTGCCTAGTTTTTTAATATAAGATATAAAAAAATAAAATTCACTAGCTTCCTTTTTCCTTCTCATAATTATGACTATTGTGAGAGAAGGCTGAAGGGCGGCACTGTGGCACGGCTTATCAGAATACAAGCTGAATTTCTTCCGGTTAATTCAAAGCTATCTTTTGAATTAATTCCAGCCTATAATTTTAGGCTCTGTTGCACGCCTATGTGTATTGGATACCATATAAAATCCTTAGTAAAGTCTAGCAAAATGATTCTGAATTCTGTACCAATCTGTCTTTCATATATTCCGTAGTAACTTTTTGTCTGACCGTGAATGTAGCTAGATTAGTTTCAGAAACCACATGAATTTGTTTCTTGATCTTTGGTTCTTTATTGTACATACACATGCTTCCATGCATATGTTATGAAGTTAGACTAAATGAGGCAGCAATTTTGTAGAAGTCTTCTTTCACTTTTTGCCATGCTGATTCTGGAGCTTGTGCGTTGAGTGTGTATAGCCTTCCATTTTGGGCACAACATACAGTCACATTATGGCGCTGAAACGAGGAGCTTTCAACCCTAAATTCTAACTCATAATAATTTATATTTTTCAGAGAATCGCCTCTCAGGTTTGATCTCAGCAATGTAGCCTTCACATCTGGACGTCGAGTGGGAGCAGTTATTGTTCTGATAACAGCTTCTCCTACCTCTTTTGGTCCTCCAAAGGCTTCTATCCTGTGAACAAAATATGATTCAAAAACCAAAATAGTTCCTTATTGGTGTGGAGGTGCTATTGTGCTAATATAACTCTCTTTAAATTTTGTTTATTTGACTCAAAAATTAAAATGTTCCTATTGCAGTAAATGTTGAACTGTTGATTGTTACAGCTAACATTAGAGAAACCAGTGGTTATAGCTTAAGATAGGTGAAGGATCAAAAGTACATAGTTGATACATGTACAACTCGTGCCATTAGTTTACAATGTTCTTTAAATAGAATTTGTTCAACTGTTGTGTTTTCTTTATACTTAGTACTGAGTCGCTTGAGTATAATTGTATAAAGTACCCCAGGGGTGGAGGGTTGAGACTAATAGACCATGCTTCAAACTTAATTACCTGAAATCTGGAGAGACTGGTGAAACAATGACGCTGACGTTAAGCTCACCAGTCGAGCCAGGAGGACCAAAGGCTACAACTGGTTCATTCACATTCCTTTTGCGACGTTTATCAGAATTGAGTGGAGGGGGATCGAGTGATCTTTCCTGTTCTGCCCGTTCTGCTGCTCGATAGAATAAAGTTTGGTCCGCCACCCATGTAGCTGGATAGATGAATTCTGTTTTTGTCCAGAAAAAAAAAAACATTCAACATTCAGTCTGACAACTATTTAAATTCATGTTCATATATAGTTGCTTCAAATAATATATAGAATGTATGTATGACATGAACTTGCTAACCAAATCCTTCATCTGTTGGCTGAATGCAGCGACTATATCCTCCTATTGGATAAAGAACATCTAGCTTGAGATTACGCCCTGTATCTGGTGAAAGTCCAAGGAAAAAGCTCGTGATTCCTCCAAAATTAGCACCAATAGCTACAAACGAGGCTGACCCAATGCCTATCACGAGCCTCCGTTGGAAGGTCGATGCAAGTGGTGCAAATTGCTCGGCAGGTGAATATTGGGTGCCCCTCCCTTTCTTGTCACCGGATGATTGAGTAAGATATATTCGGTTGCGGTTGGATGATGTTGCAAGGTAATGGTAGGGTTGCTGCAATGCCATTCTAACTTCTATGACTGGAATGTATTTTTACTGCTATGAAAGTATGAATTAAATGAGTTCCGATGAAAATGATGCAACAAATCGCATTGAGAAAGTTCCCAGTGTGTCTTGCCTTGTATGAGATAAGCAGATAATGTTAACTTCTTTCGGCGGGTCGTTTTTAGTGGCTCTCATTTGTTGTAGTTTGTGTGCGTTGAAGCTCAACTGAGTTTCGCCCATTCAACGTCACTAATATTATTGCTGCTTTTCAAAAGGGCTAAAATTCCACACATTTAGTTCTTTTTTATTTAACACGTTTTTTTGTAGATAATTTGTTAATGCATATTGAGAGGAAAAAATATTAAAACCTGGAATTTTTATTAACAAGATTTCATGCGATTGTATTTTTTTTTATAAATATAAGTCACATAAGTTAGTCAAGTGTGTGTGAATGTTGAATAGTGCTAAAATTAAATTGTGTCAATTAAAGAATGGATAAAATTTGAATTTTTAGGCAATGACAAATGAGGGAGTTTCAATTTATCTTTATGATAAACAGAAATCGTTTGGCATTTCAGTAAATAAATTATAAAAATATCCTAGACAGCATGACATTTTCATAAATAAATTAAAATTTGTCGAACCCGCATTTAATAAAAGTTGTTGACTAATTTATAAAAATGCCACTAGATGAACACTTTTTTGTTTATTATGAAGATAAAGTTGTATTTTCTCATGACAAAGTTGTTATGAGTAACAAATATCATAAATTTGAAAGAGTGCGAATTAGAACTTAACATGTTTGCCTTCCCTTCGAGAAAGGGAAATAAATAGGCTTCAATTTACGAAAACAGTTTCGAAACCCAAAAACCATAATTAGTTTTCAGTTTTTAAAAAACATAAAACTAAAAATCAAAAATGGTGCCAAACGAACCCTCAGCTATTACTATCAATTTATCAAACAAAATTTATTATCATCCACAGCTTGATACGTATTCAATAAAATTGATTATAAAAAGTTTCTTCTATTTCTATTGGTTTTTAGAGGGAAGAGGCTAGTTACAATCCTAGATGAATAACAGCATGAAAACATCAGAGTTTACAGGTCCTGCACAGTTAAACCACAGATCTAATGCTCTGGCAGCTTTTGCTCGCACATTTGCTAGGATATGCATACTTTAAAAAGATGATTGAGTCTTCTTCCCAGTCAAAGCCAAACAACTGAGCATGATGATCTTGAAACTAACAGCATGCTGAGTAGCACGGTAACATATATGATGAGACTATGAGACACGGAGTAGCACACTAGCATATATGATGAGACTATGAGACTACACATTTTATATCACCCTAGGAGTTCTTCCATCATCCCCTGTTTACAAAACAAGATTTTAAGTTTAGTTATTCTCTAGATACAAAATGTTTAAAACCAGCAAAAAAAGGTTGTCTTACTGTCCATCTACCTGAAACATGTAATGCTCAGCATCACTTCGTTTAAGAAAGTGGATTGAGTGGCGTGCAAGATTGGTATCTCGGTCTCCCATTGCTGTCACACCAATATCATCTAGGACTCTTACTTTAATGTAGGGATCTTTTGGTGGCACCATATCCTGCCACAGAAACCCACAATTTAGTATCCACAACTTCTTGAGGGTTCATGTGAAGGAGGAATGTTCAGAATTTGTAGTCCTAAGCAAGAAAATGATGAGTAGAAGATAGGGAGAAAGAAGAACAGATTCATACCACAGTCAAATCAAGGCCATCCATCTCCCTCATATACGATTGTAAAGCTGAAGAGTGGCTCTTAAAGTAACGCTTTTCTGGATCACTTAGCTTGTGCTCAATTTCTTCAGGAAGCACCCGCCCAACCTTCCAGCTTAGGTTCTGTATAATTTCAGATCGGTTATGCCTGCATTTTTCAGAAACTGATAGTTGAGAAAACAAATGATTGGCAGGATAGCTAAGCATCAAGTGAGAACAGGATCGTAAGCTATTACTTACACATATGCCATTAGGCAACGCTTGTTGCGTAATAGAGAAAGATGATGGATAAGCATTCCAAAGTGATCAGCATTTCTAGCTGATTGGACATCCAATCCTTCATCTTGCATTTTCCTGCCAAAAGATCAGGTTCATCAGTACACAAAAGTTCACAAGAATAAACTAGTGTTAACAACAACAATCAAAGCCTTAATCCCAAAAATAGGGTAAAGAATAAATTAGTATAGACCGCCCAAAATACTTAAGTTTCCCAAATTACTTAAATCTGTGACAAAGCATTGCGAGTTGCAATTTCAAGCTAGGCAGAATGGAGGATGATTATACATAAAATGTTGCAATGGAAACCACTGGAAATCATCAAAGCTAGCATATACGTAGTACAAGCTAAAATATGGTACTTGTCATCCAGTTGAATGGATTATCGAAAAGTTTGGGAAGGATAAGTACATTAGAGAGCTGATGAGATGTTTCTCAAACTCAACAGAAAATCGCATAGCTTCTGGGACAGCATCAGTACAGTACAGTAGTTTAATGGTGGTTCAGTTATGCAGAATCAGATGAATGGCTTGTTCAAGTGCTGAAGGGATTAAAGAAGCATGGCAAGAATGTGCTGAGGAGCGAAACCTTTAGGAAATTGAAATCAAAACTTAATGAAAAACAAAGGGAAGCTTACCTAGTAAGTTCGTAAAATTGACTGTAGTGCACAGCACATTCCTTGATAACTTGATTAAACAAATCATCCTGGTGAACACAAGAACAAAGTTAATGAAGGACAAAGCAATTTTTACCAACTTTTTTTTTTCTATCTTCATTTCTACATTTTCTCTAACAATTTCTCTCCATTCTCTTTCGGTATTTCAATTCCGCATTTAACATATACTCTTAATTTCCTTGCCTTATACAAATGGGAAGCTAAATATAGATTGAACAAAGGGTGTAGATTATCCACAAACATAAAGGAGAAATCTCACATTAAATCGAGTAAGTTGACCCGGTTCGGCACAAGCAAGCTCTTTCACAAGCTGGCTACCCCTTCTACCATAGATCTCTGTACCCTCCATTAGAGCTTATCCTGAAATTGAAACACATTATAACAATACATACCTTAAACTAATTATAGTACTCCTAAAAAAATGCAAATTGAAATTTCGAGGTTCCATTTATCTTCAACATGCTAGATTATTCACGAACAAGACTTCAAATTCCAGAATTATCAATTCACCATATTGTTTGGTTAGATTTTGGAATTTTATAATCACAATTGGAAGATTAAAGGGTTTTGTTTTGCAGCAGATTATGAAATTAAATTCTTCTCGCTTTAGAATGTTATAAATGGATAGAAAAATGTTAACCTTAGACTAATCAAATTATAACTAACATAACATTCAATAATCAATTCACCTTGAAAGAACCCTAATTTGAAAAAATTGACGAATAACCTAGATTGTGAAATTGATATTTGATGTTTCATTAGAAAGAAGTCTTACCTCAGAAGCTGCTTCAATGGAGGAGAGAAAGCTCAAAATCCACTTCAATGGAGAATTCAGAGTATGTAAGATTGAAAACACAGTGAAGAGAAAGTGTTGTGTATTTTAGTAAAGAGTGACCGCCCAACCCAATTTGAATAATTTTGCCCGGATATGAGCTCGCGCTTGTTTTATTTTCCGTGTTTAATGAAAGAAAGATACTTCTAATTTGACAAGTGATTAAACAAATGCCGACATTATATTAGGTTAATTTCTTTTCTTACATTTATATTTAATATATGGTATTTTCAAAGGACTGCAATGCTTTTCTTACATTTTGTTCTGTTAGTTTACATGATTTCTTTTGAAGTCACTTGCAACACTCCTTGCACATATTTGCATTTCATGGAAGCTATACCTTATAATACATTACCATTTCACTTCTTAGCTAAAGCAATCTGGTCTTACACACGAACAAACCAAGAGCAAAATGACCTGTATCATTACTAGAATCAGGTCGATTTTCGACGGAAAAGTCCCGACGGACATATTATTCCGTCGGAAAAGTTGGAATTTTCGACGAATTTTATGTACATTCCATTCCGTCGAAAAGTACAATGTCCGACAAATTTTTATTCTGTCGGAATATAATTTTTTTTTTAAAAAAAAAGAAAAAAAAAAAGCTTTTAAATAAAACCCTAACATACCTCCCTCGCCTTCCGCCTCTTTTCTTTCCTTTCCCCCTTCTCTTTCTATATCCCTTTCCCCTTCTCCTTCTCTCTGTCGTTCTCTGTCTTCTTCTTCTTCTTCTCGTTCACCTTCTCTCTCCTCTTCTTCTTCTTCTTCTTCTTCTTCTTCTTCTCGTTCGTTCTCCTTCTCTCTCCTCTTCTCTTTCCTCTTCTTCCTCTCGTTCTCGTTCTCTTTCTATCTCCTCTTCTCTTTCCTCTTCTTCTTATCCTTCTTTCCTCTTCCTTCTCTCATCTTCTTTTCCCCATCTTCTAACTACCACCTACCGCCAGCCACTACCACCGCCAACACTAACCACCGCCACAACAACAACATCGACATGAACCGCAACACCAACACAAACATGAACATCAACGGCAAAAAACGAAAGTTTTAAGGTGAAATTCGACCATGAAAACTCTATATTTCGAGGTTTTGGAGGTGGAATAAGGTATGTATCTCTTTTTTAAAAAAAAATTTGTTAGTTGTTATTTCGATTTTTTTAATATTTACGGTGGTTGGGGTGTTTTGGAGCCGTGGTGGGTGGTTTTAGGTGGGCCGTGGTGGGTGGTTCGCTTAGGATGGGTGTTTTTAGATCTGGGTTTAGGTGCGTGGTCCGTGGTGGATGGTTTTAGATCTGGGTTTAGTTAGGGTTAGGTGGGGTGGGTTAAGGTGGTGGGGTCTGGTTCGGTTAGGGTAAGTTGTGGGGTGGTTCAATTAAGGTGGGGTGGTTCGATTAGAGTGGTGGTGTTTCGGGCAGTTGGGTGGGGGTGGGGTTGACTATGGGTTATAGGGTGGTTGGAGGTGGTGAATGGTGATACGCCATGCCGGTGGTGGTGCGACATTTTTTTTTTTAATTTAAGCAGCCTTTTCCGACGGAATTTCCGGCGGAATTGAGTCAGACGGAAGTTTCCGATGGACTTTTTCCGGGCCAAAAAATCTTTTCCGACGACTTAATTCTGTTGTAAAATTGTTTTCGACGGAATTTTCGTCGGAAAAGGTCGATGTACCTACAAAACCTTTTCCGATAACCAATTCTGATGGAAAACGGGGTGTTTTCGACGGATTTTTTCCGTCGAAAATGGCCTGCTTTCTAGTAGTGTATTAAAATAACATCACTGCACTTGCAATTTATTTCTCCTTACCGGGGGGGATTAAAAAAAGCCTTACATATAATACATGCGAGTATTTTATTAAAATATTCAGGTTAGTGTTGGCATTCGCAACAATTACTAAGAGAAGAAAACAATAATAGCAACATCCTAGGTTTTCCAATCTAAAATTATTACTATACACTTTGAATGCATCACAAAATCTGATTTTGTGAAAAGCAACTTCTATCTTTTCTTATTTGGTTAACATACTTACTTTTACAACTGCATTACAACAATAACCGTTCATTCTATTCCCCACAAAAATGTCCTTTATTTAATTTCACTGCATACACTTTATTAACTGCTGGACAATACCATGTTTCAAATCATTCTTAAATCTACCATAGAACCTTTCTCATATGTGAAGGTATATAAAAGAGAAAGCTAACAGTAGTATGCTAAGTTTTTCCCGTCTGAAATTATTACTAAACTCTTTTATCTACTGCAATTTATTTTTTTTTAAATCACTTCATATTTGGCTTACATAATTATTATCACTTCATCATAATAACAGTAACCTTTGTTGATATTAACCACAGAGCAGATTTCCTTCACTTCAGTTCACTTTATACACCTTCTTATCTGCTAGCGATAAAATGTATCAGAACATGCTAAAACCCACTGGATTTTACAAGGCCACTCATGTTTAACCTCATAAATTTCTCTGCTATTTAAGCCACCTCATAAACTTCTATGCTATTTAAGCTACTTACAGTTCAAAGAGAGCATTTACTCCACTTCGATTATCTCTACTAATTTGCTTCTCTGTTGTTGTAGACTAGCAATAACTGCCTACAATTCCACTTCAACAAGGTACGTCCATAAATGATTCTGCTTTGAAAATTAACAGCTGCCTTTACATGAAGTTGATTCCTTTTCATTTATTTGCTTGTATTCATTTTAATCATCTTTTTTAGCTTCCTCATATGACCTACATAAGCTTCCTAAGTCCTAACAATGACATCTTGAATTCTATTTTATGTTAGCTACAATTGAAAAGTTTAATTGTTTATTCTTGCTTGCTTTGTACATTATCATAGCATGGTAGCTAGATTACATGCTTTTTTTCCATAACTAACAAGTCTCTTCACAATGCTTAAATGTAACCAGCTCCTAATTCTTTTTGGACTACATTTTTCTTCTAACACAATACCCGGTTGCTAGCTTAATAAAGATTCATGGAAATTGACATGAACTTCTTCACTCAGTACACTGTACACTGAATCACATGACAATAACCAAGCTCTGTAGTTATTTCAAGTGAAAATCACCAACTTGTAATTTATACTTACATGGTAATGGTTCTCTTTCTCCATCAAGTGCTCATGTAATTAATTTTACTATAGTCATGGTTTTCTTTTTACCATTAATTTTCACCATGTACACTGTAATTTACATCAACTCCAGAAGTTCATGTAGATTATAGTGAACAACTTGGTTATGCACATGTGGTGAAAAAGAAAGCCATCTGATGGTTAACAAAGATTAATAGGAAATGATTACAAAAAATGACCAAAGAAAATAAATAGAAGCTTTCATTAGATCCACACAGCACCAGTACAATAATAAAGAAACAAACATTGAGAACAGTTGTACTACTTAAGCAACAGAAAGCTACTAATACTTAGAAAACACAAGTGATAACTGCTAATACTTAGAAAATAGCAACATAAGACTACTATTTCTTAGAAAAAGAAGTAGATAACTACTAAAACTTAGAACAAGTGACTCAGTGCCAATTAATAGCTTCCTTAAAAAGAATCACCATAGGAAGCATCACTTCCAGGTGAATATGAAGGGCTTGAATGGTGGTGGATGTCACTGCAATGGAGAGTAGGCTCAGGATTATAATTGATGGTCCCTTCTTTTGGTGTCTCTTTCTTTAGGCTGGGATGCTTATCTTCTGGTTCAAAGCAAAGCGCAGACACCACTGCTTCTAGGTCCTCCACCTTTTTCTCAAGAACAGCAAGTCGTTCCTCCACTACTTCTAAGCTAGGTTTCTTAGAAAGCCCACACTTGCCACTACTATCCACCTTATCTTTGTTCTTGCTTGCCATTGCTGACTACCTTGTTTTGAGAGAACTGAGATAGAAATGTGAGTAAGAAATACAAACAAGCCTTGCAAAAATTTTGACACCTTACCTTCCTTTTATATATGCCTAAGTGGCTATTTATTACCTGAAGGTTAAAAGCAGTGACCTAAGATAATTATTTAGTCATAGATGAACTCTCCCATGTGCCTCAGCATTGAATAACACTCAACAGAAACTTATGGAATACAAACCACGTCATTTAAGACTATTTGTTACTGCTTTTTGATTCAATTATAACACAGTATATAGTATATGTACAACATATTATCCAGATTTTTGCTGCTGACTAATAATACATAAAACCTATACCAGATGTGACTTTATCTAATTTAAATTCATGTGACAAAACTTTTTTTAATTTGTACACCACAGATGAAACCTGAATACACACCTTTAGACAAACTTTCACCTGTAAGCAAAGCATACAAAGTTCGAGTCACTGTGAAAGAAAAATCTCCTATCCGAACTCCTCCTAACAAAAAGAGGTTTCAGAAGCTGGTTTTTGAAGATGAGGAAGTATAAACCAATCACTCTAAACTTCTTTGTTATTTGTAACTTATAGCTATTTCTACATAACTTTTCCTGTCCTATGCTATAGGGTAACAGCATGAAAGCAACTTTGTTTGGAGATGAATGTGACCACTTCAAAAAAGTCTTTGAACACAGGAAAAAGTATGAGATAGCTAATTCTCCAATCAGAACAATTAACCCAAAATTCAGCTCATTTCCAGGAGAATGTGAGTTAACATTTGGAGGGATGACTAAAATCCAAGCTATCGATCGAACTGAGGGGCCTATTTTGCCAGAATACATCCCTATTACTGATGTACTCAAGACCATCGGTCCAGCAGACCGGTTTGGTAAACTATTAACCTTATCTAAACTAAATATTACTGTCCGGAAACACATCCATCTCTTGAAAGTAATGTACCTAATTCCAAATTGTTTGCTAGATTTGCTTGGGATTGTAGTCCACATGGAAGAAGTTCGGCAAGTGACATATAAATCAGGCAGGGTAGCTGATGTGCGCGCTATCAGCATAGTTAATGAGAGGTAACTACCTTTTTAAAACTTCAACAACATTCCCACCAATATAATTATAGACAATGTTATACTTGTTGTTCATTGCATTTGTAGCACTGGTACTCGGCAATGATCATCTCTGCATGGGGACAACTAGCAACTTCTGACTGTAAAAACCTCAAGGACTAGTCATCCACTTTCTTGGTTGTAAGCTTAACTTCTTTGAAGCCTGCTACCCACAGAGGTTACAAATATTTTCACCCTCTACCACTTTATATATGCTACCAAAAATAAGTATACTAATGCTAGCTTTCACAGGTTTTTCACTACAATCAAGCATGTCTACAACAATTGACCCAACATCTGCCGGTGAAAAAGTTGATGCCTTGAGAGCTTGGTGATTCAGCAACCTTATTGCTCACAATCATTTATAACATTACACTTTCACATTATAATGCAATTATATAAAATCAGATTTTAGCTCCCTTAATTAATCCCACCTATTTCTGCCTTTGTATATGTCATTAGGGCCCATGCACAACCAGACATCATTGTTGGCTACATGGCAAGGCAACTCGAGTTCATGACTGCAGGCACTGAACCAGTTCCTACAACACTTGATCAAATCATCAGCAAAAATGTAAGCTCTTTCGAGAACTATACCCTATCCCTTTGCTACCCTAACTCTTCTTCTTAACTAACATTGATTCATTCAGGTTGACAATACTGTCCAAGAGGAACTATACACGCTCACAGTCACAATTCCAGATGCACAACTGAGCAATGTTATTGCTTACATTGGTTGCGATAATTGTGGAAGGCGATGTGGCCTTGCTGCAAATGTGCCATTCTTTTGCCCACATTGCCCTGACAAGAAATGCACTTCCACTGAAAGGTAAATTTAACAACCTTGTGTTGTACAACCAAGTACTAATCTTAGTTAACATGAACTGACACCACAAATGCAGAGTCAACTTTACCTTTGATGCTACGGATGACACTAGAACATTTCGACTGACTGCCTTTGGTACAGTTTGTGAGCAAATCTTCAATCTGACTACATTGGAAGTTTTCAACAGGAAAATTAAGGTGCCTAATAAATCCTCACCATTATCTTATTTAGTTAAAAAAGCACACACCACTATCCACCTTAGGCATAACATCACCCTTTGTTCTTCTCAGGATGATTGGAACGATTTTGATCACCTTGCTGCAGCTCTGAAGTCCACACCAATGCACATTATAGTTCATCCAGCTCAGGCATTGAACAGGGTAGGGGTGCTGAGGTGGGTTGTCCAGTCAGTTTCCCGTCCCTGAATATCTGCTCTACCAATCTAAGGCTTCTAATCAGAACACATCATTCACGATAAGCTTTACTTATCATTTCAGATGTGTTCTTGTTTGAGGCCTTCTTGATTGCTGCCTAATCATGTTGGCTATTCTCAAACTATTTGTCAAACATTGTCTCTTCTAATTTAAAGTTAGATCTTTCTTTTGTTGCTGTTGCTGATATCAAACAACTTAATATTCCAAACTTGCATCTACTTCTAGTTAGGCCTACAAACAATGCCTCTTTTGCTTGCTTACTCTAATGCATGAGTTCGGCAAGTTCTTGTATTATAAACTCTATGCTTTCTAATCCAAAATATGATGTTCTGCTATACATGTCAGGTGCTATTTTCCTTGCAAAATCCTAACTTACAACAAATGCACATGTAGAGTACTTATTAGTCCAGCCATAAAGAATCTTGTTTTCATTCCCTATTTGCTTGTGAAGTTACATAACCCCTAATTAGATTACACCCCATCATGGAATCCATTTTTTACATATACTGAACACTCATAATCATATAAATACTTAATTAGTGCACATTTACTTACAATTAGCTGAAAATTAACAACTAATAAATTATGAAGTAGGAATTTCTAGGATTGAGTAAATTCTTCTTGTAATACATAAGAGTGTAGTTTCCCTTCTAAAATATAATTTAAAATTTAAATCTCTAGATCAACCACAAAAGTATAGAATCACACTAAGAACTGCATAGTTTTTTTTTCCCTTCCTTTTTCTTTTGACATGAATTCCTCAATTTCCAATTCATGATTTCATGCATTGTTATTGAATCGATTCAATGTTTTATCTTGATCTTGTCATTAATTCTAAGATTACATAACTCTATTAGAATGGCAAAGTTGTTATATTTTTGGAATATTAGAGGATTTTGAATTAAGAAGTCTTTTTGAGGTAATTTAGAGTTGGGTGTAATGAAGTACGATATATCCTATTTAAATTTGTTATAGTTGTATGTTTTATCAAAAATCTAAACAACTACAAAACCAAAATTCAAAGTTTAACAACATAATAATGATATACTTTCCTCAATTTTTTCACTTAAACATAAACCATGAATCAAAATTACATTACACCCCTAATTACATGAATTATAGTATACATGAATCAAACTTCATTCATTTCACTTAAACAACCATGAATCAAAATTCATTCATTTCACTTAAACAAAAACCATGAATCAAGCTTCATTCATTTCACTTTTAAAAAAACATAAACTGTTACTACAACCATGAATCAAACTTCATTTAGTTCGTACTTAACAAAAACCTACAACAACCTGTTACAAAAGCAAGCAAATTACCATAACATTTCGCATTCATATCAAGTAAAAAAAAAAAATAGCTTGCCAACTACTAACAATATACTTAGAAACTTTAACAGGTTGTTTATCTAAACCACTAAGCGATCAAGCCGTACTAGAATATATTACATAACTAATTATAAACAAACCCAACCTAATCCCAACTCAAGGCTCGATACATAACGAATTCATCTAACAAATGCGATCAAAGTTCCTTGGAGTGCGCCGGTAAGCATCTGAATTAGTTGAAGACTCTGACCCGTGATTGTCATCGTAACCCATAAACTCATCTCCACCATCAGAGCCAGAAGACCAATGCCCTCCATCATCATCTTCAGCATCATCTTCAACCTCCTCCTCAAAACCATTTTCATCGGCTTTACCCCCGTCCTCATCCCCATTTTCACCATCTTCATCTTCAGCATCTTCATCATCCTCATCATCAGCATTCCCCTCTTCTACATCCTCTTCATCATCACCGTTCTCCCCTCTGCATCATCACCGTCACCCCCCTCTTCATTTAATTCCTCCATCTCAGCATCAACACCGCCAACCTCATTCTGTTCTACAGGACCTCCTTCAACACCACCATCATCCCTTTGTTCTACATGACCTCCTCGAACACCAACATTCCTAGCCACAGCACTACCCCGATCCTCTTCAATAATCCTCTCAACAGGTTGCACATTTTCAACGGTCGCCCCAATTCCGCCATAACCTGCCCAAGCCCTTCTACGAATTTCATCAACTTGCCCATAAAGCTCTCCAATTCGCTGCTCCCAAAGCCGCTGCAACTGGGCCGACAAAACCCTTGCTTCTTGTAGCTTTGTCGTATGTGCCGCTCTGATATTAGCCAATTCTTCTCTCTTAATCTTCTCCTGTGCTCTAATTTCAGCCACTTTAGCGTACAACACTTCAAATTGCGCTTTCAACTCACTCACTTCCCTGTTGTTAGCCATGGTTTCACTTACAGAAGGAAGAAGGGGAAAAAATTTCAAAGAAAATGGAGAAACAAAAGGTTGTGTAAGGAAACTAAAAGAGTTTAAAAAGAAAACTTTGAAGAGAATTGAAAGCTCTGTAAAACACAATAAATGAAGCAATGTTAGAGAGAGAAATGAAAAGCCAAAATTTTAATCCATCAATCATCCTTCACAACTTCCTCTGTTGCCAATTTCATTTTTGCTTGCATAGAAAACAACAAAAAATAACTTTCTAAAAATGTTACAAAAGCTATACTACTTACCTTCCCATATTAGTTATGTCAACAAATATCCAAAACAAAACGTACGTAATGAATATGTAATCAATTTCAAACAATAAAATGTTTTATGAAAAAAACTTAGACAATCTCATTGTTGAAATATTTAGACAAATTAACACAGGTTTAATTTTGCCGAAAAAAAAAATAGATTTTGACAAAGATTTATAACTTGAAATGATTTAATTTTGAACCAAAAACAATAGACTAACCAAGGTGAAAACTCAAAATTATAGTATTAATTTAAGTCAAAGTTAAATTTGTAACATTACTATTCAAATAAAAAATTAACAATACAATTACTTTCATTTAACTAACAACAAATTCGTATCCAACAAAAACCACGTAAATTAAAGCGATTGTTATAAAATATTAAAACAAATTCTACATATAATTAGTTATATTAAATATATATGATCTCGCTTAATATTTATTTCTAATTCACCGTTGTTGACTCTTTGACTATAAAACTTACAAATAATAATATATAAACATGGCAACAAAGATTAGCATTGTCTATAATTAAATTTAAAATTATTCTTTTTATAATTGTCAATGATTCTTGCATTTTTTACACTTACACAAATTCAATAGATTTATATGAATACTATTAATACAAGACTTTAAAACATCTTTTTGAGCTAGCATTTGGGCTTAGAAAAAAGGGCCATATATTGTTTAGTAAATGGGCCAAGACTACAAAATTTAAATTGCCAACCAAGCATATACATTTGGGCTTACATGCAAATTGAAAGCATCTTTGCATTCTTCTCTTTTTAAAAAAAAATATAATTCCTTAATAGAACGCACTTCATTTTCATTGCTTTACAAAAACATCATTTTATTGTATTTGGACTTCAATCAATTTTTTAAAACAATTACCATGCTCAATACTACTTTAGACACATATGTAACTTGCACCCGAACATAAATTTCTTTTCAAACTCATTACGTATTTGAAAGAGAAAAAACCCTCACATTGCCACACCTCAAGAAAACAATTACACCCTAAAATTCCAACTAGCAACGCGTGCGAAGCGCGCCCAAAACACCCTAGTAGATCAAAAAACCAATGTCATCAATAATCTATTGAGTGGAGCTGCAATTACCATCAACATTTTTTTTTTGTTTAAAACAAATTGTTAATAAGGAAGATTTGATTTTAATTATTAAACCATACTTACTTTGACTAGAAACTTTCCCTCAAAATACACTTTGACTAGAAACTTATTAAAATTTATGCGGTTAGTTATATCTGAAAATGATTGTTTGTACGTATCTAAAAACCATTTTATTGTCAGATTATTGATTTATAGTTTGCAGTATGGTTTGATAAAAAGTAATAAAATTCAACGATCAAATATAAAATATATAATAAGACCATCCCAATATAAAATGATACTATTCTTAGGTGCATAATTTCTCGTCTTTTTATATTTCTCCGTATAATCTAAACATCGAAATATACTTGTACTATAGTAATAATACAAAGTAGTACTTAGTAAAACATAGTTCCTCTGTTTCATATTAGAAGACACATTTCATTTAGACACGTTTGTCAATGCATACTATCTAATGCAAATATCGTTGATTACATAATAGCAAAAATTATAAAAATTTGATATTTTAAAAAATAAATGTTGAGACGAATCTAACAAGACCTCACATGACTATACTTTTTCTTCACACGAAATCACAAAACAAAGTCAAAGCTAGTTATATAAATAAATGGACAAAGTCAAACTATGCCATCTAATTTGAAATGAAAAAAGTAGATAGTTATAGAAATATCCATAAATACGGTACAAAATATAAAAAAGACATGGGGTTGCATGTAAAAGGACCGGCCGAAAAATATAGTACGTCTTACAATATTATGCGACCTCTGATTTGCTGAATCTGTTGTCATTAATCTGATAACTACTTCTTTAAGCAATGTATTACATCTGCCACTTCTACTTACGTGCGTATGATACCCGCACTTTGCTTGTTACTTGCCTTTGCTTATCCCCTTCATTCTTTCCGTGATACTTTTGCCATGCATCAACCTTTGTTGTTAACTTGTTATTGCCTCCACTACTCATTTTGAAATTAATTGCCGCGTTAATATAAAGAGTATTTCTAACTACTACTCTGTGAGACCGTGATGCAGTAACTAATTCAGCTACAAAATATATTTAATCTAAGGGTTAAAATTGTATCTCATAATCTTGATCAGTTTTTACTAGAAACACTTTAAAGGTAGAGATTCCCTTATCTTTTTCCTCCATTTTTATGGAGTCTTGCCGGCTAACTAGGGGCTTAAGATTTAGGTCCAATAGAACTTTTTCTCCATTTAAATTGACAGTTATATATATGCATGAACCTAAATTAATACTACATATCAATTAACTCATGCATATGTGTACACATCTAATTTAGTCGTTAGATCGGGAGTAGTTAGTTAGCGAGTACTCCTTTTATAGAACATATAATCAAGTAGACATTGTATATTATGAAGTGTCACTTTATTTTTAAAGTAAAAAATGCAAGGATATGGAAAAGTGTGCCTTTGGATTAATTCCAGACTTGATTGAGAGAGTTGCTAGGCTAGTTGTGCGTCGTCTGCCATGCATAATGGGCTAAGGTCGTGTTCTTTAGAGCTACTCTGCTCTGCTGAGTTTTGCTCTGCTCTGTTCTGTTTAAAAATAATAATTAATATTTAACAGTAATAATAATAATTAATATTTAATAATAATAATAATAGTAATAATAATAATAATTATTATTATTATTAATAATAATAATAATAATAATAATAATTGATTTTTTATAATAAAAATTAATATTTTAAAGATATTAACTAATATTTAAAGATAATAATTATTAATTTTTAATAATAATAATAAATATTATTAATATTTAATAATAATAAATAATATTAATATTTAATAATAATAAATAATTAATATTTAATAATAATATTTAATGATTATAATAATAATGCGATAATAATAATAGTGATGATAATAATAATAATAATAATAATAATGCGGTAATAATAATAATGATAATAATAATAATAATAATAATAATGAAATCTGCTCTGCTCTGCTGCAATTTGTTTTGCTCTGCTCTGCTGAGTCTTGCTCTACTCTACTCTGCTCTACTCACTCCTGCTATGCTCTACTCTGCCCTGCCCAGAAGTTCAAAAGAATAAGGCCCAACTTGTTCCATGCGTAAAGCCAAGTCAAAGACGTTCGCCCAATATCACAAATGATGATGCTTTGGACTTAACTATCAAGCCACGTCCTATTATGGCCAAAATAAAATTCATAGAATCATGATTCATATAAAATATAGGATCTTTTACCAAAATGGCTAATTTAAAATCAAAATGGCTATTAATAATTTTAATTCCAATATTAGCTAATTAGCCTAATTTATTGACTTGGAAGAAGATGACTCTTTTTTTTTTTTTTTTTTTTGTTTGTATTTGTAATTTTTTTTTTTAAAATGCAATACACAAAGCTGCTTTACAAAACTAAAGTTGCAAATTCAATAAGCGTATGGATACCATTGGAACCATCAGTCAACGAGCTAAGAAACAATGGGATTCAATACCTCTAGAAAAGTGGGCTCTATGCACTGATGAGGGAAAATGATATGAAATCACCACAATAACGGAGTATTTTATTACTCCGTACTGTTCTAAAAGGGGCTCGTAATTTAATTTACCAATCACCGTCCTTGTGCAGCTTAATTTCTATCGGCTTAACAAGTATTTTGATGAGCGAAGAAAATCTCGTGAGATAATTCAATGTAATGAGCAAAAATGGTCTGACCTTGCAAATCAAAAGTTGATTCACAACGCCAAAAGTGCAAACATGTTGAGATCCCAATCCACTCATCAACCATAGATGGTTTGTCAGCAAGAGACTATGGTTATGCTCGAGAAAGCATGGGAGGTACCATGTGATGTTGAAGTGTGTGAGAGGAGTTTAAAGGAACCAATCAAGTCTCTTTCGAACAAAATTTGAAGTAAATTCAAAAACACATTTTTTTTTTTTTTTTTTTTAAAGGAAAGAAAGAAAAACCCAAAAAACTTAATCGGTTCAATGAAAAAGAAAAAGGGAAAAAATTATTTCTTTCAAAATGAATAATTAGCTAGTTTTGGAATTAAAATTTATAAATAGCCGTTTTGGTAAATACTTTTGTTAAATTAGCCATTTTGGTAAAAAATCCTAAAATAAACATGCTAATGCAAAAGGTTAACATATGAATTTTACTAGATAATCTTTACAAATAATAATGAAACCAACAGTAAATTGTTGTAAATGCATAATTGGCAGATTAATCAGAATAATATAGAACTATTGTTCAAAATATAGAATTGTTGTTCAAATGACAAAACAAAATATATTGTTAAGTGTGTTCAAATATTATAAAATGTGTTCGTTTTTTTTTTATTGTTTAAGTGTTGAAATATAAGTTTACATAAACAATTAAAAAAATTATTTTAATCCAAGTGGGTCCAAGTGAGCACACTTGCCTCAATGTGGCCCTACTCAACAACCATACCAGAGTGAGTTATGAGGATTATTTTTGTTTTCTTAATAAGGTATTAAATCATTACATATGAGCTATTTGTTTCCCTTCTTAATGCCCTAACCCTACCTCTATGTTGTTGTACACGCCACCTCCACACCCCCCTCCCCAAGCGCCCCCTTGCCTCTAGTTGTCTTCTATGTTTACTTACCCGTCTTGTGTGATTAATAGCATCATATTACTTTTGATTTTTTAACAAGTTTAACAAAAAGCTGTAACACGCACCCATTGTGTCACCAATCACATTTTACGCTAAACCAGATCCTATTCATATCATCAAATCACTTTTGATCCTTGAAAAGTTTAAAGTTAAGCTATGACACGCACTCATTGTGTCACCAGCCACATATATAATACCTCTCCAGATCTAATTTATCACAAAGCAAAGTAGGATCCTATTATGTAATCTTATATGGCATCAAATTAAAGTCTTTGCTCATGACCTTATTTCACTATTAAAACTGTAACGTTATACTCTATGTTGGTTCACAGTTCGCACGTTGCCCCTTCCTCCAAAATTGTCCATGTTATTCACCCAACCTATGTAGTTAGTAACATCAAATTTTATTTTATTTTTTTATATAAATTCAACAAGAAGCTATGACACGCACGCATTGTGTCAGCAATCACATTATTTAACACCTCTCTTGATCAACTTGATTTTAAAGCAAAGTGAGATTGTTTACCTTTTCTTTTAGATAAGATGATTACATTCCATATATAGCTCAGATGTTCTCCGCTCCAAATTAATTGACACGTTTTGACTTAAAAAACATATTTCATGTGAGATTTTGTTTAGTTCCTCCTGATATGTAATTTCAAAATATTAACTTTTATAATATATTGACAATTAGAGATATTTACGCTTGAATTTAAACACCAACAAGCATGTGTGAGAAAAGAAAACGAACATGCCAACTAATTGGAACAGAGCTTATGATCTTATTGTACTTATTGATGAAATTGTATCTTAAAACTATGTTGGTTCACAGTTTACACACTGCTCCTCCCTCATCCTGCCCCACCCTTCACTCTATGTCAAGTTTGAATACAGTGTGTTCGACAATGTCTTTTATTGTTCTAACTAAACCAATCATTACCAATTTTGAACCTCTATTGTCAGTCTTACATATTTACATCGGCACCTAACCTTTAAAAACTAAGAACTAACCTATAACACCCAACATTTCCTAAAAAACTAAGAATTAACCTATTACACCCAAGACCTCATTTCCAAATAATTTATTCAATTCATTTGGAACATACAATTTTCATCCTACACACGAATGTAATTTTGTGCCCTCTTCCATTCATCCCCATCCCCAAGGCCCCAATATCACGTATTCATGCCACATTTTATCGATTACTAAGCGAATGTTTTGTGCTATGTCCTAGATCTTAAACCCACAAACTCACTACATTGACCAACAAAAGCTGTGTAGCTTAACAGAGATTTCTAACGTTGGCATGAATACAACAATGCTATGTCTTAGATCTTAAACCCACAACCTCCCCAACCCCGTACCACTCAAGTTAGATTTGATTCCAAAACTATTGCATGATCAAGGCACGACACAACCATGACAACACAGAGTTCGCCCAAAAGTCAGCAACTCTATCAGCAGTCAGGACTTAGTTAGATGCTCCTTACTGCCAGCGACTACAATTGACAAAGGAAGCTCAAAAATGATCAAAAAATAATTCTTGACCTCTGAGAGCACCATAATTTACACAATCAGGAGCCAAAAGACGAAACATCAATCACTAGCTACAAGCAAAATTCCTACAGAGTAAATGACTGATATGCAATATGAACATGAAGCTGTGAACTATTCACAGCTGGAAGGTAATTGGGAACTTTAATCGATTATATTTAGACAGAATCCTAAACCAACAATGTCGAAAGAAAAACTACGAAAATTTGTAACAAAAATATTACACTTATTAACTGTAAGAGACTGGTATAAAAGGAATTGTCAATCAGCAGGTATAAAAGAAACTCTTTCGGGTCTTTTACCTGTGTTGAAACATGCTATTATGAACAATGCCAGTAAATGGATGACATTTTGGAGAACCAAGAGCAATGGACAATTGCTTGCTTTTAATTCAGAGCTAAAAATTCCGGCTTAACTTTCAACTTCCCTTCTCTGCTGTGATCTGCAAACTCCAGACTGACCGCTCTAATTTCTGCCTACGACTTTCCTTGCTTTTTGTGCTGTATATACAGTATCGGCAATGTTTATCAGTCATAATCAAGCAGCTGTGAATTAAGGCATGCTTGGCCATATGACTTCATGTGAGTCCCAGAAATTACATTTCTAGCACTTCCAATGAATTCTACAGCAGATAACAGCAAACCCTGCTTGCTGAGAGGTGGACTTTTAAATAGGATAAAAAAACTCGTCAAATTAACATAATAGAGCTCTACTACGTAAACATCTCCTTTGACGAGGCTGCAGGTGGAAAGGAAGTTTCTGGAAGCCCTAACAATTCACGAGTCATGGCTGTCTTCTCAGTCGGAGTAGCATTGGTCAGAATACCTGAATTCCCATTACAATTTTCATCAGTTGATGCCCTGACCTCAAAATCCATAGTGGGGGGGTACACGGAGCTTTTGCTGCGTGGTTGACGAGTATGCTTTGACTTTTGATCTAATGTAGTAGACGAAGAGCGCTTTCGACTATGCCTTACTGGGCTCAAGAACCCAATTTCAAGAGCTTCAAGGGCTTTGGTTGTTAGTGGACGATTCCTAGTGCTTTGCCTTCTTGGTTGTTGGTCTAATGAGTTTCCAACCTTGTTAACAGGCCCCACAGCAGAACTGGATGAGGGAATCTGCACAGCAGAAGAACTGGATGAGGGAATCCCCACAGCAGAACTACTGGATGAGGGAATCCCCACAGGAATCCGCACAGCAGAAGAACTGGATGAGGGAATATTTTCCCCTTCGTGCTGCTTTACTTTGCCATCACTCTCAGGTTCAGAAGAAACCTGAGGCAAGTTTAAGTCAATAACTGTCTGATTAATAGGGTTTGTTTCATTTTCCTGGGAAACATCGGAACTAACATGGGTCAAGCTTTGGTCCTGATCCTGGTGAACATTTTCATTGGGATGTCTTGCAGCTGATTGTTCCATAGAAATTACTTGCACATTGTCAGACAGATTCACTCCAGAAGGAACGGCATTATCATTTGTCACCCCAACTCTACAAGCAGCAGCCTTTTTTTTCTTTTTAGCTGGCAAGCTCAAAACACAAGTCAGATCCGCCTCAACACAAGAAGCTAACTTCCGTTTTTTTGTGACTGAGCAGCCTGAGGGGCCTGATTTTGAACGGCGGCTGAATTGATGTTTAATGGTTCTTGATTTGTGGTCTGTTGGTAGATTGGCATCAGCTGGCTTTTTCAGAGGTTCTAAGTTAATGCTGCCTTGTTCGCTTCCACCAGTAACACTCTTTGGTTCTTTTGGATGAGTGTGAAGAGCTAGGCTTTGAAGACCATTTCTCATCCTATCAGTATTGACCTCCAATGCCAAATCAGATTTTCTGGAAGAAGATCTTTTAGCTTCATGAGGTAAACTCCTCAGTTCTCTCACCTTAGAAGGGTTATCTTCATGAGCCAGACTGGTGTCAACTACAGTGAACTTGAAAAGATTTGAAATTTCTGAGGAGACTCGAGGCTTGAGGTAACAATGACGCTCATGGTCAGAAGAATCTTGATCATCATCTGATTTCACTGCAATGGACCACCCATTTTCTTCTATCTTGGAGCTACTAGGTTTAATTTCATCAGTTTCCAGCTCAAGAAGCTCTGGATCACTGGCAACTTTTGCTAGAACATCACTGATGGAGTCAAAGTAGTGATCTCCCTTTGAAAGCTTCCTTCGTGAAAATTTCTTAATCCCTGGCATAAGAAAAACCAAACCGTTCTTTGTGCTAGCATAACCATCACCCCTAGGCTGCTCAGAATGCCAACCTCTTGCTAACAAACGAGGCCAAACAGCTTCCCAGAAGAGATCATTAGATCGAGCTTTGCTAAGACGGAAGTCTCCTGTCAGATACTTTACTATCTCAGCACAGGTTAGAGAAGAACAGGCCTTGCCAGAAGGAATTTCAGGTCGATGAGTGAGTATTTGGCTATTTTTTGAGCCATCCAAAATGAATGTCGTTAGATCCTCCTTTCCCTTCCCAATTCCAACAGCTTCTACTAAACCATGGATTCCAACCAAGGCTTTGAGTGAGGAAACATATTCATCTAAGGTTGTCCTTCCCTCAGCAAATGCCCTAGAAACCTGACAATAGTTCATATGGATTTTTGTTAAGAGCAGCAAAATAAAAGAAAAAAGAACAAACATGTAACCAATCAGTGTCTACAAATCCATCATTATTTTTTACAAGTTAAAGAGGTATTGCATGATCTTAATATTTTGGCTAAAACAAATGCTAAAATGAGATGTTCAGTGAAGCTAATAGATGTTGAGAAATTGAGATGCATAAAATAAAAAGAGGTGATGTGATCTTTTCTACTCTCAGGCTGAATCACATCATATTCCGATGTCTTTTGCTTTCTGTATCTTTCTCTTTTTGTTCTGGATATACTGCCTTCCTCTAGAGACGAAACAAACAAATAGGATAAAGACTCCATGCAACTATACTCCTTGTACTTTCAAGTAAGAAAAAAATAGCAGTTAACTAGTGAAGTACCTCCAACAGATTAGTTTTGGATACATCAGAGAGACGAGGGGCTAAACGAGCAAAGAGTTCATGCTGCCTATATCCTGTGAAAAATCTATGTCCAAGTACACACTTCTTGTTTCTCATCTTTCGACACTCTGACCATCTACGATATCCTCCAGACCCATAAAACCTTCCATAATAGTACGCCAAAATTTGTCCCATACCCTTGCTCTCCATGAACCTCGTCACTTGGAGAAGATTCTTTCCAAAAAAATACAACCCAAGAAGGAAGCTATCAGCTTCAAACTCACTCCACAAAGCACTTGATTGACCAGGGACAAGCCAGTATGTTTGTTTCGGAACCTCACCTTTGACATTTGGCTCTTTTTTTACTGAAGAAATCTGGCTAATTCCCACAATCTTTTTAGACTCCAAAAATCCATTTGTGTAAATTGCATGAGGATCATTAGGGCATTCCATCCTATGCTTGATTATATAAGCCTGATTAGAGATCCACATCACTGGTAAAGGGAGTCCCATTAGAAAAGAATGTGAAGAGTCAGTAATGCCTTTTGATTCAGCTGGATTTTTCATCAGCTGACGAAGTTCAGACTTGCTTTGTAAAGATGGGATTTCCACCTGGTACTCATCACCAACTCGTGGATGCACCAATGGTTCTCCAAATATGTCATTTGAATCAGGTGAATCTGGAGAAAGAGATGAATCCGAAAGCGTTTCCGGCGAGCTTTTGCCCACTTGATCCAGGTGACTTTGGTCCATCTACAACAGGAGTTGGGAAGGTTACCACATGAATATCGCAAAAGGCAAAACAAAATGTGGGGAGGAGAGGCAACGTGTGAGTGGTAATCAGGAAACAAAATCATTGAAACAAATTTTCTCAATATGCTGTACTACACCGATATCCAAGAAAAAAAAAATCAAAATACAAGTACAGTCTATTTTGTTTACTCAGTTCATAAATTTGATGCAGAAATTCATAGGCTAACCAAATTCACTTATCAGATGCAGAGATTCCATAGTTTCAGTCTTCAGGCATTCAATCAAATATGCATGTTCTTAAGATTGAACAAGGAGGAGTCAGTTTCAGCTCAATTATAGTAATAGCACAATACTAGCAAGAAATGGACCAAATTTGCTGTAAGAAACAGCTGTATACAGACCAATTTGCTTATAACAAATGGTTGCAAATCAACCAAAAACTATAGAAGAGCAGAGTGCATGAAGATCCTGACACTTCTATAAGTACATTACACACGGCTTGGGTACCAAATGAAGGTTATAATGTATATTGCTCCAACTCTTTTATCCAACTCACAATACCAGCATTGAGATATAACTATTATACCGTGACAGTTAGAAACTTAGGTTTCAACGAAATACAAATGAGACTCCTTTAACCTATCAATCTCTGAAAATCGGATCCACACCTAATATGCAGGCTTTTTACGAACTCAATGTCACTTCAATAGTCATGCCACTTCCTTTATCTCAAATGATTTATGCATAACAAAACTGATATAATATGATCAGGTTCAGCACCTAAATGCATATACATATACGAAGTATATAGTAACAATTCACATCATGAACCATTCTGATCTGACATCTGATCAAGATATGTTTCTACTAGTCTGAAGTCGCGAGGACAGATTCCTAGAACTTGAAAAGCTATACTGAAGAACCAACATAAGACACACATTCAGAAAATTCTTAAAATTACCAAATCAACAAACACAAAAATGAAGAATAAAATACACTTAACACATTCGTGATTTCTTGACATTGAACTTTAAGAGGAGGGGGGGTGGGGGGGAATCATGTAGCAAAAACCTAATTGTCACCACAACTTCTCTATTTTCTGCTATATCAAATCTGAATATCAATCAAACCCGTCCTTACAGTCCACAATGGTAAATTTCCGGACGACAACTCGACAACAAGTCGAGAAGTTCCAAACTTTCTCTCTCCACCTCCACCTCCCAACCATTCATTCTCTATAGTAACACACTCGAACAGAGAATTTCTCTGCTCTAACAAACAGAAATTTGACAGCAAAAACCATTTATAACAAGTTACCAACACCTACATGTAAACCCAGAAACCAAATTCAACCAAAACCCATTAAACACTTCGATATCACCAACCAAAATATACAAAAACCCAACATTTTTAGATCCATTATTTCTCCAAAAATTTGCACAAAAACCACCTAAACACGTAAAACAAACATAACAATAAAACATGTTCACACCATTAAATTAGTCACCAACAAACTCATACAATTTTAACTTGCAAAAGCAGCACAAAAAACAAGCAAAATAATAGCACAAAATTAACAAAAAAAACACCACATACCCAACAAATAATCCTAGAATTTCAAACAAAATATGTAAAAATAATACGTGATCCAAGTTTTTTTTAACCATATAATATCATTAAACAAAAAATACCCAAGAAAAAGTTACAAATAACACTTACATTAACACTTTTCACAACCAAAAATATACATTTGAGTATAAACATTTGCATTGACTATACCAAATTATCAAACAAGATTAACAACATCATAAAAAACGTGAAGAACCAAATTTGAACAAATGGGTATTTTAGATTTTTATTTTTTTGGAATAAAAAACTTTGATTATTATTCTTAAACTTTCTTGTAGGCAAAAAAAACAATAAACCAAACCAAACAACACCTTAAAAATAAAGAGTACCCAGAAAGCAAAAACTACAAAGAAAAGGGTAAAAGAGTTTACCATTAACAGTTCAGAGTTGTAAGCTTTTGTTTGAGATGGGGAGTTTACAAAATATTTTTGAAGGGGTGGGTCGAAGAAGAATAAGGAGCCAAAGTCTTCCTCTTCTCTCAACTTTGTATAAGAGGAGAGAGAAAGAGAGAGGAGAGAGAATGAGAGATGTATTGTGTTTATGATTTTTTTTTTTTTTTTAATGTATTTAAAGATAGTGAGATGGGGTATTTAAATAGTTTTATGTATGTTTTTGGGTAGTTTTGAGATATGATATGACAAAGTTATAGCCAAAGTTATAGTCGTAGCCGTATTTGTTGGGAGAGCTTTCGTCTAGTTGAGGCCTCACCCAGCTCGAATCTGAATAAATTAGAGTTTAATCAGGTTTAAATTATGACATACGATTGTATAAATACGAAGTATGGAGTACAAAATATTTGTAGTATACTTGTCAATTTTTTCATTCTTGTTAATAAAAATATGGCCAACCAATTGTCATGTAAGGATATTATGGACTTTTTGTTAAAAGTTAGGAGATAGAATTTTAAATACAATGGGCTAGATGGCTTTTTGGTTTTAGTTAATTTGGTAAACCAAGGGTTAAAAATAAGTTGCAACATAGCCTAAAAAAAAATAACATAACATTATAACAATATGTCAATATTACATTGTTGCAAATTCATTAGGTAACCTAGACTAAGAAATTATAAATCTCCCTTTCTTAATTGGCAGTGATTAACTCTCTCATTCAGTTATTCTCACTCTATTAGGCTAGATTTCTAATTTAAGATGGCCAAAAAAAAAAAAAAGCATTTGATGTGTGTAGTATCACAATCAGATACTTGTATTCAACAATTGTACAAATCATAAAGGTAATTATGGTCATTTAAGCAAAATAGTTTTAAATGACCTCTAACTTTAAATGTGATCAATTAAAGTAGAATAGAGGGACTCAATTTTTTAAAATTATATAGAAATTAATTGGCATTATCTGCCACAAATAAAGAAATCAAAATAAAATATATAAAATCTTGATTTGACTAATTCATTGCAAGTTTGTATCTCATGAGATTTTCTATTTAGTGAATAAGTGATTCGTTAATTGAAATGACACAAGAGTCCATTTTGAGATATTTTTTTCCAAAATTATTGTTCTCTAAATTGTCTATTAACATACCAATATTTATTTAAAAATGTAGAGTGGAATAAAAAATCACTCTCTTAGATACATATACTCTTTTTTTTGTTATTTCCTTCATCCCACTAAGGATTGTTTACTTCCCTTTTTTCAATTTCAAACTTTAAAAATAAAGACGATTTATAAATATTACCAATATACATTGAAAAAAAAATATAAACATGTGAAATCTTATTAGATTTATTTTAATGTATATCATAATACGAAGTAAAATTTCTTTTATAACTTTTATATACGTAATTAAAAATATTTATGGCCTTAGTTAAGGATTGAACTATGTATTCTTATATGACATCAGAGTCATTGCGCATCTTATTAAAACTTTAATGTTACACTTTATGCTGGTTCACAGTTTACACGCTGCTCCCTCCTCCTCCCTCTGTCTTCCACGTAATTCACCTAGCCTATGTAGTTAGTAATATCAAATTAATTATTTCACTTTTAGTTGTTTATAAACTAAACAGAAAACAGAGACATGTATACATGCATTGTGTCAGTAATCACATTATTTAACATCACTCTAATTTAACTTGGATTGATTACCTTTTCTTTTAGAGGATTACATATATAACTTACATTTCTTCTATTTTGAATTATTGACACGTTTTGACTTTTAAGGCGTAATACTTTTAACTAACTCTACTTTAGAGCACTCCCGGCAGTGAGGAAAAAAGCCCTCACGAGTAAAAATAAAGGTGTAAAAAAAATACTCGAGCATTACGTTAGTGAGGGAAAAAACCCTCACCGTTGAGAGCTATGGAAAACGCACAAGAGTTGAGGGGAAATACTCGTGAACAGTAACCGGTGGGCCCCACATGTACACGCTGCTTTCCCTTTTTTTTTTCCTTTCTGGCTTGCAAAACGACGTCGTTTTGCCTTAAAGAAGGGCGAAACGACGCCGTTTTGAGGGGCAAAAAGGGAAAAAAAATAAGGGGGCAGCTGGCCTGACGCGCGTCAGACCCAGCCAATGGGGATGCGACACGCGTCAGGCTTTGTCCTTCCAACCAATCAGATTTTTTTGCTTTTATTACAACGGTTATATTTTTGTAAGGAAAATATAACCGTTGTAATTATAAAAAAAAAAAAAAACAAAATTCACCAACGGATAGATTTTTTTTTTCTCTATAAATAGACATGCATTTTGATATATTTTGATATACTTTCAAAAAACCCATAAATACTACAAATTTCCTTCTTTTCCCAATTTCTTTGAGTTATTTTCATCATTTTTATTATTATTATTATTCGTAAAAAAAAAACCCTCAGTTATTATTTAGTATTATTATTATTATTATTATTATTATTATTTTTATTATTATTATAATTATTATTATTATTACTACTAGTAGTAGTAGTAGTAGTGTTAATTTAAAAAAAGTAGTAGTTTTATTGGTATTCTTATAATTATTATTATTATATTATTATTATTAATTTCTTTATTATTATTTCTGTTAAATTTATTAATCCTTGAAAAAATTCGTATTATTATATTGTCAAAAAAAAGTAGTGGTATTATTATTGTTGTTGTTGTTATTATTATTATTATTATTATTATTATTATTATTATTATTATTATTATTATTATTATTATTATTATTATTATTATTATTTAACATCCCATGTGTTTGTATTACCGTTATTGAAGTTCCCATGTGACTATTTAATGTGTTCATTACAAAAATGTGCTACTAATTCAAATGTTAAATTATAAATAAAACGTAATTGAAAAATAAAAAAATATTATTAATTATAATTAAAACGTAATTGACAAATAAATAACAATCTTATTAAGTTATAATTGAAACGTAATTGAAAAATAAATATAAAAATTATAAATTTTTATTATATTATTTTTAAACGTAATTGAAAAGTAAATATAAAACTTATAAATTGTTATTAAATTATACATTTTTATTAAATTATTTTTAAACGTAATTAAAAAATAAATTATTTTCACATATTTTAATTGTATTGGAAAATTAAATATGTAGTATAAACATTATTTCAAAATAAAGATAAAATAAAAAGATGATGTGTATTATGGTGGGGTATAGTAAATAGTGGAGGAAAAAGTGATGAGAGGTTTTTTTTTCTCCTCATTGATGTAGTGAAAAAAACATTTGATGAGAGAAATTGTATGGGAGGAGTGAGAAAGTGGGTAGAGAGAGATTGAGAGGTTTTTTTTTTCCTCACTGCTGATAGTGGTCTTAGCAAGCCTTTTGTGATATATTAATAAGAAAAGAAAAAAAAACATATATATATATATATTCATGTAGGATCTTGTTAAGTTCCTCTTACTGTGCAATTTTTAAAATATAAGCTTTATAATTTTTACGTATATATTAATAAATAGAGTTATTTATGGTTGAATTAAAATGTTAATAAACGTGCATGATAACAGAAACATGTCAACTGGTTTGGAATGGAGCTCATTACCTTATTGTATTTATTGAAATTGTAACCTTACACTCTTACACTCTATGTTGGTTCACAATTCACACGTTGGCTCTCCCTTCTCCTCCCATACCCTTCCTCCCACTGCACATTGTACTCCACGATATTCATCCAACCTATTAAGTTAGTAACATCAAATTAATTCCTTTCACTTTTGATTTTTGATTATTGTGATGTGCACGCAATGTGTCAGCAGTCACATTATCTAACACCTCTCTTGATCAACCTGATCATAAGGCAAAGTGAGATCACTTACCTTTTCTTTTGGATGAATGATTACATTCCATACATAACTTATACTTCTATTTTCTTTAATTTGTTACAAATTGGTTGAAATGTTTTACATTTAATTTCTCAATTTTCACTCACACTATTTTAATCTTTTTTTTATTTATTATTAAGAGAAAACATATTCATTTGAGAATTTGTTAAGTTTTCTCGATATGTAATTTCAAAATATTAACTTTTATAAATTTTACTTATTGATAATTAGAGTTATTTACAATTCAAATTTAAAGCTGACAACCACGCGTGATGAAAGAAGCATGTCAACTAATTAGGAATGGAGTTCATTACCTTATTTCATCTATTATAATTGTAACGTTACACTCTATGTTGTTTCACATTCACACATTGCCGCTCTCTCCTCCTCCCTTACCCCTCCTTCCCTCCTACCCAAATTGTCTCCACATTATTCACCCAATCTATGAAGTTAGTAACATCAAATTAATTCATTTCACTTTTGTTTTTGAATCAATTTAGTATAAAGCTGTGACACGCGAGTATTGTGTCAGTAGTCACATTATTTTACACTCTCTTGATCAATTTGATCCTCAAGCAAAATGAAATCGGTTATATTTTATTGTAGATGATTACATTTTATATATAACTTATATTTCCTCCGTTCTAAATTGGCTGACATGACATGTTTTAACTTTTACTAACTCTACTTTAACTGTAGTAGTATTGCGTTATTAATAATAGAAAATATATTTATATGAGATTTTCTTAAGTCCCTCTCGATGTGTAATTTCAAATTAATAACTTTTATATTTTTCTTTGTTGATAATTAGAGTTACTTACGTTTTTTACGATTGGATTTAAGCTCTAACAAACATGCGTAATAAAATATACGTATCAATTAATTTGGAACGAAGCTTATAGCTCATGACTTCATTGTTCATAGTTCACATGCTGCCCCTCCCTCCTTCTCCCCACCCCTCTCTCCCAAATTGATTCCTCACGTTATTCACTTAACCTACGTAAGTAACATCAAATCGCTTCCATAGCTTTCACTTTTGATTTTTTAATAATTTAAGTTCAACAGTAAGATGTGACATGTATGCATTGTGTCATAATAATTTAAATCCGAGTGATATACCGTGCAATGTTCTAAGAATCAACTTACTAATTTACTATATGATAAAGTAGCATGTACATAACATTTTCTTCTATAGGATGATTATTTATAGCCGATATAAATTTATTAATTGTGATTTGTGACTATAACTAATTTGTTGGTCGATAATATCATATGATCATGGACTAAAAATGTGTTTTAAACTTGTTCCATATAAAGTGTCAAAAAAAAAAAAAAAAAAAAAAAACAAATGTTACAAATAAACTCCTAATCCTAGATGACTTGGTGTGCTTTCCAATTTTCTTCATGACTTTTCCATGGTCTTTTCAAAAATAGAATTTTTGATGCTTAGCTTAGCTTCCGGAAAGCTTCTTGATCATTGATCAAAGCTCCTTCATTCGTATGAATGAATTAAAGAACAGTAAAAAATTGTTTAATTATAACTTGGTCTTCTCTTTAGTTACTCTTCCAAAAATTGATATTTGCATACTTGAATAAACCGGGGAATCTTATAACTACTATCTCCGATCTCAAAATTTCTTTATGATTACTGTTTACGCACATTAAGACAATTGAAGAGAGAGTGTTCGTGTTGTAAGCGGGTGTTAAAAAAAATAGATAAAGTGAGAGGGAGTAATTAAACATTATGTGTCGATATAAAAAAAGAAATAATAATAAAAATAAAAAGAATAAAAAAACTTTTGAGTGGAAAGCTAAACGTCGCCCTCGAATATCTAACTAACGCCCGTAAAATAAACTAAAATGACGTACGTAGTCTTATTATTAAAATAATTATTTTTACCTAAACTTAACACTTTTACTCTACACAAACATTTTGACCGTTCTCTTTAGTGTTCACCGACCACCAATGATCACGTTTAACCACCAACCACCATATATAATTTTCAAAATCAAACAATAATTTAAATTTTGTAAAACCTAATTCGTTGGATTTCATGAAAGACGACGAAAGACCGAAAACACCACCTACGTTGCTCGCCGGAGGCTCATCAAACCGTACGGAATCAGCCTTCAATATTCGATTAGACCTCAACCCTTGTAATTTTTGAGCTATAAACTTGAGAAATTTAAAGTAAAGAGTAAAGATAAGGGATTCCCTATTCCCAACTACTCTTACTTGATAGGATTCAAACCTCAAATCTTTATGATTTAAGGTAAGAAATCTATTAAATGAGTCAAAACTTTGTTAGTTAAAAACTTTTGACGTAATAAAAAAAGAAAGCATTAAGAACTTCGAGATAAGCGTCTTATATGAAGTACTCGTTAATAGACATGTTAATGAAGTTCAATATAGAAGCCAACCAAAAGAATGATCTCCAACCTTTCAAATTAGAAGCGTAATAACGCATTGACTATGAATCTATGACTTTTATTGATTTAAGTAAACAGTGGGGGCCTTTGCAGCTTGCCGCCCGATTTGTACAACAGTATAATTATCCACATGATTTCATTAAGTCGTTATATAATATCATATCATATCCTATTGAACCGAGCAGGTTTGATTTACTGGGCAAGATTTGACCTTTTGATTTAAAAGTCATGAAATTATATTGTACTAGAGTCTCTTGAGGTTAAAGATTCCCTTATTCATTTCATTTATTTTCAACGAATCTGGCCTATAAGACTTTGTTCATTTCATCATAAATATAATTGTTGGATTGAAACTATTTATGGCAAATTTAATTTATTTTTACTGATTAAAACTTATTTTTTATTGATTTATTAAATTACTATTGTATTTGTACTTTAAAATCACAAATTAATATCAATTAAAGCTTATGTATATTGAACAAAACTTATTTTTGTTAAACTTTACTTATTTTTACTGAAATAGACTTAGTTTGTTGAATTTAATTCTTATTGTATATTATTTGAGTAAGGCAAAATGAATAGGGCCTAAACTGGATTGGATTGACCAAGGTATCGACAAGATAGAGTTTTATTACATTATTTATTATAGTGTACTTTGTGTTTTAATTATGGTAAGAAAAATAGCCCTACTTGTAAGGTTGAAAACTAGAAACCATTTATGGGTCAATTTTGTGAATATGACGAGGGTAAATAAAAGGGAATTATCAGATCTAATATGCGCCCGAGTGTATATACAAGTAAAAACTTTCCAATATATCATTGCTTTACATATTTGAAAAGAATACTTACATCGTAGTAAATGAATCAAATAAACGTTGTTATACAAAATACTTGTTATATGAATTCTTATGAGATTGGTTATCAGTAATGATTAATTATTTGCGAGAGATTCAGAGTTGAATATAATTGAATTCAAAAAGATTTTTTTTAAAAATTTATTATTATTTTTCATATAGACGCTATGTCTTTAAAAGTTTTTCATATTTGAACGATATTTGTCTTATAAAAAATCAAAACAGAAGGACTTTTAAAGATCAAGGGAGTAGTTAGTGTTTCGGGGTTTTCTGATGTCCTGCGGGAGAGTTACAATTCCGAGACTGGAACCGGACGCCTGTACCTGCAAAATAACGGAGACTCCTGGGAGCTCCGCCTCCAACGGTCAAGTTAGTACTTGATTAAGGAGTAATTAATGCGGAAATTAAAGTGATTGAGTCTCTCTAGGTGAGAGTGTTTAATGTAGGTAATCTGCTTTGTTAGCGAGATCAGCCGGTTATTACTGTGTGTAATTAATGTGTTTTTTCCGTAATGTGTTCGTAATGATTTCGTAATGATTTCGTAATCCCCCTTAATGAGGATTAAGGGAGGTATTTATAACCTTGGGAAACGTGCCCATCCTAGGTTTAGGTTAACCTAGGGCCGGTTGGGCTTCCCTAGGAAGTTGGGCCTGGGTGGCCGGTTTCTCCATTAGGCATGGAGTATGCCACATGTCATGACATAATAGGTCCAAGGAGGACGAATAAGCGCGTGCCACGTGGCAAGCCCTGACAGTTCCAACTGGGGGACACTTGGCAGGACCTGATTGGTCCACGTGGCGCATTCCGATTGGTGGGAGCAAAATCCCCTAATCATTTGCCCCTCACAGGTGGCACGTGATTGGTCACGTGTTACCTGTGACAGGTGTCGCACTGTAACAGGCGACGGCCTGCTACAGGTGTCAGTCGGCGAAAGGACGAGAGATTTTCCCGCCCAAATTTTGAATTCTGAAAGTGACCCTTCGCCTTCTCACTTCGCCTATATAAGGGAGGATTGTCTTGAGTCATTTTCACACTTTGAGAACTTTTTGAGAACATTCGGACCCCTGAACTTGCTCTGACATTTCGGACCTTTTCTGCCTACCGCCTGTTCTGACAAGCCGACTGCACAGGATTTTTAGAACTTCATCAACCGTCACTCGTTCAGGTAACTGTCAGTTCTCTTACTCTTAATTTTCTTTTTATTTTTTGAAATGGCACCACGGAAGCACACGACACGACCTAGGTTAGTGATCAGCCGGTCACCGGGGACGGCTGAATCTAGGATTAGGAGTGCCGCCTGCCCTTTTCCGGACCCATCTTTGCCCTTTATACAAAGTCCGACTGTATCTGTGTCTATGCAGAGCAGGATGGCCAGAACGAAAAAGACAGCTAGGATCTTAAATTCAGACGGCTCCTCCCACAGGGTGCCGCTTAGTGAAACATCTGACCAGGCGCCAGATGTGGAAGTGAAACAAGGCGGCCTGAATGCCGGCAATTCTGTGGGGGGGAGTCATAGTGACCCCTTCCCATTTAACAGTTAACAATTCTGCTCCTTTTCAAAGAGAGGAGGCGGGCCCCTCCGAGAGAGGGGAGGAGTCGTCCTCTTCGGACTCATCAGAGGGCGATTCCGAGTCAAGCTCTTCTGGCCATGCTTCTTTGGGTACAGAAGAGAAAAACAGCCGCCTGCAAGAGGCGAGACTTTCTCACGCAGTTGAGAAGGGGGACAATTGGGCGGAACCATCCGCCTCTTACCGAGAGCTAAATACCCCCTACTACTGCACGGTACCTCGGGGCCGGATCACAGCCATGCAAGAGAAAGTGGAGAGCTTTATTGCAAACCACACCATGGGCCCTGACTATCTAGTGTTTGTGCCGGATCCAGAAGACACAGTCGTCTGGCCGGCTGGTTCCAGTTATGATAGCGCCTGCTTTGGCTGCTACGAGGCGGCCATCAAGGCAGGCTGCGCTTCCCATTACATCCGGCTGTTCAGCGGATTTTGGATGGGTATGAGTTGGGGTTATGGCAGTTAGCCCCAAACTCCTGGGTAAACGTACTCGGCTATGTGGCCGGGTGCGAACTGCACGGGGTGGAGCCGAGCTTCGAGGCTTTCCCCCATATGAACTATCTCAGCCGGACCCCTAAGACAGGCGGTACCGGCTGGTATCAATTAACAAGCCACAGGGGCTACCTCATGACGAGAGGTAAAGCAAACAAGTGGAAGGACTGGCGGAGCACTTTCCTCATCATTGAGAGTTCAGACATTGAGCTGAACAAGCGCTTCAATAGGTGGAACAGGAATCCGCCCCTTCTTGCAGGCGGCCGTAGCATGCCGCCTGTTCCCCCCAAGGCTAAGAAAGAGATCCTTGATAGAGGACTCTTTAAAGTAGAGTCGAGGGTCGACTCTACTTCAGGGGTACGAGAGCAAGTACCCCTGCACTGCGTCCCGAGCTTCAAGTGGCACTATGACGAGTATTTTTTGGCCGCCTGTGGCCTCAGCAGTTGGTGCTCAAGAGGTAGTCGGCCTGTCGAATACTCTGTTGTTCCATACATTTGTCGTTATCTTTTATTAACTTTGCTGTTTGTTTTTGCAGCTGACGCCATGAGCAAAATCACCGCCTCCAAGACTGCGGCGGCCATGTTGCGGGCCTCCATCATGCAACAAACTTCAACCGACTCCCCCAAGAAGGGGGCACCCTTGGTGAGCTCCGGACCTTTCACCCTCTTTTTGGAGTGTTTATGCATATACTGACTTTTTTTCTTCTTTTTTAGACGGGTGCTCCAAGAGCTTCATCTTCCCAACAGCAGGACCCCAAGGCCCGGAAGACGACTGTTGGGAGCTCTCCTGGTTCTGCCAGGAAACAGGTGGCGGCTGAGAAACAGCCGGCCACTTCTTCTAAAACTCCAACTGGGCCGCCTAGAGGTATGAAGTTGTCCTTGTAAATTTTAGACTTGCTCCCTTTTTTACTAGGTCTAATCCGTTTGTTTATGCTTGATGCAGCCGGCCCTCAGGAGCCTGACTTGGTAGAGATGGCCAAGTCTATGATCAGGGCAGTTCAGGGGTGTCGGCACCCTTGACGGGATTGCAGGGGTCCTTGCTGAGGTACACTTAGCATATATTTGAGTATTTGAATTACTGGACGCCTGTTTTCTTTTTTGTTTGGAAACTGACGCCTGTTTCTTTGTACTTAGGCCCTGCTCCGAGTGAACGGCCTTCGCAAGCCGCTTGATCGGAAGAACAAAGAGGTAAAGGCTGCAAAAGCTATGGCCGCCTCTGACTGTGATAAGGCAATGTTTCAAATTGCCCAAAATGAAGTTGTGACCATTGATATTCTTTATTATCAGGCGCAGGCTACCGCCGCTGTTCGGGCTCAGTTAGAGGCGGCCCAGAAGAAGAATGACGAGCTGGAGGCGACCATCACCAATCTCAAGGCCGAGCTGAAACCTCTTCGCCTAACAATGTACTCTTACGAAGCCATGGAGAAATCCTTGGCCAGCGTAAAGGAACGCCTGGTGACCCAGGAGAAGAGTCTTACCCAAGAGCTCTCGGAAAAGGCCGAGCAAGAGAAGAAAGAGCTGGTCCGGGAGATGATGGAAGACTCCGCTCAAATCCAGCGCATGACCTGGGGCCGCCTCTTCCCCAGTGCCGACTTTGCCTCTTGGGAAAGAACGTACCGCCAGTGTTCTGATACATATAATCAAGAGATCTTGGCGGCTGCTGAGGAAGAGGCGTTGGAGGAAGCGTTGGAGGAGGAGGAGCCGGTAGTGGCGCTTGTGCCGCTTGGGGGTAAGGCATCAAAAAAGGGTGCAGCTGAAGCCGAGTCCAGCAAGAAGAGTGCTGACCAGGCGGCAACTGCTAATATTGAAGATCTGCCCCCTTCTTAAGCTTTATGTATTCTTTCCACGGCCTGCGTGCCGTTTGCTTTGTATTTACCCGGCCAGGGGGCCGGGGCTTTGAATATTTTGCTGGTCTTTAATGACCGGCTTATTTTTAATGAATTTTTTGTTTTGCCTCAAATTTGTCTAAGTATTCCATATTCTAATATCCAATTGTTCACTAGACCGACTGTTTTGCATGGCCGATAGTTGCAGACAGGTACGGATAGTTAGTCACGCCGCCTATGCCCCTGGACGACTGGTTGTCTGTTTCCAGGATAGACGATCAGTCGGCCATTTATCCAATCGGTATTCGAACTATTTTAAAGACTGGATCCTTTTTAGGTAGGCGGTCCTGTCATTTGTAAATTTATCCAAGTAGGAAAGTGGTCTGACCAAGTAAACATGGGTGTTACCTAGTCGCCAAGGAACTGAGTAGTAGAGATAACAAGCGGCGAGTACCGGTTGTTTCCCTTTATTCGCCAATGTTTGTTGGCTTTTAACTCATAATTTGTTAACCTAGCAGGAGTAGTGGTTGAGAGCCCCTGTTTGCTAAAAACAGGCGGACGACTCATACCTTTTAGGCTCCATACTAAGTTTGAGGGAGTGACTATAAGTTAACATAGGAGTTACTTAGTCTCCGTCACACTCTAGATTGAGTAGTAGAGGTGCCAGGCGGCGGAGGCCGGCTGATCCCCTTGATTCGCCAATGTTTGTTGGCTATTAACTCAATAGGTTACCTAGTAGGAATAGGGGTTTGAGTGCCCCTGTTTGCCAAAAAACAGGCGGTCTACTCAAACCTTTTAGGTTCCCTACCAAATTTGAGGGAGTGACTATGAGTTAACGTTGGAGTTACTCAGTCGCCGTCACTCTTGCTTGAGAAGTAGAGGTACCAGGCGGCGGAGGCCGGCTAGACCCCTTGATTCGCCAATGTTTGTTGGCTATTAACTCAAGAGGTACCCCCTGCATTTATCCCAAGTAATACAGGCGGTCATCTGACTCAGATGTCAACTGCTACCACTGGTTTGGTTAGTGATAGAGTTATCCTTGTCTCAAAAACGGCTACGTGGTTGCCCTTGGGGACAGTCGTATAGGTGCCGTGTAATTAGTTTATAGAGCAATGTTCCACCCAAAAGGGAGCTGCTCTCTGCGACGAATTTCATCCGGAGGGATGCCGCCGGACGCCTGCTATGATGTTGGGACAGGTCGTATTAGTTTTGTAGATTTGATCAGTTGGCTTGGCGCCTGGTCTGATCATTCGGCCTGTGGCCTTGGTAAGTTCTTAGTGAATGTAGGTGCTAAGTAAAAGGAGGGTAGCCGCCTGTTAGGCACAGGGTCGGCCAGGCCCTAATCTCTCTTTTTTTTTTTTTTTTATTTTTTTATTTTTTTTAGCTAAGTATTAGGGGGGTGGCTATGTGTTTGGAACCAGTCGGCCATCTTCTTATGGAGAGTAGCCGACTATATGTCCAGACGACATGCCCCTATTGTGAGTAAAATACTCAATGGAGAGTAGCCGACTGTAAAGGTACAGACGGCATGCCCCTCTGAAGATAGAGTGAAAAACTCAATGGAGAGTAGCTGACTGTAAAGGTACAGACGACATGCCCCTCTGAATAGAGTAAAATACTCAATGGAGATTAGCCGACTATAAAGGTACAGACGGCATGCCCCTCTTTAAGTAAGAATAAAAATTAAACATGGAGAGTAGCCGACTATTTGTTAGTAGGCGTGCCCCTCTTAGTACAAAATTGAATAGTAAGTGCAAACTTTTATTAAGTAGCTCTTGACTATTTACATCATTCAAAAGAAATATTTCTTAAGATTATCTACATTTCAAGTTCAAGGCAACGGTTGTCCGTCTGGTGTTTCCAGACGGTAGGTACCGTCCCTGACTTCCTCATAGATTTGGTAGGGTCCTTCCCAGTTGGGAGTTAGTTTGCCAGACTCATTAGCCCTACCAACTGCTTCCATTTTTCTAAGTACAAAGTCCCCTACTTTGAGTGGACGCTTGTGTACTTTTTTGTTGTATGATCTAGTCATTCTCAGGCGATAGATTTCATGGCGCAAGACAGCATTGCCCCTCTTTTCAGGAAGTGAGTCTAATGCCAGGCGCATGGCTTCCCAGTTTGCCTCTTCGTCATATAGCATTACTCGAAGAGTCGGCTTGTAGTGTTCTATTGGAAGAACAGCTTCCGCACCGTAAGTTAGGAGGAATGGAGTTTCTCTAGTCGCCCCTTTTTCAGTTGTCCTAATGGCCCAGAGAACATGTGGTAGTTCATCCGCCCATAGGCCGTCTGCTCGTTCAATCTTTTTCTTGAGACCGTCTGAGATGATTTTATTAATGGCTTCTACCTGACCGTTTTCTTGTGGACGGCCGACAGATGCAAAGTAGTTTGCAATTCTTTGGTCACCCAACCAGCTTTTGAGAACATGCGTCTCAAATTGGGGACCATTATCAAAAACCATAGACATGGGAACCCCGAACCGAGTGATGACATTTTTCCAAATGAATGAAATTACATCTTTCGTCTTGATTCCCTTTACAGCCTCCGCCTCTACCCATTTAGTGAAGTAGTCAACGAAAACAAGTATGTACCTCCTGCCGCCTGTAGCAGGCGTATATGGACCCAGAATGTCCATGCCCCACTTAGCAAACGGTAGTGGGCTATGAATGGTAGTGAGGTCAGTAGCCGGACGGTGAATTAGTTTGCCAAACCTTTGACACTTGTCACATTTTTTCACCATCTCCATTGCATCTGCTTCCAAAGTAGGCCAAAAGTAGCCCTGCCGCCTTGCCCTTTGAGCAAGCGTCCTACCGCCTATATGAGAAGCACAGTAACCAGAGTGAAGATCGTCTAATATCTCTCGTCCCTTTTCTGGAGTAACACACTTTAAGAAGGGTTGAAGGTACCCCCTTTTGTGAAGTTCTCCCTTTATCATTTCAAAACAGGTGGCTCGTTTTTTCAGTGCTGCCGCCTGTTGAGGATCATCCGGCAGTGTACCGTTTGTCAGATATGCCCTGATTGAATCCATCCAAGTTGAGCTTCTGTCTAGGATTCCAATAGGGTTTTCCTCGATGCTTCTCTTCTCCATTACTTCCCAAAAAACAGTTCGAGGAGTATCAGAGGAGGCGGATGATGCTAATTTTGACAATGCATCCGCCTGGTTGTTTTCTGATCTCGGCACTTGGATAAGATGGAAATCTTCAAGGGAGCCGACTGCTTGTCGGACCGCCTGTAAATACTTGATCATGGCCGGATGGGTTGCTTCGTATTCGCCATTGTACTGACTCACTATCAATTGTGAATCGGAACAGGCGTCTATTTTTCTTGCGCCTGCCGCCTTGCACATGCGGATCCCGGCTAGTAAAGCTTCATATTCTGCCTCATTGTTTGAAGCCTGAAAACTGAAGCGTAGAGCATACTCGTACCTGTCGCCCTCTGGCGACTGACATATGACGCCTGCTCCACAACCATTTGAAGTAGAGCTTCCGTCCACATATACCTTCCATACTTGGTCTGGAACTTGAGAGTCAGGAGGACGAGTCATCTCTACAATAAAGTCAGCAAAGGCTTGCCCCTTCACTGCTTTTCTAGGCTCGAAAGTAACTTCGAGGCTCTGTATTTCTATGGCCCATTTGATCATTCGGCCTGACGACTCCATGATGGTAAGTGGCCGCTTGATAGGTTGGTCTGTATACACGACGACTGCATGTGCCAAAAAGTAGAGCTTCAATTTTTTAACAGCCATGAAGAGTGCAAGACCAAATTTCTCCACTAGGGGATACCTCAACTCGGCATTTTTCAGTACGTGACTGACAAAGTAGACCGGGAGCTGACAGCCGTCTCTTTCAGCAAGGAGAACAGCGCTTAACGCATGATCAGAGACGGCCAGGTACATGTAGAGTACTTCTTTGGGAAAAGGGCTGACCAGCCTCGGCAAGGAATGCAAGTGAACTTTCAATGTCTGGAAGGCGGCCTCAGCATCCGGCCCCCATTCAAACCTTGCCTTTTTCTTAATTGCCTGGAAAAAGTATAGGCATTTTTCGCCTGATCGGCTTAGAAATCTTCCCAAGGCCGCCAGACAACCTGTTAACTTCTGAACCTCTCGGACGGTACGAGGCGACTGCATGTCAATGACCGCCTGCACCTTCTCAGGGTTCGCCTTTATTCCTCTCTGATTGATAAGGAATTCGAGAAATTTCCCAGACTCAACTCCAAATACACATTTCTTGGGATTGAGCATGACATGGTGCCGCCTGAGTGTGGCGAAAGTTTCTCGGAGGTCCGACAGATGATCTTTCTGAAGTTTAGTCTTGACAATCATATCATCAATGTATGCCTTGAAATTTCTCCCAATCTGATCAAAGAACACAGTGTTTATCATTCGCTGGAAGGTAGCCGGGGCATTCTTAAGACCAAACGGCATGACCGTGTAACAGTATAACCCCTGATCAGTGACGAAGGCCGTCTTCTCCTGATCTTTCTTCCATAAAGGAATTTGATGGAAACCAGAATAGGCGTCCATAAAGCTCATCAAAGCATGGCCGGCTGTTGAGTCGACCAGGTTATCAATTTTAGGCAGAGGGTAACTGTCTTTGGGGCACGCCTTGTTTAAGTCTGTGTAGTCTACACACATTCGTCAGGTGTTATTCGGCTTTTTAACAAGCACCACATTTGCAACCCAGTCTAGGAAGTAACATTGCCGAATGAACCCTGCATCAAGTAATTTTTTAACTTCGGCGGCTGCCGCCTGACTTCTTTCTTCGCCATGGTTCCGCTTCTTTTGCCGTACCGGCTTCTTTTTCGGATCTACGGCCAGTTTATGTACCGCCAGTTCAGGACTAATGCCTGGCATTTCATGAACTTCAAATGCGAAGATGTCCTTGTATTCTTTCAATAGTTTGTGAAAGTCGTCACCAAGGTCTCTCAGAGCAGTCGTCCCAACTTTGACTGTTCGGTCAGGACGTGAGTCGTCTAAGATCAGGTCCGCATGCTCACCAGCCGGCTGAGGGCGGAACTCATCCGACCGCTCCTCTGCCAATGATTGCTATTTTCTTTCTTTTCTTGCGGCCCCTGTCTGGGGTGCCTTTCTCTTTTTGCCGCCTGCTTCTTGAACAGGCGCACTCTCCTTGACATTATCAAGGTCTGTTTTTTCACCGCCTGACCCAGTGGCCATAAAAGTGGGCTTGATATCCGAGAGATAGCACTCTCGGGCCATCCTCTGATCTCCCCTCAGGGAGCCGACTGTTCCATTATCCCTCTCAAACTTGAGCAACATAAGAGATGGGATTATAACAGCCTTAGAATTATTCAGGGTTGGTCGACCTAGAATCATGTTGTAGGCCGAGAGTTCTTCCACTACCAGGAACCGGACTACCATGTGTCGTCCTTCCCCTTTTTCACCCAGGCGGATGGGTAAATCCACTCGTCCCAGTGGGTGGACGACTCCTCCTCCAAACCCTACTAAAGGGTGGGAGGCCGGATGTATGCAATCAGTCTGATATTTTAGCTTCGACAGACATTTGCTACTGATGAGATCTGAGGAGCTTCCGGTATCTATGAGGATTCGGCCAACTCTCTGGTTGACCACTTTACATTCAATAACGATAGGGTCGTCATGCGGCCCCCTTACCCCTCCTAGATCTTCTTCAGTGATGACAATCTCAGGAAATGAATATTTGGACGGCCGTTCTTGGTGAACGGAATTTACATCTAACCGCCTGATATTGTCTTTGTTGCCCCTACTAGTGGGGCCGCCTCCTGAGAAGCCGCCTGCAATGGTGTAGACGACTGCATCATCTGTATCGGAGCTGTCGGCCTGTTGATTCTTTTTGGCCGACTGCTTTTTTGAGGAAGTGTTCCCCGTAGATTTCTTGACATAAGTGGCAAGGTCACCTTGCTCAGCCAGGCGGTCCAGATACCGCATGAGACTGATGCAGTCATTGGTGTGATGACCAACATCATCATGATAAGCACAGAATTTATCTTGGGTCCGGTTGTTTGCAGAACCCTTCATGGGGACCGGCTTCTCAATTGAGATCCGTCCCTTGATTTCTTTTAGGATAAACTGGTTATCCTTGTTAAACGCATACTTTGGGGAGTATGGTTTGAATTCTTTTTTCTTTTTCTAGGCCGGCTGTTTAGAGGAATCAGCCGCCCAGACCTCTTTTCTCTTCTCATCTTTGTTTGACGACTGTTTCTGTCTCCTTCTCTTTTGTCGAACCTTTTCCCGTCCGACTGTTTTACCGTACAAAGATCAGTCGCCTGTATATAGGCTTCTGCTTCAATCAAGGCCTCTTGAAGAGTCGCCACCCTCTTTCGAACCAAATCAAATTTGAAGGTAGACCCGTCTTTGAGACCTCTGAAAAAGTCAGTATAGGCTACCTCATCCGGTAACCCTTGAATCTGTATTCTCATCAGGTTAAACCGCCTGATGTAAGAACGAAGCCCCTCCTTCTCGCCCTGACTGACTCTCATGATACGACTGAGTATGCCTCATCGAGGCATTTCGCAGACTGTCTTGGAAGTTTGAAGTAGAGGCCGACTCTGACAATCGGTCACTCTTCTTCTGCTCTAGCAGCAGCCGAGCGTGTGTGAATGTTTGCTTCGACCCGTCCGCCTGAATATGACGAACAGGTTTCCTATTTCCTGTAGGAAAACGGAATTTTGTGAAATCAAGGGCAGGCGGCTCCCGCTTCCTAGATTTAGGATGAGGAGTCGCCTCTCGCCCTTGAACTGGCTTCCTCTTCAGTGAAGTGGAGGGCTTCTTAGCCGACTGCTCCTTGACTGGAGCAGGCGGCTTTTTGTTGATCAACTCTTGAATCTCTCCCTTGAAGTCCCTCATGAAGGTCATGAGTTCGTTCCTTGTGATGGGAGCAGACCCATCAGTCGGCTGTTGCCGAACAGGCGGTGCGCCTGCTGGCTCGCTTCCTGTTTGAAGATGTTCCCGTTCCCTCCTTTCGGTATGACGGGTACGTCGGGCCCTTAGGGTCCCGTCTGAAGCTGTATGAGTTTCAACTTCAAATTCACTTTCGGTATCATGGTCCGACTGAACTTGAGGGTCGTCTAGGGGACGCCTCTCTTCAGGAGTCGGTACATACTTGGATGCCATCTCAGAAGTACTCTCCCCACAGACGGCGCCAAATGTTTCGGGGTTTTCTGATGTCCTGCGGGAGAGTTACAATTCCGAGACTGGAACCGGACGCCTGTACCTGCAAAATAACGGAGACTCCTGGGAGCTCCGCCTCCAACGGTCAAGTTAGTATTTGAATAAGGAGTAATTAATGCGGAAATTAAAGTGATTGAGTCTCTCTAGGTGAGAGTGTTTAATGTAGGTAATCTGCTTTGTTAGCGAGATTAGCCGATTATTACTGTGTGTAATTAATGTGTTTTTTCCGTAATGTGTTCGTAATGATTTCGTAATGATTTCGTAATCCCCCTTAATGAGGATTAAGGGAGGTATTTATAACCTTGGGAAACGTGCCCATCCTAGGTTTAGGTTAACCTAGGGCCGGTTGGGCTTCCCTAGGAAGTTGGGCCTGGGTGGCCGGTTTCTCCATTAGGCATGGAGTATGCCACATGTCATGACATAATAGGTCCAAGGAGGACGAATAAGCGCGTGCCACGTGGCAAGCCCTGACAGTTCCAACTGGGGGACACTTGGCAGGACCTGATTGGTCCACGTGGCGCATTCCGATTGGTGGGAGCAAAATCCCCTAATCAGTTAGTACATTAATTAGGGGTTGAGGTTTATTTTAAAATAGTAGTTTAGCTTTTTAGTGTTTTTTTTTTTTTTTTTTTATAATGAAGAATATAAGATTGTCGGTGTAACATGTAAGTGGCGTACATGCGTTGGAATTATTTTTTCAATTAAAACCGTCCTTTACGATTGTTAGCCAGCTTGAGAGTTGAGACATACTAGTCTAATAAAATCTTGCTTTCATTAATGTCCTCTATGTATTTCATTACTCGTATTATGTATACAACTATATATACAACTATACAAGTTCGCAAATTAAAGTGCTACTGTAACATACATACGTCGTAAGTAAATAATTCGGATTAAGTTGATCCGTGATTTTGTGAGGGATTATGGTGCGTTAGGGTCCTTTTTCTTACCAATCAAATAAAAAAAACGTCTAAAAGTAAATAAATAAATAAAAGGAATTAATTTATATGTACCAAAATAAATACTACTTCGTATAAAAAATTAATTTTTATTAAAAATATACGTCTTTAAACGATAAGAGTTATGTTATTGAGTAGAAAACAAAAGGAACATCTTCGTGCTACTTGTATAATCATAATGTAAAATTCGTCTCAACAATTTCAAACTTTAAACATAAGTTTACCAACTACAGGATACGAGTACTAAAGTTCATCTCTCCAACAAAATTCATCACCATATTCATCAACACTAGCACGAACATAGATCGAGGCAGAAGTCGGAACATCATCACTAGAACTCTTGGAGAACATTGATGAAGAAAAGAAACCCAGATTATAAACTTGTTCGTGTTGATGAACTTGTGTAAGAGAAAGATTAAAAAGAAACAGACCAATGCTAAGAAAACAAAGCATTATGATCCCAAACCAAAAAAAAGACGTCTCTTTCTTAGATTGTCCTGTTGTTCTTCGGTGACTCATTGTCGATCACGAACTTTTGAACTAAGGTTCACGTACCCTTGTGAGTTGTTATTATGTAGAGGTTGTTGAGTTCTTAAAAATATGAACGATTTTTTATTCTATTTATAAGGGTCATATTAAACACCTAATCAATAAGCATTAAGCTAAGCCCACAAACTCTTGGATAATAAGACAATCCTATGACAATTAGGAAACTACTAAAACTTTCCCTTAAAAAAAAAAAAAAAAAAAGAACTACTAAACTTTCTAAAACTATTTAACAACAGGATTCTATCTTAAAATAACACTTTCAAAATAATCATTATCATATACTTCGTACTTGTAGTAGTATATGCTATACCTTAGATTATGTAGCCTCTCTAGGATATTCTACTTCGACCCGGATATCGATGCTTTTTTTTATAGCAAGTTTTCTTATTTCCTACTCTACACTAGATAGATTAGGACATGGTCTTGCAAGAATATGTTTTTAATCTCAACCTGTGTTTTTTTAAAAAATAAAATAAAATAAAAAACAGAATATATATCCCAATAAAATACTTAAGTACGGACTACTCCGTATATTTCTAATGTTCACTATTTGCATATTTATTGCATAAATAACATATAGTTTTTATTTTTTCAAAGGACGTACATAACTCATAACAATAAGTCAATAATCCAACAAAACATTCTTATAAAAACTAGAAAATAAAAATCATACTTCATATCTAATTTTTTTTTTTTTTTTTTTTTGATAACTAATCCAATTAATCTTGCGTCTCCTATGAATCTTATTGGAGATGTACACTTTTTATTCTACTACGTAGTTACGTTGTCTTATTACTGTGGCTGTGGCTGCGGCTGCGGCTGCATCAATGATACATGGGATATTTATGGCCTTAGGAGTTAGGACTTTAGGAGTCGAGTGGAAGACAAATCATTAATACTTCGGAGTTGAAATTCACTCCTTATTCACGGATCACTTATATAAATTTATTTGAACTTTATTTTAGGGGAATTTAGGGTAATTAATTCTTATAAGAACTTATCAAATAATTATATCTTGGCTTATCTTACATTATTTGTACAATTGTACTTATCTAAACCTATTTTTTTTTTTTTAAATCAATATTAATCTTTCTTTAGTCATAGGAAATAAAGGGTTTTTTTTTTTTTTTTTAATTTTTTTTATTGACAACAGAGTACAATAGTCACCTCTGTTATTTCTGCTTCTTAGCTAATGTTGCTAGTTTGTGAATTGTGAGCTACTTGTACATTATTTCTACTGACTTTTCTAATTACGAGTACTATACAAGATTAAAACAGCTGGGCTAATTTTTTGATATCTGCAATTATCAAATCACAATCCAGTACTCCGGAATAGGGTAGTTGATTGCCTCCTCCATTCTGTCAACTCTCTTTATTTTGGAGTTAAAAGTTTCAGACTTGTTGCGACTATACCGGAATTTTTGTAGAGGTGATTGTGAATTTTTTATATATACACCGAGTATATCGTGCTCCCAACTAATTCAAGCTTAGTTTTTGCTCAAGTAATTACGGAGTATCAAATAAGAACAAAATACTTATGGGTGTATATAACAATCGCTGGGTGACTGAATCTTACTCCCTCTATCCCCATTTTTTTCGCCCCATAGTAGATAAATGGGTCAAAGTTCATAAACTTTGACCATTAATTGCCATTAATCAATAAGAGATAAAATAGTCATGTGGGATATTATTAAATTCATCTCATTATATATTTTTTTTAATATCAAGTTTTTATAATATTTAAGCGTATGAAAATGGAGTTATATATTTAAGACGTGTATTGGAGACCGTGAAAAGTGCAAAAAAAATAAGACAGAGGGTGTATAATATGTCTCATACACAAAAATAATAGTGAAATATTAAGAAATACGGAGTAATAAAAACCCTTCAGCTCCTTTGTATATACTTCGTAGTATTCTGTTTTGGGGAGAGAAAGTCACAAGGATAAATAATGTAAACGAAATTTTATCATAGGTCTTGAATATCATTCAATCTTTAAGACTTTCCTCCTTCATACGGTACTTAGTTTTCATGTTAGTGCTTTTGAAACAATGGCTAACTACTTTATTAGTTAAAATCACGTCAGCTAGCAATAAGAATTTTGATCTAAATATCAAATACTTCGTATGTATTGCCCTTTATACTCCTTAATCCATATATAAAATAATCTATATTGTAGTTCGGCTCAAATACTAATGAAATTTATTTCGCAATATGAAATTTAAAACACAATTGAAGATAAATTGTCTATCACAAATATTATGCCTTTGAATGTACCATCAATATTCAAAATCTAAGATTAATTTACGTCTACATTATAGACAAAGTAGTCTAATAACATAAAAATAAAAAAAATTCCTCTAAAAAAAAAATTAACTAATAATCTTCAAACTTCCTTACTTTTCACACCATTGATCCGAACTTGATACTAACACAAAACAATCCATCACAAAGTTGACTTACTTTACCACCCAAGACCCCACAATGCAACACTATACTGTTTGCCATAGTTAAGTTTGATCGTGTCAATAATTTTTCCGAAAAACTAAAGATCGTAGTCGTCGTAGTATTCATCATCGCCATAATAATCCGAGTAGCGTATGGGATAATTAGCCCAATGATTTCCATGGTAATCAATCACACCATCTTTGTTAGAGACCGAGTAGGAATTATGAACATCACCAGCAGAATCGTTGTTGTTGATAGGCGTAGCAGAACCATGATTCTCATCGTTAGTACAAGTATTATTGTTGGGAATCACAGATGAAGAGTTCGTCAATTTATGACCCGTTCTTTTTTTGTGACGAACTTGTGTAAGAGAAATATTAAAAAGAAAAAGACCAATGCAAAGAAAACAAATCATTGCTATTAAAAACCAAAAGTTACGTATCTCTTTCTCATATGAGCTTGTTCTTCTATAACTCATTGTTTCGGACTTACGGGTCGTTTAATTATGAATGTTACTCCGTATATTATTGTACATGTATTTATAACTTTATAAGGGTTATAACTTATAAGAAACCTAAATTACTCGGATTATAACTTTTACACTAGGTATTATACGAGATGAGAGAATACTTCTTAGGAGATAAAGTTGATAATTTTAAAGTTAATAGGAATAGGATTCTGCAATAAGTCAAATTATTTATGGAAATTATTTACGACGGGGCCAATCGTTTAAATTTATGACTTGGGTTAAGCGCATATCATATGATTTTGCTTTTAGTTTAAGTTTTCCTTGACTAATCTAACATGGCAAATTGCCTAATACGAGTAGTAACATTATTTACCAAACTTTCTAAGAATACAAAAAATATCCAAAAATAAAATAAAAAGTTGTAATTGAAGAAGATCTGAAATTTAATTTGGAAAAAGACCAAACCCACTTATTATCAAATTCTCCCAAGTCAACTCCATTTATTGGGTAGTAATTAAATCAATTGAGATTTTTTAATTTTTTTTTCACGTGATTGGTTTCGTAAAATTCCATTTTTTGAGCTTTAAATTTCATGTGTTTGCCTAATTTGTGATTCAGGTGGAGAGAGAAAATTTTAATGAAATTTATAAATTTTCCAGCTTTAAAGAGCTCATATTTGCCGAATTTGTAAGCAATTTCTGGGGTTAAATTAATTAATTTGTTAAGGGTTTTTTTTGGTGGATTTTAAGCAAAATGGGTTTATTTATATCATACTTAAAGTGGTATTTTTTTATCCTATTACAAAAGTTGGGTAGAATTCCAATATTATGCTTATAAAATTCTCATTACTGGAGAGTTTTTAACACATTTTGCAGGATTCAAATTTCTGAGGGCTTTTTATTTGGAGAAAAATTAAATGTTGGTAACTGTGATCTTTCCCCTTTAATTTTTAGTATTGTATTTTTTTTTGAGTAATTTGCATGGATATGATTATATTATGATAGTTTTACCTTGTTTTTTCATTGATTTTGGTAATTGTTAAGTTAGGTATGATCTTAGAGTAGTTGATTAATTTCGAGTAATTTATAATGTTGGGTTTTGTGAATTTTGAGTAGTATTTGGTTTGTTGGGCTCTTGTAGAGAAGGGAAACTAGGTTTGATTGTATCAGTTACCGGTTCACGGTTGATCTTGATGATATGGTTACTCTAATTATCAGAATCCTCAAATTTGGCTGTTTTTGGGTAATATGCAATTTGGACCTGTGAATTTGGTTAGATCTTAGGAAGAAAGGAAGAAAAATAGTACTAGTAGGTCATTTGGATATAATTAGGCATGGCAAAGAATCCGAAATGGAGATTTAATCGAATAATGGGATGGCTTCAACTGTTTTTAGGAGTGCTGGTTATTATTGTGAGCATTTCTAGCCTAGTTAGATTCTATCATGCTGGATTTTTCTTTCATAGTGAAGATATTTGCCGTCATTTTTATGGGGAGAAGGATGCTTTCGAGGGGTTTGATGCCAAGGCGTTGTCTAATCGTATTGGGGAAGTGCTTGAAAAGATGGAAAATTTGCAAACCAAGCTTGAAGCCTATGTGCAAAAGATGGAGAAAGACAAAGATGATTTGGAGAAGAGTAATATGTCAAAGCTAGAGTTTAAGAGGTACTTGGAGGATGAGGTTATTCAACCTCTTTACGACTCTCACATCACACTTAGACAAATCCGATTACCAAAAGTGGGAGGTAGTGGAAACACGACCTTTATGGAGGAACCGTTGATAAATAATTTCGTGATTGAGGAGATCAGAAAGTATATCACCCCGAAAGAGAACAAGAATGGGAAGGTTAACATTTTTAAAACAGAGAGGATTTACAATACGATAGGCCATGCTTGTGTTTTAATGAAGAAAGATTTAGAATTCTACATGGATTATGATGTGGGTTCTTATTGCAAGGATGACTGGAATCTAGCTCAGAAGCTTATGCTTCATGGATGTGATCCATTGCCTCGAAGACGTTGCTTGACAAGGGCCTCCAAGATCTACCTCAAGCCAAAACCAATCAATGAATCACTATGGAAGATACCAGATGGAAGAAATGTCAGATGGAATCTCTACAGGTGCAGGGACTTTGAGTGCTTATCGAGCAACAATACTGATCGAGGTTATACCAAGTGCACGGGATGCTTTGAGATGGAAAAGGAGAGGCTTAAATGGGTCAACAAAAGCTCTATTTCTCCTGCTGAATTTCTCATAAGTGATGTTTTGGCTATCAAGCCAGGGGAGATACGGATTGGCATTGACTACAGCGTGGGTACTGGCAGTTTTGCTGCAAGGATGATGGAACAAAATGTCACCATTATTTCGACTGCCCTGAATTTGGGGGCACCTTTCAGTGAAATGATTGCACTTCGAGGGTTACTTCACTTGTATGTAACACCAAATCAACGGCTCCCATTCTTTGAAAACACGATGGACTTGATCCACACAACTGGTCTCTTGGATGGATGGATCGACCTGCTACTGTTGGATTTCATGTTATTCGATTGGGATCGAATTCTGAGACCCGGAGGTTTGTTATGGATAGATAGATTCTTCTGTAATAGAAATGACTTAGATGATTACATGTACATGTTCCTGCAGTTCAGGTACAAGAAGCATAAGTGGGTTGTGACTCCTAAGTCAAAAGACGAGGTTTATCTATCTGCTTTGCTTGAAAAGCCCCCTAGGTCCTTGTGAGTTTATTGCTTGATACTCATTTTGTTTAGTATTTGCAGCAAAAATTACTAATGTAATTATGCAAAAATTATGTTGTACTGAACAGTTTACATTTATATTGTTGCTCCTTTCCCTTAATGATTCAGTATGTTTCTTTTTTGATATCACCTATGCTTTCTCATAACTAGTTGAAATCTTGTGCCTTGTGCAAAGTTGTTTCATCCAAGTGCCACGATTATGTGCTTTTTTCTAAGCAGATGGTGAATTCTCATAATCCCCTTCTGTTAGAAGATTAAAATTATGCTAGGGGGAGGCTTTTTATACAACAGCTTACTCTGCTTATATCCTCGGAATTTTTGAGATGAACGGCTTAAGTTAAAGCTTTTCTCTACTGTAAGAGTGAAACTCGGTGAAGATGGTAGGGAACTCAATCTTGTGACCTTTAAGGTCATTCATAAGAGTGAAGCGACTGATTTTCTTCCCCAAAAGCTTTGAATTGTACTGTATCTAATTTTAGCTTATACTACTACCATGTCAAACTAATCTATTAGTTAATTAATTAATTAACTTATACTGAAGGCGAATAATCAATGACACTTGTCATTACCTTCTGAAAATTTTCCCGCCTTTTTCGCTTTTTATTTTTTTTTCTTTTTTTTTTTTGTAAATTCTTTACGTAAACTATTTATACCTTATGATATTTTCTTTCCAGTTTGACAATCATATTCCATATATACCCAAATGAAATATTTCTATATATCTTTTAAATACTTTACCTTATATTTTGTAATATTATTGTCAAAAATATTTAACAATCTGCATTGCACGGGATTTTAACCTAGTACTTTATATTTTTCAATGGAAAAGTTCTTTCAAATACATTTCATCTGTAATTAATTTTCATTTGAACCCTAAAGAATTCTTATTTTCGCTTATGGACACATCTATGGATGAAATGACTCAGCTCATAGAATTATTGTACTTCCTTCTTTTTTGAGAAGAAAAACATCTTTCGTGAACTACAATAGTGATATACGGAGTAACATTTTGAACACTTCACAAATAAAACACAAATATCAAACAAGAAAAACAACTATATAGTAATGTTATTATAATCATCATAAACCAAACCAAAATTAATCTTTTTTTTTAAAGGTAAAAAAAATAAACATTAAGAAGCCCTTCTCACGAGGGAAATTCCTAATGTATTACTCGTATGCATTTAGAGAAATTAACTTTGACCAAACCTAAATTGATCTGATTCATAATACAATTGTACTCGTAATTAATTAACCGATCATCGTATCTAGAATTAAAGACGGATGATTTTGCAGCGGTCATTTGAAAAATAATTATCATATTATTTTAATGATATATAATATGATTGGTTTATTTTTTCACGTTACAAAATAGCCACAATTAGTCTTATTATATCTACAATGTAAATATAAATTTTGAAAATTTTTATCTAACATAAATAAATATTTTTTGAAAAACTATAAAATAAGAATAACAATTACATAAATGAAACTAAAAATTTGATAAATCAAAAAAATGTTGATAATGTTATTTGATACCATTAATTAAGTAATATAATTAATAACTTGGAAAAAAAATGTTAATTATAAATTATATAATCATTAAAACATTATTCTAGTCATATTTCAAACGACTGTTATAAAATTTTCAAATCAAGACGACTCGACCTTTCACCCGATTTGACAACTCTCAATTTCCTCCTTTAAAAATCCCACCAACATGCACTTCGCATCATATAGTAAAAAAGGTCCAAATAAAAGAGGCCCAAAAACAAACATTGAAAACCCTCTTGATTTCAATTTCAATCACACTGAATTCCCTAAAACCTCATTCATCTTCAACGAGCAAACAAGCAAGTGAAGGAGGAGAGAGAAAATGGGGAGAAGAATACTCAACGATGCTCTTCGCACCATTGTTAACGCTGAGAAGAGAAACAAAGCTACTGCTGAACTCCAACCCATTTCTACGGTCATGTGCTCCTTTCTCCACATCATGAAAAATCGAGGTCTTTTTTTTTTTTTTTTTTTTTTTTTTGGGGTCAATTTATGCTTGTGATTTGATTAAAAATTCTATTTTTATGGGTGTTTTCTGCAATTGAATTTGACCCTTTAAGTTGCTTCTTTGTTTGCATCTTAATTTGGTTATGGTTTTTTATTTGGGAGTGATTTTAGCTCGAAATTGATGCTTCTGTTGAGATATGATTTCCTCTTTTTCTGGAAAATTTGGGTTGTTTAGGAAGATAATTGTACTGGGTTGCTGTAGAATTTGTCGTTAATAGAATGATTAGGGAGTTTTAGTAATTAGTACTGTATTATTGATGTTTATGCATAGGATGAGAGTTTAAGTTGATCAGTTCCACAACAACAAACAACCTTGCAAGATCTACTATAGCTAGTGATTATTGTATGGTCCTCGAGCATTCCCTCCCTTTGCAATATGGCAGAACTCGGTTGCCAAATTGTTTTACAAAGGGTTCTTGTTTTCACTTGTTGTTGTGAGTGTTGACTGTTGAGAGCAGTGGTTCGGACCACACATTAATTACTTCATTATAGTGGAATAAGAGGGGAGTAAGATCATAAGAGTTGGATGTATACGGGATTGGTTCTTGGAAATAGGATTTAAAGTATTGATGTTTTGAGGTGGAAGTTCAATTTCGTGAGATATCGAGCTAGACAATTTCAAGGACTTAAGACATATTCTTGGGGGTTAATGAATCGCACTTGAGTAAATTTTCTAGTTTAAGCAGTCTAGGTGTATATGGAAAATAATGTAGTACTCATAAGTCATAACATCTGTAACCTAAAGTTCCAAACCCATTGTTGCGAGGGAAGTTAGGCCTAGGAAAATTTCAGTATTTCTCTTATTCGTGCCCTGCTTGGACCTATGGCTATAGGCAGCATTTAGTTGGGGTGAGCATAAAGGAAACATTGTCAATGTTTGGGGATTAGATTTCCATCCACGGATCACATCACTGCAGCTTCCAAATGTTATCTTCATACTTTTAGTGCAGAATAACCTGTTGCAACATTAATCTGTTATAGGTTTTCCCTTATGAACTTGAAAAGAAAGAAAAATGGTTAAAGTGCTGAACATTGGCCAATGTTAGAAACATTGGCCAATTGTGTATGATTCTGGCAATATTAAGCCATCGGCAACCTGAGTTGGAGAATGCATGTGGGAAGGATTGTGCCTGTAAATTTCTTCAAAAGCCTTTACATATAGGTTTATGTTATGCTTAATCATCTAGAATCATAGATTGAATTTGAACTTTAGCTCATTTGACTTTATAATCGCTTTCTTAAATCTTAACCATGACCGGTGATGAAGAAAGTCTTGGGGAATGAGATTATCTAGCAGATTTAGTTGGCAGAATCTATTATTTAGAGCTTCCCACATGCAGCACTTTTGAGATGCTATAAATTAATCTAGCAGTCATTGGTGATAAACTTGTAAATAGCTAATCGGTAATACTGTAATACATCACAAGAAAATTATTTGAACTGCACATGTTCCCTCCAAAAAATTCTCATGTTGTTATGTTACTGGGTAGCTTTTACCATCTGTTGCTGTGAGCCTGTGACTATAACTTCTATCTATTGTCTTTGTCAGTTTAGTGAAGCCAAAAAGTGTATTAGTATCCTAAACTCTAAAATAAGCTGATTGAGTCTGAAATCTCCACCCTTTTTGTACACTTTGATCCAAATCTAAACTTACGTTCCATCTTTTCACTCTCTTAGAGACGACACTGTTCCGATAGGTCACGAATAAATTCATATAAATACCTTTTTTTCACTCTTGGGCTAGCTTATTATTCTAAACTGTTGTCAAATTCACAGAATCTCTGTATGATTGCATGTAATGGTACATTGGTACATATACAGAACTAGTTTTCTATCAGTAAGTCAATTCTAAACTTGGTCAGTGACTTATATTTTGTGTTCATTAAGCACTACTAGAAAAGGTGATATTATTAATGTCTAGGGGCTTGTGTCAATGGACCTTAGATATAGGAGAGATTGGAATGAATCAAGATGGATATGCTGAAGCTTGGTGCTGTGAGTTACCAGACAATCTTCACAAATCCTTCCTTGCCTGATAGAGGTTGGTGAGGTTTTGGTAACCAACGCATGGTGTTGCATTATTTGGATATGCTACCAATACAGGTTTAGCTATGGGGAACATTATTGAGATGTTTTGTTCCAGTTCATGTAGCTGACCTTATCATTTGGATTAAAGCTCTGATATTGTTGCGGTCTATACCCTAAAGTCTATGCGTTCATTTAATAACAAATGCTTGATTCTTTTGTTTTTTTTTTCCCACTTGAAAATCAGGCTTTTGCTATTAAGTTCTGTAGCCGTTTTTTCAAGTCATTATTACTTTCTTAACTACAAAAAGTCAAATTTTGGTGATTTGGCAATTTTAAACATTTTGCTTCTAAGACTACACAAATTCTTCGTATATAATTAGATATATTGTTTCCTTGTATGAATGTGGATTTGAGCTTCATTGGCCGACTACCCCTGTACTTCCTTTTTCACAAAGAAAGCTGGTTATCTTATTTGCAGGGTATATCAAAGATTTTCAAGTTCATGATCTGCATAGAGTTGGAAAGGCAACTGTAGAACTTCTAGGACGGGTGAATGACTGCAAAGCTCTCACTTATAGACAGGACTTGAAAGCAAAGGATGTTGAAAAGTACAGAAAGGAGACTCTCCCAACACGACAGGTGTGTATTTTCATACTCTGAAAGCATTCTGACTAATGTCCATGTGCTCCTGATTGCAAGAATCAAGTGAGAGCTCAGCACTAGGTTTGGGTTTGTTTCTAATGTGCTCTAAGCTCATGGTTGTTGAGCAATAGTAAGTGGTTGAATTTTGTCCCCCTTCTTTTCAGTTTGCAGTTTTGCACTCAGCACTGGATGGGAAGTGGACGTCTCACCCCTTACTGCTCTCCAAAAATAAAAAAGAATTTTTTGGATTCCTGGTCAATGAAGTCTAGAAGAGATTCGACTTTACAGCTTGTTTGTGAAGTTAATTTTCTCCTTATGAGTTCAAGCATTTTGGGTCGTAAAAAAAAGAGATTGAATAGGAATTACGTATCCCAATTTTTGACCACGGATCTATCTATGCATTGGTAGGTAACGACTTTTTCATTACCCCAGCAATTGACCTAGGATAGTTATACTAGACCTAGCAATTGATTTAGGCTAGGGAAGAGGGAGTCATTCACTGTGCGTAACTTAGGAGCAATCTTTATAACAGTCCTCACCGAGAAAGAAGGTTGGTTAAAATGAGTCCTATTCAAAGAGATACAATCAAGGCCTAAGGGAGGGCTATCTTAAATGGTTTCATTTTTATTTTTTACTTCGTATTTTTTCGGGAGGGGGTGTTCGTTCTTGTGTCTTCTCTGATGTTTATCTCTTTTATTTTTGTGTTTTTTTGCAGTGGGGCTACGTTGTAATTACAACTCCAAACGGTGTCCTGGACCATGAAGAAGCCATCAAACAGAATGTGGGGGGTCAAGTTCTTGGTTATTTTCATTGATTACAAACTTGATATGGCTTCTGTAGTCAAATATACTGGTGGAAATGATTGTGGGTATGAGATTGTAGCCCATTTTTAACAAAGTTGCATGAGACAAAAGTTTGATCTACTCAATATCACATCATTTTCATGTTTGAAGATGCTACATTAGGTCTTGGCCAAATATCATGTATTCTTCATTGTGTCATTTTCCCGGATTAGTTTGGTGCAGAAATTGAAGTCCTTTTGATGTTCTACAGAAATCCATGTGAAAAGAATTCCTATGCCTACAGGGGCTTCAGCAATTACTGTATTATCTTCTAGTGAAAACTTGAAATCGAGTGGAAACTTGAAATTTCGAGTGGTTATTTGCTACTCCGTATTATTTGAATAAGCACATAAACTCCAGATATGGCTCTAGATCATGATTTATGTCAATCTTCAAGGATAAAATACTACAGAGTAACAAATAGGGCTTAATTTACTCAAATTGTTCAGTTTTTTGGACTAAATTATTGCATTTGGCAGTAAAGATTAGTGAGGAATTGAGTATTGACAGCAAAAGGAATTATGAAGGGTTGATTGACAAATAATACACTAAGACAAGAAAAAGCAATGCAGTGATTATCATTAATTGAATCTCTTTGAAAACGCCCTACAGCAAGGTTGTAACACGTTGCCTAAGATTGCAGTAAACTAGAATTATTCATCAATAATGGTTGTTTTTATTTCAAGGAAAGAGAAAAAATAAAAATAAAAAAGCAAATTAAGGAACAAC